>NC_044996.1:141879363-142190335 GCF_008728515.1 Papio anubis
TCCATTCCAAAGTATTTAAAAGTTTGGACAAATTACATTACTTCCAGAAACATATAAAATAAAACATTAATATAATTTAATATTCATTAAAATATCATTCATTATCATGTTTTAACTTTATAAATTAAGATACATGAAATAAACCTTTGACCAGACAAATATCAAATAAAGAAATTAAAATATTAATTAAACATTCTTCCTTAAAAATACAAACAGCTCGTTCGGTATCAGCAAGTCTAACAATGTAATGTACCTTGATAACATTTTTAAAAGAAGAAAATAATATTCAACTGTAGCCAATGCACAGATGCCAATGAGCTGCCCACACAGGGAAGCCCCTGGAGGTCAACAATGTGACCCTCTGAAGTTGACTACTGACTAAATTTTCAAGATGAACCTGGAGTGTAAGTGTCTAAGGACCTTTTTACCTACATCCCAAGAGTCTTTGTCTTACTGGTGCAGACAAAAATCATATAAATATAAAATAGTGCCACTGGCAAACAAAGATGACATCAGGAAATGTCTGTTGACTGTAAATGTTATCTGATTCTGAGAGATTAAAGGTAGCAATCTCAACTGTATTCCACCTACACAGTTGAAATCGAATTCACAAAAATACAGCTTTTTCCCACATTTTTAAGAAGCATTGAGATGTTACTGTTGTTTTTCTAAAGACTTGCTGAACTAAGGTACAAGAAAGTACTCTTTCAGACACAGGGTAAAATTATATAAAATCATAAATTCATACCTTAAAACCCAAAATATTTTGGAGGAGAAAAATCAAATACATTCATTTTTGTTTCTACTGTTTTGTGGTTTTGATCCCATTGGGAAGGTTTGAGGCAAAAAACTGAGTAGACATATAATAATTTTCCTGTCCATGAATATGTAGCAACTAAATTTTAATGACCAAATCGTACAACACAGATGAAAACATAGTGTATATAGACTTATATTTCTGGGTATTTTCCAGGGTTTTTAATAATATTCGTGCAGGCATTGTAACTAAATCTGACTTGAATGATAATGCAAATAGTTGAAAAACCTCACACGAAGAGTGTAGATTAATTTGATAAGATTGTGGATACATTTGATAAGAGTGTAAATGTAGTTGATAAAGCCAGTTTGTCCACTTAGAGGGCACCATTTCTAATCAGGAATTGATGACATTTGCAGTATTTTTAAATCAGATCCTCAAACGAGACACAGTAAAATGGATTAACTAATATGACAATCAGAATAATAATGATCCTGTCTTTACCTTGAATTCTCTTCTATGAAGTTAAAAATTGTTTTGCTTATCTTGTTTATTTTCCCCTGGTGCCAAGTATATGTCAAGCACATAGTGGATATCAGAAAAATGAAATGAGGAAGGAGGAGCAGGAAGGAGAAGGAAGGAAGGAGGGAAGGAATGAAGGAGGGGAGGAAAGGAGGAGGGACGGAGAGGGAGGGAGGGGGCAAAAAAGAAGAAAGGAAGGGAAGGGCAAAAAAGAAAAGAAATGTCATCTGTTGTCTATGCTTGTTATTAGCCATTTTTTCATAGATTTCCCATTAATTCTTATTTCTCTGATAGTGGTAAAATTTACCACCGCAACTCAAAAATGTTTTGTTGATGGGTGCCTAAATGAATTAGGGCCAATATCTGCATGATATAATAATTTCCTCTCTTTGTATGGCTCATGAAAAATCTAAATCTGGTAGAACGCAGTGCTAAAATAAGATACCCTCCATCATTCAACCTGGCCAAAACTATTTCAAGAAGCAAAAATAAGATTAACAAAACCTCCTGCAAATTTATGTTTTCCAGAGAACTTCATGGGTAGCAGAATATTTGCAATCCTGAGGAAAGTGTAATTTATAAAGAAACAGGTAGATGCCATCAAAATATTACATTCAGAAGAAACCACTGCTCTGGTTCCATTCCAGACCTCCAGCTGGGCCACACAGTTTCATGATAATGGATTATTAATTACACTGATCTCTGCATATTAATTGAGACCATGGAAATATCTCCATTACAAATGACTTGTTTGTAAAAGCCTGCAGCATCTTAACTGTGTGGCTACATTCAGCAAGAAAGAAAATTTTCCTGATCTTAGATGATTTTGTCTATGGGTAAGAAATAAAGATAAACATCTGCTCGAGGAAGACAGAATTGAAGGTATCCATAAGAGATACTACAAAACTCTTAACAATGCAGGAATATCAAGGAGTAACTGTCATTGCAACATGTTCCAACAATATTGTCATGTTCTATTGGAAACCACAGACAGACATTTCCTCCATATGTGTGTCCTACCCAGTGTGGATGTGATGGATAATTTCATGTGTCAACTTGACTGGGCTCAGGGATGCCCAGATAGCTAGTCAACACTATTTCTAGGTGTTTCTGTGAGAATGTTCCAGGAGAGATTAGAAGTCGAATCAGTAGACTGAAGAAAGAAGATACCCTCACCTATGTAGGTGGGTATAATTCAATCCATTGAAGGCCTGAATGGAAACAAAAATGTTGAACAAAGACAAATTCACTCTCTTCTTGAGCTGGGACATCCATTTTCTCTTGCCCTTGGACTCAGAGCTCTTGGTTGTCAGGTTCTCAGATTCCAGGACTTATGCCAGCAGCCATGCCTGGTTCTCAGGCCTTTAGACACAGACTGAAGTGCGCCACCAGCTTCCTGGGTCTCCAGCTTGCAGGTGGCAGGTCATGGGACTTCTCAGCTAATTCCTATAATAAATCTCCATTCTCTCACTCTCTGTCTCTCTCTCTCTCTCTCTTTCTCTCTCTTTTTCTCTCTCTTTCTCTCTCTTTTTCTCTCTCTCTATATATATCATCTATCTATCATCTGTGTATCCATCTATCATCTATGTATCATCAGTCTACCTATCATCTAGCTAACTAGTTATTTTATCTATCTGTCTGTCTGTCTGTCTGTCTATTCTTCCAACATTTTGGTTTTGTTTCTCTGGGGAGCTCTGACTAATAGAGAGTAACATAAGTTTAACCTGTGGGCTTTCTACCCTCAACAAGCTTATCACTGAGTTGAATAGAGGAAACAATAAATGCTAAAGTAAAGCTTAAAACTCGCCAGTAGAATAAAGAACACTGCCTTTCTGGTAAATTATGCCTATGGTTTGAAAGACATATTTATCACTTTTTCATATTTTGAAATATTTAATCTAATTCCATTTGCAATATCCAGCCCCCTCACTCCAAGACAGTGTACTCTGAAAACACCAGATTGACATGGCACCCAAGCATCATTTAATCTAAGTATCTTTCTTTAGAATTTTGTCTTCTAGCATGAGTTTTCAAAAAGTAAAGTGGATACTGGGTATTGTATATTTCTGGTAGTTTCTGAGTGAGAGAAAGGGGTTTCTTAATGGAATTACAATAAGAGGGCTTCTACAATATTGCAGGATTTCATAGATTTGTGGTACTGAGACCATTCTCCTGGAGAACTTTAGGAGTCAGGAAATAGTGCCCTTTAAGAAGTAGAGAATTCATTTTCAGGGTTTGAGCTCTATCAATGCTGGAAGACATGACAAAATTTGAGCTTTTTTTCACTTCTAAGGAGGGCTAAGCTATGAGTGTCATCAGAAGAGATATTTTTCTGGAACCTAATCTTTGTTTGAATGTCATGGAGGACTCATATTCTTTGACTTGGGTGTCATATTGATCTAGGCTTTTTAGTGTACATTATTATGGAGTTAGGGCAATGAATATTGCAAACGACATATTTTAGATAATTTCCAAGTTTCGTGGTTTTTATGCAGAGCAGTGGCCCTCAAAAGGGATAATTCTACCCACTGGGGGACATTTGGCAGTGTCTGAAGACATGTCCGGTCGTTACAGTTGAGGAGTTGGAACTGACACCTACAGGTATGAGGTGAGGGATACTGCTCAATCTCCTACCACGTACTCGCAGCCTGTGGGGCACTTCTGAGCCCCCACAGCAGAGAATGGTCTAGAGGGTAGAGTCCAGGGGTGTCTAAGGGAGAGAATATAGTCATGGGTTTTTAGTTTCTGTTTCTGGCTGGGCCGGTAAAGCCCCTTCCTCATCTCCCTTTTCCGCTCATCACTAGAGACAGAAACTAAAATCCATGGCTTCAGGCTGCTAAAAGCCTAAAACAAAGCAGAACAGAACAACAACAAAATAAAGTGGGTTGGACAAGCTTAGTCTAAACCAAAATATCAATCATGCCAAGGTTACAAAACCCTGAAATAGAACTGGCCTACCCATTGGAGAAGGGTAATTCCTCTTTTTTCTTACTATATTTCAGTATCATTCTGGTTAGAGTTTACTTTTAGGGGCTCAGCTCTCTCTGGGGTGCTATTTCTTCCTTTGTAAAATGAGAATAATTTCATTTCTGTTGGAGACTGTAATTGCATTAATAACACAGGATACTGTGCATGGGCCAAGTTCCTGATGTATAAGTAGTGTGTGTGAAATGGTAACTATGTATTACAATATGTCATAACAGTTGGCTATGGAGCCCTTTTATGCGTCTAAATTTGTTTCTTTTTTTTTTTTTTTTTGAGACAGAGTCTCGCTCTATCACCCAGGCTGGAGTGCAGTGGTACGATCTCAGCTCACTGCAACCTCTGCCTGGCAGGGTCAAAGAATTCTCCTGACTCGGCCTCCCAAGTAACTGGGACTACAGATGCACACCACCACACCTGGTTAATTTTTTGTATTTTAGTAGAGATGGGCTTTCTCCATGTTGCCCAGGCTGGTCTTGAACTCCTGAGCTCAGGCAGTCTGCCCGCCTTGGCCTCCCAAAGTGCTAGGATTTCAGGCATGAGCCACAGCGCCCAGCCTTTTTTTTTCCCCCTATAGCATAAAAATAAACCTTTTTAAGCACAGTTTGAGATTCAAATGAGATCAGGTACAAAATTATTGTCTTAGAATGGGTGAAAGAAGACAGAGGACATCTATTGGCCATCAGTTATTTTTTAAAGATTGGCATTATTTATAAATAGAATCATTATAAATAAAATAAAAATAAATTACAGCATTATATTATGTTATTAATCAATTCTTAAAAATAAAATATATCCATTCAATATTTTTTAACAGTGAAAAGATACCTATGTTGCCTACATAAATAATTCCTTGTAGTCACAGAATTGTTTTGTAAAATTCAGTCAACGTCTTTGATGTGGAGAGGAGCAGAAAGGTATCACCCTGGGGCATATTTTTCTTATTTAAAACTAGTGTTCTCTCCTGAATTTGATAAATAAAAGACCAGGAGTGGGCAAGCATCATATGGACTCAGCTGAATCAGTTTCCAAGAACCCCACATTTCAGCCTGAGCACATGCAAAGCTGGTCACCACAGTGGCAGCAGGAAAAGAGATAGGTGGGGCCATTAGTCATGAATGAATGCATGTGTTGAGCATACTGGCTAAAAGCAAAATTCTGTTATGTGCCTGTCTACCCAATGACCTCATGAGTTGCAATGACCAGCTGCTAGCCTAAGATCCAAATTCAGCAAGACTATTAATCTCTTGGCGCTAGAATTCCTTCATTGGATATTAAGTTTTCTATGCAATGGGGACATGAGGCAAAAATTGTAGAAGGAGGTCATTGAGTATCTGTGAGATGTTCCATCTTCAATTCTATTACTTAGTTCCCTGACTCATGCATTCTAGCTCAAAGAAGAACTGCATCATATATTGACTCGGTTCAAAGAATATTCTTAATCTTACAGGCAGCACTTTATATTGAAAGCATCAATTTAACTGGAGGTACGAGTGAAGTATATTAGGTCATTCTACTATTCTCTAAGGCCAGCTGCTTCTGGGTGTTGGATATCACACAACAAGAGCAGTGATTCTCATCTGCAATAACCCATTATCTAGCATGGGTTCCTTGGTTAGAAGCAATGTTGTGCAAGATACTATGACCATTTTTAAGGCTTCCAGTAAGCCAGTTAGTGGCTCTAGCAAAGAAAAAAAAAAAAAAGAACCACACATTAAAGTAGCAAGAATGTCAGTGAGGCACACACATCCATTACCTAATCTGAACTCTACAAAGCCTCCCAAATGAGGACCCCAAGTGCTGACTGTGAACAGTGTGGACCCAAGTGAATCTGAATGTCAGCTGCATTATCCAGATATGATCCCAATAACCGGACAATGAGATTATAACCACACAGCGATCCTCCCCAAGAAGTCTGTCTGAAGCTTTGGACTTAAATATAATATAAACCTCGTATTGCCGGGCGCGGTGGCTCAAGCCTGTAATCCCAGCACTTTGGGAGGCCGAGACGGGCGGATCACAAGATCAGGAGATCGAGACCATCCTGGCTAACACGGTGAAACCCCGTCTCTACTAAAAATACAAAAAAACTAGCCGGGCGAGGTGGCGGGCGCCTGTAGTCCCAGCTACTCGGGAGGCTGAGGCAGGAGAATGGCGCGAACCCGGGAGGCGGAGCTTGCAGTGAGCTGAGATCCGGCCACTGCACTCCAGCCTGGGCGACAGAGCGAGACTCCGTCTCAAAAAAAAAAAAAAAAAAAAAAAAAAAACCTCGTATTGTCTTATTTACTTTAAATATAAACTCTTCCATGTGCATCCCAGGGAATCAGGTTTTTCAATGGCTCCTGAGTGTTCCTTTTTGCAGAATATTAATATTTTGTCCTACACTCAGTTCAGTTGCTACTTTTTCTTCAATGGGAGCATCAGCAACATCAGCTGCCGAGGGTGGCAGATTCTCTCCAATTTTGCTTTCAACTAATATTTTTGAAACAACAGAAATAAACTCTTGAGAATAAATAAATCATTAGGTTCTTGGACAATTAGAGCTGGGGAGTCCCAAGAAAATAATACCAAGGGTGGTAAGAAGGATTAAAAAATGGCTCCTAAGATTCCTGCCCCTTGACCTACACACAGATTATCCAATCAAACACTAATGTAGGTGCTGTGGTGAAGGTATTTTGCAGATGTTATTGAAGTCCCAAATCAGTTAACCTAAAGACAAGACAGACACACTATGCAGTTGAGCCATGAGCATTTGAAAGCAATTTTCTCTGGCTAATAGCAAAATAGGAAGTTGGAGATGTGAAGTACGACCAGGATTTAATGTGTTGTTATTGGCTTAGGGATTGAGGAGACTATCTGAAAAAGACTGTGGACAGCCAGCAAAAACACAGGGACCCCAGTCCTACAACCACAAGGAACTGAGATTTTCCAATAAAAAGATTGAGCTTGGAGGTGTGTATTTCCCCAAAACTTCTAGGGAAAAATTCAGCCTAGTCAACACTTTGATTTCAGCTTTGTGAGACCGTGAGCAGGGGATCCATCCACACCATGCTGGTGTTCTGACCTGCAAAACTGTGAGCTAATAAATGAGTATTTATTAATAAATGAATGTTTTAAGCAGCTGTGTCTGTAGTCATTGATTACATAGCATAGAAAATTGACATACATTTGATGTGACTATCACTTATATCCCTCAATAAATATTTTCAAAATGATACTACCTTTTCTCAGAAATAACTCATTAAGTAAAAAGAGCAAAAATATTACCAAAAATTCCAGGAAAATAGGTCTCAATTGAAAGTCCAAATTCATGGAATGTATGTCAGTGGTTGACTATGCCAACTCTATCGGTAGGAATTGGCTGCTGTTGGTACCACTGCAAGCAAAAAGTTACTCCCATAGAAATGCATTAAAATTTCTCATTTTGTATTGAGTTCACTCTGATAATCACAGTGGATGCAGCTAAACAAACTGGAGAAAACTTCATTAGTAATTATTAAGCATTTTGAGGGAAAGTTCCCATGATACACACAGAGTTCAGCAGACAGAGGCTGAGTTCCAACAGCAAGTACGTCCATAAATCAAAAAAATCCCATGAGTTGGTGGAGTGGTAATAGAGAAACCAGTGTGAATTACTGCTTAACAGGAATATTGAATCCTTAAATGAACTGCATGCTCTCATTTTTAATGGGAGCAAGCAGTAGCCAGGCATAATAAAAATAATTGAAATGAGGGTTTGGATCCATTAATCTACTGAAAAGTGTCTTAAAAAATAAGTGAGGCAGAAAAACAGCCAAATGTGGATGACAACTTCCCGATAGATGTCATTTGTGCCTAATGGTCTCCGTGGCCGTCAATAAAAGAGCGAATGGTATGGATAATGGCAAGTAAAAGTTTAAGACAAATTCTTCCCTAGAAGAAGGATGTAATGGAGATTAGGAAGAGTGATGGATGGAGTAAATGTGCCTCTCCATTGCTTCATTGGAAAATAAGAATTAATCATTATATCCACATACTACATATAATTAATGAAGTCGCAGGAGTCCAATTGAATGAATAAAACTCATTTTTTCATCTTTCTCTCCTGTCATGTATGTTATATGAGATAATGTCTGAATCAGTCTTGCAAGAAACATTGGTGATTGCCACAGGTTTTATCTGAGTCCTTCTCCTGGAGTCTGAAAGTATGTGCCTTCCCACCATATATTAGTCCATTCTCGCATTGCCATAAAGAAATACCTCAGACTGGGCAATTTATTTTTAAAAAGAAGGTTTAATTGGCTCATGGTTCCACAGACCATACAGAAAGCATGGCTGAGAGGGCCTCAGGAATCTTACAATTGTAGTGGAAGATGAAGGGGACATGGGCACATCTTTCACGGCTAGAAAAGAAGGAAGAAGAAAAGGGGAAGGTGTCACAAAATTTTAAACAATGAGATCTTTTGAGAACTCACACACTATTATGAGAACAGCAAGGGGAAATTCCACCCCCATGCTCTAATCACCTCCCACCAGACCCCTCCTCCAACACAGGGGATTACAAGTAGACATGAGATTTGGGGTGGGATACAGAGCCAAATCATATCACACCATATTTAAAGGTTTCACAGGCTGCCAGAAAAAGGCCCAAGGAGTTTGCCGTCACACAAGACACGGGTGGGTAATGTGAAAAGCAGGATGGTATTTTTTTTTATGTTTTAGGAGATGAATATGACAAGTAGAAGCCCATGTTGGACAACTGGCGAGGGTCACTGTGTCTTGGAATGACCCACAGACCACAATCCTTGATCTCCAGTTTACATCAGCATGATACATAATATGCTGATGATATTGGGAAGGTGATAGCATTTACATGACAAAATGATTATTTAATGCAGTTATGCCATCATCACTGTGCAGAAATGTGTGTAAATATTGAGTTATGCTTTTTGTGATTATTCCTTAAAAGCATACATTTAGGCCATCCTATGACAGTTCTCACGAAATAAATTGTCACCAGAACTATTTTGCAAAATATAATTCAGGCTCCAATCCCCTCACATAGCTTTAAGAAAATAAATCTCAATATATGTGAAAAGACTTGCCTAGTGGAGAGACAACAGGCCTGAAGTTGCTCAGAGTCTACCCAAAATAGGTTGGACTTACAAAGAGAAGAATGAAGTAGAGAATCACAAGTATGGGAACAACCACATTGTTCTTTATTTTGTGAATTAGATGCAAGTTTTGATTTCTCAGAACACACTAGTGTGTTCGAGAATTTCTGAAAGGAGAGAACATTCTTTCTCTCATTCTCTCAATTATTCATGAGTTTCTTCTTCACAAAATGCCTGGAAATGGTTGGGCCACTTCCTGAGCGCTGGTGACATTATTTAATCCAATTATAAATCCTCACTGAGGGTTTTTATGTGCCAAGAACTCTACACAGATGAGTTATATAAGTTCTTGTACAGAAGACAGAACACAAACCCACTATATCATCACATACTGTAACATATATATATATATATATATATCTCACCATGCGATATACTTTACAATATACCATGCATAATAACATAAAATATTTAAAGTTAGAGTTTCAATCTGTTTCAGCTGCTATAACAAAATACCTTATTTATAAATAATAGAAATTTATTTCTCAGAGTTCTAGGGGTTGTGAAGTCCAAGCTCCAGGTGCAAGCAGATTCAGTTTCTGATGAGATTTCACTCTCTGCTTCCAAGATGGTGCCTTCTTTCTGCATTCTCACATCCAAGAAGAGAGGAACACTGTTCTTAAATGGAAGAAGGGCAAAAAGGGCAAAAAGGGCCAAGAAGATTCCCTCAAGCCCTTTTATAAGGGCACTAATCCCATTTGTGAGGGCAGAGCCTTCATGACCTCATCACCTCAAAAGACCCTGTGTCTTAATACTATTGCATTATGGATTAACTTTCAACATGAATTTTGGAAGACACAAAAACACTCAAACCATAGTAATTGAAAAAGTTGAGTCCCCGCTTTCAAGAAACTCACCATCTAAAAGGAGCGGATGAAACATGGGTCAAAGATTAGTCTAAAATGGATAAAGGCTAAAATATATGTGTGCAACAGTTATCATGGGAACCCCTAAACTTCTCCATCAACTTAAAATCTTTCATGGAGTCATTCAATTGGTGAAAATGTGGGAAAAGGCATTCAAAGTAATGAAGAACCAGTCAGTTAAGTGTGACCTGTTTGAGAAAACACAATAATTTTAATTCTTGAAGCAAAATGAGTCATGAAAATATGTCCACAGGTTAAATCAGAAAGTAAGTTGAAAGTTTTGGTGGCAAGACTAAGAAATTTGATGCTCACTCTAACATTCATGGAAGCCACTGTAGGCCTCCTAAGAAAAAGAGTGACCAGCTTATCTTGGTTTTCCTGGGGCTCTTCAGTTTTAGAACTGAATGCCCACATCTTCAGAACATCTTAGACCTGAGCAACTGAAGATGACTGGTCACTGTAGGCATAAGAAGATGGTGTCTCTCAATCTTAGAAATGCGTTATAATGACAACCGAGAATAGAATTGGTTTCCAGCTCTGGGATTCTGTGGTAGCAATTATGGCAATGTAATGTTTGTATGGACATTAATCAATGGCTGTGGAAACATAAAGAATGGAATGAACTCAAGAGAGATCAAGACTAACCCAACAGAAATTGGAGGCTAAATCAGATGTTTTGAGAGGTGAGAGGGAAAGAGAAATGTCAATTATGGCTCCTGTTTCTGGTTTGAGGTAAATGGTGGACATTTACTGAGTGTGCCCAGATAGAAATTACAGGGATATGCCTGTGCTTTTCCCCAGTCAGCAGCATTAAAGGCAGTGGATGTGTACATACAAATCCATTATTAGGGGTTCAAACCCAGAGACAGGAGTAAGGAGCAAGAAGAGTAGGACAAAAAATGTGGTAGAGTCTATGAACTGATGGCCCTGGGTGCTGCTAGTTGGCCACCTACAGGAAAACGCCACTAAGATGCATACAACATGCGTTGGCATTGCACCTTTGGAATGGAAGAAAGCAGCAATAAATTATTCACTTGCTTCTTCTATTAGTTAAAGATTAGTTCCATAAGGCATTAACTTCTTGGACTTCCTGGTAGCACATATCTAGACAAGGGCAGTACACCAGGCCCTCTGTGCAGTCACTTGGCACAGTGTCCTTCAACATCAGAACCGCAATAAACTTCCAAGAGCAGATGACTCCTATTGACCAAAAAAGACAACAAACAACAATTACAATGCATGTCAATACAAGCTTATCATTCACTGGACCATGAAGTTATCTCACCAATGGCCCGGTGATTAGTTGCACTAATTGATGAGCTGTTTTTTCAGTGCTGGGTACTCTGCTGATTATAAATGTTCAATTAATCAACATCGATGCTGTGTGTGGGAATCTGCTCCACAATCATTTTCTCTGGTCCATGGACCAGGGCCCTGAAACTTTTTAAGGATAGTTAAAGCTCCCAGTGGATCTTCCAAGGTAGGACAGGTGTAGAAGGAGAAAAAGTAGGTGAATCTTTCACAGGTTTTGTTGTGTTATTGTGAACAGCAGGAGAAGCAAGTCATAACTTAGGGATCCTTTCTTAAACTTTGGAGAACACTTGAGAGAGACATTTATATTCAGGGTTAAATGGCACCCTTAAATGCAAATGACATTGAAGTGTAAATTACCTGCATCCATTATGGCCATTGTAGCAATCAGTCAAAACCAACTCCAGCTAATTTAAACTGAAAGGCATGGATGAAATAATAAGGAACAGGGTTCCTGAACGTCAACCCGATTGACATTTGGTCTATACAATTCTTTATTGTAAGAAGCTGTTCTATGCATTATAGGATATTTATCCAGAAGAGGACAGTAGAACACTTTTTCTTCCTACTCGACCAGTTGTGACGAACAAAAAAATGTCTTCAGATATTGTCAAATGTCCCCTCAGGAGAAAAATCATCCCAGTTGAGAAGTACTGATAGCTCAAAAAATTGTCATGAAAAGGGAGAGGAATTAAGATCAATAAATAGCTGAGCCACAGCGAAAATCAGTGCTAGAGTCATCTGGTTGGTAGAGTAGAACAGATACCGATATTTATTGCCAAATACCATGGACTACATCATTGCTAATACCCCCACAGTCTTATTATTGCCCTACTCTCACACTATCTCTGCATCTGTAGCTATCTCTGGTCACCTCCACCATGGTCTGTCAAGATTCTCCATCATCCCTTCATATTAAAGTCATCCTGTGAGGGAACAAAATGTTGGTGAATAGATGGTAGCAGAATGCTTAAGGAGTAGAGAGTTGGGGCATTTAATTTAATGTCTATAGGGTGTGTGAGTGTGTGTGTGTGTGTGTGTGTGTGTGTAGTGTTTGACATATGAAGATGCATGAAGAAGCAAGAATGACCAGGGTGAAGATAACACTAAGGGAAGAAAGTCTGGAAACCTACTCGGATAACTTTGTATCTTAGAGCCATAAAATCGGACAATTTTAAGTTCAAAAGGCTCCAGTATGACTTCAGATGCAGGAATAACATTTTCTGGTAGATACTCATTGGTGGACATTCATGCATGATGCAAAGATCCGTACATTTTGTGGTATTCCTACATGTTTATACATATCTGTACTCCAGATACCCAGGTCTCTCTTAAGTATAAGTAAAGTCCCAATGCATCCTTTAATCTCTTTTCTTCCATGTTTCTCATGAGTCAGCCAGGTTATTCTCAGCTACCCCTGAGTCCATATATATTCCAACCTCAGGACTTCTCTCTGCACTAGGTGGATGATCAGGTGATCTGCCTGAAGGCTCGCCAACTGGGAGAATCTTTTTTTCTCCTCTGCTGTTTTTTAAGGCCACTCTTGGGTAAGGATGTAGTGCAGCTATTGTACATTCTTACTTCCCACCAAAACCATCCATGCAAAAAAAAATGAGCTTGAGCTTCTTCCTCTTTTTCAGTTGGTCATAGAGTGCTCCTACCCCAAACAGCCATTTGCTGTGAGTAGAGGGATGAGCATTTATGCCTTATTCGGGGAAAGTCACATGAAGATCTGGGCCACCTCCTCATGCAACTTACGTATGACATCTGGCCCTGATCATATCCAAGCTCAGGGGCACCACTTCCAGCTTCAAATGGATTGTTGCTGAATCAACGTGACCTTGGGCATCAGCGTGTCTGACAGACCCCAGCTCTTGCTGAGTGGTCTGAACTCATGGCCACTTGACACTCGCCAGTGAAATGCCTGGTATCTACCAGAGCGCATTGCCACATCGGGAGATGAACCCTAAATTGTGTGCTGGACTGAATTGTGTCACACACCAAATTTATATGCTGAAGTTCCCTAATACCCAGGACTTCAGAATGTGACTGTGTTTGGAGATGGGGTCTTTACAGAGGTGGTGAAGGTAAAATTAGGTCATATGGGTGGACCCTAATCCAATGTGAGTAGTGTTTCCTTATAAGACAAGGTGATTAGGACACAGACACACACACATGACCATGGGAGGACACAGGAAGACGACGGCTGCCTTACAATAAAGGACAGAAGCCTTAGGAGGAATAAACCCTGCTGACACCTTGGTCTTGGACTTCTGGTTTCCAGGACTCTGAGAAAATAAGTGTGTGTTCTTTGAGCCACCCGTTCTGCTGTCCTCCATTAAGGAAGCTTGAACAAACTAATTCAAATAATGTGTATCTCTCCTGCGAATGGTGAGGCCTTGCTCAACAACCCTAGACACTTGTATTGTGACTCTCCCAACATGGATTGCCATAGACTCTACATAGCATCCTTTCCCTCCACTGACACCTCCAACACCATAGGGTTTGCCAGATTATTTTACCTAAGTGACAGGGTTATTTTCATCAAAGACTGTACAATTTCAGAGCTCTTTTCTGCTGTGAGTCCCCATAAACTGGCCACCTACTTTGTCACCCAGTACATGGGTCAAGGCATAAGATTACAACCTCTGTTTCTGTGTTATTTCCAAAACCCAAAAAGGGCTACCAGGTGTTGTGCTGCCTTTTACATGGTGAGATATACAAGAAGCAACAGTTTGTTTTCTACCTCAGATAGGACGCCTGAAAGCCTAAAATTTTTTTCCTGGTATAGCAGACCCTTGAATCCTTACACACTCCACAAAACATATTTTACCAAGGTTCCCAGTATGCTGACCACCTCTTGCACATCCTGCCTGATCAATCTGCTGTTATCAATATAATAATTTGATGTGATCTTCCAATGGTCCGATTTCTTTTGTCTTTTTAATGATAGGGTGTCTTCCCAGGGACCCCAGTATCTCTTCAACTATTAGGTTCCAGTCCTGAAAACAAGCTCAGACTTGGAAACAAAGAAAGGCCTGTGATTATCGTTGAAAAGAGTGCTTGTTCTCAGCCTCTTTGTTTTCTATCATGATTCCTTTTACTGGCACAGGCTGAAAAATTCTTCTGTTAGATGTCCACACAATTTGCTCCACACACATGTCCATGCCTGTCTTATCTTCATGCATGTGGCCCTCTGATCTGCATGATGTGTGCCCTGAAGATCAAAAGGAGAGGCAGAGACATAGCCTTAGGGGACACCTGTTGCCTTGTGTGGAAGCAACCTCTACCTTGTCTTCTATCACAGAGGGACATCCAGCTCTTACTGGTGAAATTGGCTCCTTGTGCAGGTTCGGAAATTTCAGGCAAGTCTGGGCAGGCAATTCACCCAAATGTCTCTATCTCATGTGCCAGAGTCCCAAGTCTTCACAACCATTACCCTGACCTTGGTCTTAGAGATGGGCTTTGATTGGGGCATTTAACTTTCTTTGATGTTCAGCCAGTTGCACTGTTGGATCTTTGAGGTGGTCTTGGCTTTTCTGACTCCTCCTAGCAAAAAGGAGAACTTCTTTGTTTGCCACCAAAGAGCAGCTCTTTTTTTGTAGGTGGCTTCCAATTGACCATTAGTCTCTCAGCTGTTCCTTATTTTTCTGTAGCACATCATGGTATTTAATATTATTCATGCAATGTCATTATGGCCATAGCTACCATTTTCTCCATCCCTCTCAAACGTCAGTTGAATCATGGCCTGCCCATGCAGTCTCTTCCAACATTACACCATCAAAAGTTGCTACCAGTGGGTGTTTTGTCAAAACTGAACCATAACTTTGCACCAGGGACTACCTCTGCACCACCTACCATAGCAGTGGAGTTCTCCTTCCCACCAGGTGGTAAAGAATCCACCTTCTGAGCACCATCCTGTTGCTTTATTTCAGACATCTGCAGGTATCAACTCTCACAGGTGGGCTTCTCCAAAAGTCAATGCTGAGATAGATTTGGATGTGCAAGATAAGTACTAAGGATCATTTGTGTGAAAGGAAGCATGATTGGGCAGAGAAAGAAGTCAAATAGCATTGAATAACATTGCAGATCCACCAAAATTTCTTCTAGCCTGTCATTAAACTCTGAAGTGTGCGACTATCAGAGTACCTTGGGTTGAACCAAACTGGACAGTTCCCTGTAGCCTGGATCCTGTCACTTAATGCAGCTGTCCTGGGAAAAGCAGGACCTCAGAAAATGTAGCTCTCTGCAGCTGAAGTCAACCCTGAGTAGCAAGTCCTTCTGCAAAGTTAAATCCAGGCGATGCATCTCCATTCTGCTATAGCAGATATTGTGTTTTATTCAGTAGTAAAATCAATATACAGCCAAGTCTCCATTCGTGACCATTTCTTAAATGAATGAGTTAACACAGGAGCAAACAAAGTTATAAAAATTGTACAGGAGTGTTATTTTCACAGTGATAGTATTGTGTGAGCAATTGTTCTCCTTTGTTTCTGTAAGATTTTACAGGCAGTTAACCTAAGTATTGTTATGTGGTTTAATCTGTTCCACTATCTAGTCTCATTGTGATTTATTAAACATGGTGCATGGAGTACAACCACACATACCAAAGTATGTTAAAGTTTAACTTGGGGAAATGTCAGTTTAGAAAAACAATACTGCATTGTTAAGGCATTTTGCTTAACAAATACTCCTATCACCAAGGAATCACCCTTGTCATTTATCTTCTGTCTCACTGAGACAAAAATAACATCATAAAGTGCTAATCCTTTTCGATGTCACATGCCCTTGAGTATCTGTTGTTCATTAACTTCCTTTAGTTGTTTGAATAATCCACTCACTCCTGAAATCTTTATTAATCACATGAGCAATGAAAGTCATCATGCAAACAAATAAAATCTGTGCTCATCTTTCAAGTTTATTTTTCTTCCAGGGAGCCTCATTAGAGTGGCCTCTAAAATACTTGAAATTTGGTTTCTTAATTTACAAAGGGTGTGATTGTCAATAATTTATATCCACTCTGAGTTTAGCCAGGAGCCTTGCAATAAGAAATCAGCAGGACAGCCATTTGGTAAACAAAATCCTGCTCTCAGGAAATTGCCCTCATCCCAGGACATGAACAGACATTTCTCAAAAGAAGACAAGCAAGCGGCCAACAAATATATGAAAAATACTCAACATCACTAATCATCAAAGAAATGCAAATTAAAACCACAATGAGATACCATCGCACACCAGTCAGTATGGTTATTATTAAAAATTCAAAAAACAACCAATGTTAGAAAAGTGAACATTTATGCACTGCTGGTGGGAATATAAATTCATACTATCTCTATGGAAAACAGTATGGAGATTTCTCAAAGAGCTAAAATAGTAATCCCACTACTGGGTACTTCTCTAAAGGAAGGGAAATCAGTATATCAAACAGATACCTGCACCCCATGTTCATCGCAGCACTATTCACAATGGCAAAGATATGGAATCAACCTAAGGGTCCATCAGCAGTGGATGGGGTATAGAAAATGTAGTACATCTACAACATGGAATACTATGCAGCCATAATAAAGAACAAAATCATGTCTTTTGCAGCAACGTGAATGCAGCTGGAGGCTGTTATCCTAAGTGAACTAATTCAGAAACAGAAAGTCAAATATTGCATATTCTCACTCATCAGTAAGAGCTAAACATTGGGTACTCATGGACATAAAGACGATAGACACTGGAGACTCCAAAAGGGGGTAGGGTTAGAGGGGGGCAAGAGTTGAAAAATTACCTGTTAGGTACAATGTTCACTATTTGGGCAATGGGTATGCTAGAAGCCCAAATCCACCATCATAAGGCAATATACCCATGTAACAAACCTACACATGGAGCCCCTGAATCTAAAATAAAATTACATTTTAAAAAAGAGATAGTCCTAATCCCTTCCTAAGGGTATGCTATAGGTCTATGTTCTGGAGGCTGCCTGATTTTATATAGATATCTATTCAAGGCTGATTTTACATAGATATCCATATAAATAGTACAGACATTAAATATATATTATATATTAAAATATATATTAAATATACATACCATGTATTTTCATATGTAATATATATTTTAAATATATTATATATTAAATATACATACTATGTTTTTAAATATAGAATACATATTTAAAGTATATAAAGTATATATAAAACACAATATAACAAAAATAATGTATATTATATAAAATATATATTAAAATATGTATAATGCATATTGTATATAAAATTTTATTTCATATGTAATATACATTATACGTACCTTATACGTTATACATGTATAATATATGGTAGGTTTGTTAGAGTTTTTTTGAGACAGAGTCTCACTTTGTCGCCCAGGCTGGAGTGCAATGGCGCGATCTTGGCTCACTGCAGCCTCCGCCTCCTGGGTTCAAGCAATTCTCCTGCCTCAGCCTCCTAAGTAGCTGGGACTACAGGCGCGTGCCATCACGCCTGGCTAATCTTTGTATTTTTCGTAAAGATGGGATTTCACCATGTTGGCCAGGCTGGTCTCAATCTCCTGACCTCGTGATCCTCCTACCTCAGCCTCCCAAAGTGTTGGGATTACAGGCATGAGCCACCATGCCCAGACAATATTTGTATACTTTATATACTTATTTTTATATATCAATATATAATAGAATACAATATGTGTTATATAACATTCTAATAGAATATATTACATAATATTCTATATCCTACATAATATATAATATTCTAATATATTCTATCTAATAATATATTGTATTATACATAATATAATATATGCTAATATATTGTATTATATATAATATAATATATTCTAATATATTCTATTATATATATTTTATGTATATTCTATTCTAATAGAATTCTAATAGAGAATATATATACTATTCTCTATGTATTATAATATAGTCTATTCTATAGATTATCATATATTCTATTCTATATATTCTATATGTATTCCATACATTATATAATTATGTAAATATGTAATCATAATTAGGAAAATAATTATTGATTAATTAATAATATAATAAACAATATAAATATTATTTATCTTTATATAATAATAAATAATATAGATATTGCAAATATTTTCCCCACTGCATTGGTAGGAAATATGTAGCATGGTACAGAAAGCAAGAAAGGTCATCCTACCTAGGCACATACCTAATTTCTTCCCTTCACTGTGGCCTAGCAGATTACAACTGCTATTTGAGATGTTTCCTTCACCACCTGGGGTAGGTGAGAGATCATTTTTATCCCATCCGAAGGTCTGCTTCCAAATGCCATGTAGCTCTGCGCTGTTTATGGGCACGTTCAGTAGAGCATCATATTTTCAAGTATTGTGGAACATTACTGCTGGAATAGGTGTCTAAGCTCTTTTGCCTTTTTTTAATCTAGCGGAAACTTTCCGTTTGTTTTCTATTCATGATACAATCTGTTACTTCAACTCTTTTTCGTTCTGATTAAATGATTTGAGTGTGCAATGCTGGCATATAACTCTCTAAGTGACACGTTGTCTACATATTTCAAGTTATTGGAAAGGCAGAAACCAGAAAGGAAGTATCCTACAGAGGAGAACTCTGTCTTGGCCGGGTCTCTGATGTGATGTGGCACAACCAAATCCAGGCAAAGGACCGAACAAAGCAGTAGTGGTCCAAGCAATCTATCACAAGCCTATGACTTTTACCTTAGAGGAAATGGGGCTGTTAGCCTCATACCTTTATCAGACAATAACACATAAAATCAGAACAAAGATGAACTATGGCAGGGAGGCTTGACAGTCGTGAAATTTAATTACTAAGAAAAGAATGAGGAGAAAGAGGGAACACAGTCATTCAAAAAACTATTAAAACAACAAGGTCTGAAAGCATTCATGTTTGCTGAAACAGCCCTTAGGTGCCACAAAGACTGTTGCTGTAATGACACCTACTTCAGTCTTCTCACTTTGTAATCACAACCACAAAGAGAAACAGGTTAAGCAATGTTGTATTATTTTTATGAACGTAGAGAAGGTATTTTTTTTTTTGCTTTTAAGTTCAGGGGTACCTGCACAGGTTTGTTATTACAGGTAGACTCGTGTCGTGGGGGTTTGTTACATGGATTATTTTATCACCCAAGTATTAAGCCTAGTACACATTAATTATTTTTCCTGACCCTCTCCCTCCTCCCAACCTTCACTCTCAAGTAGGCCCCAGTGTGTATTGTTCTCCTCTATGTGTCGATGCGTTCTCATCTTTTAGCTCCCACTTATAAGTGACAACATGTGGTATTTGGTTTTCTGTTCCTGTGTTAATTTGCTGAAGATAATGGCCTCCAGCTCCACCCATGACCCTACAAAGGACATGATATCATTTTTTATGGCTGCATAATATTCCATGATGTATATGTACCACATTTTCATTATCCACTCCACCATTAATGGGAATTTGGCTTGACTCCATGTCTTTGCCATTGTGAATAGTGCTGCAATGAACACTCATGTGCACGTGTCTTTACGATAGAATGATTTAAATTATCACACGTATCCCCAAAATACATACATCAATTGTGTATCATTTTTAAATTATGTAAATTCAACCAGGTATAAATAACACTTATATTTATCTCATTTTTTTAAAAAGAATGTAGAGAAGGAAAATACATACATCAATTGTGTATCATTTTTTAATTGTGTAAATTCAACCAGGTATAAATAACACTTACATTTATCTCAGTTTTTTAAAAAGAATGTAGAGAAGGAAAGACACATTGGGAGCTTGGAAGCAGGGAAAACTGGAACAAGAAAATAAATAAATACTATTAGAAAATAAATACTAATAGTTAGAAATTATACTCATTAAAAAGTGGTTATTCCTCAGTCCATGGTGATGCAAATAATTAATTGAATGTATAAATGAATAAGGAAGAACGTAAACCTCTCCATGAAAGTGGAGTTCCAGTGGATAAATACAGAAGGAATGGTGGAACCAGAAAATCATAATCTTTATTTCAGGCAAGAGTTGCCCACAGAGGCTAAACGAAACAGTTGGCTGTATGAGGAGAAACAAAACACTTGCATAGTCTCAAAGTAACCACAGGGTACCTACTAGTTGCAAATGAGAAAATAGTAGCTTCAATGAAGCAGCCGAGCAGGTACCACATTTAACCAAATAAAGTTATCACCAATAATGAGACATATCAACATCATTGGTATGATGCTCTGAGAAGACCTCAACATCACCTCTGTGGTATTCCAGCCAAATAAGTGTAACCTCAACCTAATCTGATGGGTAAACATCAGACAAAGACAAATCGGAGGCTATTATGCAAAATAACTGGTCTGTATCCTTCCAAAAGTTCAAGGTCATCAGAGACAAAAACTAAGGACAAGGCCCAGATGGAAATCCACTGTGGATGCATGACAGTGAATGCAAGGTGGGTCATGGAAGGACATTAAAACAGAAAAACCACATTAGTGGGACAATCAGAGAAATCTGAACGCCTGTGGATTAGTTGTCAGTGTGACAACAGTGTTAATTTCCTAGTTTCAATAATTTTCCTGTAGTTATTTGAAACAGCAATGTTAGGGGAAGCTGTGCAAAGGGAATACTAGAATTCTCTGTACCATCTTTGTAACTTTTTTTGTAAATCTAAAGTGATTTAAAAATGAAAAAAATTAAAAATAATTAAAAAGAACACAAATGCATATGACAAAATAATAATAAGTAAAGAGAAGAAGTTAATGCATTTTAGAAATACTCATGGCATTTCCAATCAACAGTAAATATTCAAGAAACATTGCTGATATTTAAGAAGGGAAAAAATGTGAACTAAAGATGTTCTACTAATGATACTATATATATATGCCATTTTCTAAAACATAGGTATAATTTAACAGATCCTAACTTCATGTATTTCTTGCTTTGCCAAAAATATATCTAATTTTTTATCAGTCAAAATTCTAGTCATCATTCTACAGAATGGGAGAAGATATTCACAAACTATGCCTCCAACAAAGACCTAATATCCAAAATCTATAGGGAATTTAAATTAACAAGCACAAAACAAATAACTCCATTTAAAAATGTGCAAAGGACATGAACAGACACTTCTCCAAAGAAGATATACAAGTGGACAACAAACACACGAAAAAAATGCTTGGCATCACTAATCATTAGAGAAATGCAAATCAAAAACCACAATGAGATGCCATCTCACACCAGTCAGGATGGCTATTATCAAAAAGTCAAAAAACAACAGATGCTGGTGAGGCTATGGTGAAAAGGGAATGCTTATACAATGTTAGTGTGAATGTAGATTAGTTCAGCCACTGTGGAAAGCAGTTTGGAGATTTCTCAAAGATGTTAAAACAGAGCTACCATTCAACTAGGCAATTCCATTACTGGGTATCTACCCCAAAGAAAATAAATCATTCTACCAAAAACACACATGCATTTGTATGTTCATTGCTGCAATATTCACAATAACAAAGACATGGAACCAACCCAGGTACCCATTGATGGTAGACTGGATTTAAAAATGTGGTACATATATGCCATGGAATACTACACAGCCATAAAAAAGAATGAAATCATGTCCTTTGCAGCAACATGGATACAGCTGGAAGCTATTTTCCTAAGCGAATTAATGCAGGAACACAAAACCCAATACTGCACGTTCTTTCTTATAAGTGGGAAGTAAGTATTGAGCACACATTGATATAACTATGGGAAAAATAAATATTGTGGAATACTAGAGTGTGACTGGGGGGCAGAAATGGAAAAACGACTTATCAGGTACCACGCTCACTACCAGGGTATCGGGATCCATACTCCAAACCTCAGCATCACTCAATATTCCCATGTAACAAATCTGCATATGTACTCCCTGCATCTAAAATAAAAGTTGAAATTTAAAACAAAAACAAAAAAGAATACAATTTCTTAGAGAAGAGAAAGTGTTATTAACAAAAAAATAAAATCCTGGTGATACTTCTACACCCATTTCAAGCTTTGTGTGCTTTGTAAAATCTTTCCAACTTTCCCCAACTAATAGGGCATTTGTGTCTTTCATCATGCTGTGTTGCACTCTGGGGACAAAACTATCTTATTCCATTTCAGTACCTTGGGATAGAAGGAAGATGTGAAGTCTTCCAAATGCCAGTCCACCTGTGGGCTTACAGGTGGAATCCCTCATGCCTTCTCTCCTATCCTAGGAATGTTTTGGAGCCCCGGGTGGGGTTTTTACAGTGGATGGAGAGTAGGACCTTGGACAGCTCCATGGTCTCAACCCTGGTTGATACCTATGCTACTCATGAACTATCAACAAATCCCTTACTCAATGAGCCATCATCTTTCTGAAGGGCACATCAACAGCAATGCCTTCAGTTGCTACCACCATCTCTCTCACGAATACAGAACAGGGCTTTGGCTTACAACTTTCTTTCAGCAGAAACAGTAGCCAAGGTGACAGGCTATGACAAAAGGAGTGAACGAGGTATCCTAGGTGCTTCATGAGTCTATTTTAGGAAATGTTTTCTTCAGCGGGTGCAGTGGCTCATGCCTATAATCTCAGCACCTTGAGGCCGAGGTGGGAGGATCACTTGAGGCCAGGAGTTCGAGATCAGTCTGCCCCCACTCCACAGTCCCCCCACCCCCCGCCCTGCCATCTCTACAGGAAAAAAAAAAATAGCCAGGCATAATGGTGCACACCTGTAATCCCAGCTACTCAAGAGGCTGAGATAGGAGGATCTCTTCAGCCTAGGAGATTGGGGCTGCAGTAAGCCATGATTGCACCACTGCACTCCGGCCTGGGTGACAAAGTAAGACCCTGACTCCAAAAACAAAAAAAAAGGAAATGTTTTTCCCTTCGTGTTTATTTTCTACACACTGATGATATACTCAAGGGAACCCACAGAAAGAAAACTCCCTTTAGCCAACTGGCAAGTGATAAGGGGTGTTTTTCTTTCAAAGGGCTAGAGGACAGAGAACACTAGGCCCTACAAAGACAACCATCAATCCTCAAGCAGCAGTTCATCTTTATATTCCTTTATATTCTTACTTCTTCCACTGATGTTTTTATTGTTTCCACTTGGCCTGGGTTCATTGACATGATTGGGAATTGAAATAAGTAAGGGAAAAGAGAAGAACTGCTTCCTCAGCTAGATGATGAAAAGTAAGGGGGTGAGAGTGCAGGAGAAAACAACCACATTTGCCAAACGGTAATGCATCCTTCTGCAGGAAGGTAGCATCCAGATTTTCATGTCAGATGTACATCATGTTCAAGGGATTACACTCGATACCCCAAAATGCATCCAGCAAGGTCTCTGATGCTTTCACATTGTTGACACTGCTTCCATACGGGGGCAGGATGTGAATGGGTTTTACGGCATCCCACACGATTCCTCACTCCTTCCCCAGTGATCAGTCTAATTGTGATAAACACCCTCACACTCTGTGCAGAACGTGTGAATCAAGCACTGTATGTTTTATAGCACTGTGATTCCGTGTTGCTGTATGAAGACATAAACACTTCCACTCTGGGAGCAGGGGTAGCCAAATTTTGCTGTACTGCATTTTTCTACTTTAATCCTATTCCAAAAGCAGTACCATATCCCCTGGCAATGCTCTCCTCTAAGTTGGCAGCCTACCTGCTTGCCATTCGGAATTAAGATCTAAATGGTGCTGGAGGTTTTTACACTGTTGGTGGGAGCGTAAATTAGTTGAACCACTGTGGAAGAGAGTGTGGCAATTCCTCAAGGATCTAGAACCAGAAATACCATTTGACCTAGCAATTCCATTACTGGGTATATACTCAAAGGATTATAAATCACTTTGCTATAAGTTTATTGCACCACTATTTACAATAGCAAAGACTTGGAACCAACCCAAATGCCCATCAATGATAGACTGGATAAAGAAAATGTGGCACATACACACCATGGAATACTATGCAGCCATAAAAAAGAATGAGTTTATGTCTTTTGCAGGGACATGGATGAATCTGGAAGCCATCATTCTCAGCAAACAAACACAGGAACAGAAAACCAAACACCGCATGTTCTCACTCATAAGTGGGAGTTGAACAATGAGAACGCATGGACGCAGGGAGGGGAACATCACACACCGAGGCCTGTCAGGGGGTGGGGGGGAAGGGGAGGGATAGCATTAGGACAAATAGCTAATGTATGTGGGGCTTAAAACCTAGATGATGGGTTGATAGATGCAGCAAACCACCATGGCACGTGTATACCTGTGCAACAAATCTGCATGTTCTGCACATGTATCCCAGAACTTAAAGTAAAACATATCTATATTTTTCCCTAAAAAAGATTAAATTACAAATTGACACAGAGGTAATTTGTAAACATTTTAAAGATTTCTATGGATATTCATTTGTACTATTCTTATACTAGTGAGGCTGGTTTCCATTGTAGTGGATCAGAGAAAAAGCAGAGCAGAATTTATCGTCCATTTATTGCCTTTCCATCTTATTCCTTCTGACTTCTGTTGTTCATTGCCTCAAGTTCAACCATACCTGATGTATAGTCAGACCTTTGTATTCCAGGGTTCCATATCTGTGAATTCGACCAACCTGGGATCAAAAATATTCAGAAAAAAAAAGGGGGTCTGTACTGAACATGTATAGACTTTTCTTTTTCTTGTCACTAATCCCTAAACAATACAGTAGCTTTTACATTGTGTTTGGTATTTTAAGGAATCTAGAGATGACTTAAAGTATACAAGAGGATGTGCATAGATTGTATGCAAATATCATGTCATTTTATAAAAGAAACTTGAGCATCTTCAAATTTTGATATGCATGAGGAGTCCTAGAACCAATTTTCCATGGAGACTGAGAAATGACGGTGTAAAAGAAATAGGACATAAATAAGTAAATTATGTTTCAACTGCATGACAAGATTGGAACATAGCCCGTAGATATGTGATATGGATAATGCTTTTTATTGCCATTGATAGTCATGATTGGCCCATAATACCAAAATATTTAGTTTCATACAAGCGAGTTTTATTTTCTCAGATATTTTTTAAGTTCTTTGATTTCTTAAATCTGTCTTCCACAATTCCCTGTAAAGTGTTGGTACACAAAAATACTGAATAGTCTGGGCACAATGGCTCACACCTGTAGTCCCAGCACTTTGGGTGCAAAGGTGGGAGAATTGCTTGAGGTTAGGAGTTCATGACCAGCCTGGTCAATACAGCAATACCTCATCTCTACTGAAAATTTAAAAATTAGCCGGCCGTGGTGCTGCATGCCTGTGGTCTCAGCTTCTTGGGAGGCTGAAGCAGGAGGATCGCTTGAGCCCAGGAATTTGAAGATGCAGTGAGCTATGATCACATCATTGCACTCCAGCCTGGGTGACAGAGCAAGACTTCGTCTCAAAAAAAAAAAAAAAACACTGAACAAATACTTCCTGGATTCTACTGAACGTAGACTACTTAACAATATATGAGATAGACCAAGTAAAACTGGGAAATAAGTTACTTGGATTCAAATTAAAAAGGAGTTAATTCTGCTATTTGTTTTGCCTGTAAAACCACAATGTTGGGGTGTGTGGCTATTTTGAAAAGTAAATGACAGAATGCAATTAAAAACAAAGGAGGGTGCTGGGGGTTGGTTATCAAAAGGCAATATGAGAGACCCTCATAATGCAACTGCCCTGTTTCTTGATTGTAGTGGTAATTATATGAGTCTCTAAGTAGTAAAACTGTAAAGACATAAAGACACACAAACACATAAAAATTATTACCAGTGAAACTGATGGAATATGAATAAGGTCAATGGATTGTATCAGTGTCACTTTTCTGGTTGCGACACTGTACAACAGTTATGCAAAATGCCACCATTTGGGAATTAGGATGGAAGGTACAGGCAACCTCTATGTATCGTTTCCTACCACTGAATGTGAATGTACCATTCCCTCAAAATTTAAAAAAAAAAATTCATTTTTTATAAAAAGCAATGATTAAAACAAAGTAAAATGAAACAAATGAACCTAATTTTGCATGCAGGTCTTAACCACACAGAGGATAAATAATCCATGTGTCTTTAACACATCATCATTTGACTCTACAACCCTAATGAGATAGACCTAATGACCAAAACAACTTGAACAGTCAAAACAAGGAAGTAAAGCAGTCCTCAGGGGTGGAACTTAATGTCATTATCTCCATTGTGCCCAATTGATACTGTAGTTGTGATCTATAAGTTATTTTATAATATTACCTATTTATGTGGATGTTTTCAGAGGCAGGGTCTCACTCTGTCACCCAGGCTAGAGTGCAGTGCTGCAGTCATAGCTCACTGCACCCTTGTACTCCTGGGTTCAAGTGATCCTCCCATCTCAGCCTCCCAAATAGCTGGGACTAAAGACACATGCCACCACACCATGTGGCAGCTAAGGTTTTTAATTTTTTGTAGAGAGGTCTGGTTATGTTGCCCAGTCTGGTCTTGAACTGCTGGTCTCAAGCAATCCTCCTGCCTCGACCTCCCAAAGTATTGGGATTACAGGTGTAAGCCAAAACACTTGGCCCTCAGGTGGGCGTTATGCCTTTACACAGGAGGCATTGTTCATTCTCCCTGATGCAATTTAATTATCCCCAAAATCTAAAGCTTAGAATGCCTGAAACATCACTGTGTACCCTAGACACTCTGTCTGCTCTTTCCAAAGCACCCTAGGAGTGCTCATCCTAGGAGTGCTCACAGAGTCCTTCACTCTAGTCATTCCCACCACTTGGGAGGACCTACCTCCTAACATCCCATAAACAAATATCTTCTCTGCCAACAAGTAAGGGATTTCTATACGAAGTGATGAAAATGTTCTAAAATTAGATAGGGGTGATGAATGCACAACTGTGAATACACTAAAAACCATTCAACAGTATACTTTAACAGATGATTTTTATGGTATGATGATTAAATTTCAATAAAGCTATTATTTAACAGGAAGAAAGGAGGGAAGGAAGGAAGGAAGGAAGGAAAAGAGGAAGGAAGGAAAAGAAGGAAGGAAGGAAGGAAGGAAAGATGGAAAGAAAAGAAAACCAGAAGGCGCGGGCGATCATCGAAAAATCTTTGGCGGCGTGCGCGCTCCACGCGCGCAGGCGCGCGCGGCGCGCCCAGCGCCCTTCCTCTTCCTTTTCCTTCCGGGAATCGGCGATGGGCATCCATTCAGGCAGGAAGGGCCTCCTCGACACCCCGCATCAAAAAGCGCGCGCATCAAAAAGAAAAAGGCTGAGCACCGGGCGCGCCGCGCACCCGCGTCGACTTTGCGCTTTGCCGAAACACGCTGCGGCGGCGGGAAAAAGGCATCGGGCGCGCGGGCGGCGGCGTCGGTGGCTTGCCGCGCGCGCCGCACGCACGCGCACGCCGCGCACGCACGCGCGCACTGCACGCGCCCGCCGCGCGCGCACGCACGCACTGCCGCGGCATCGTTTTGCGCGCGGCGTGGCGGCGGGCAGAAGGACAGAGGGGAGGGGAAAGGAGAGAGAGAGAGAGTAGGTTGAAGAAGGCCAGCTGCAAAGCCATTTTGTTGAGAGTAACATTAAAATAGTGTAAACATAAGGAGAGTGCTTTTTAGTGCCCCTAAAACTGTTCCAAATTTCTTACCTTTGTCTTAACACTTGGTTAGACAAGGAATCCAAAGACCTGACTTCAGTTCTCACTGTGTTCATCTGTATGTTCCTGGGCATCTAACACAACCTTCCATAACTCAGATGCCTCGTCCGTAAATGGGATCCAGGCACAGCCACCACACACATGTGTGGTCAGGATGAACCAGGAAGTGGGTGCCAGTGTCTGGTAATAGTTAAAGCATTCCACAGATACTGGCTATGACCATCAATCCCTCCCCAAGTGCAGCTAGACATTTCTTGTGCCAGTGTCATCCTTGTCCAATCACTGCATCCTATTAAGGGGTTGGGATGATGCCTATAGCCTTTGTATTCATTGCTCTGGCCATACGTATGAGGTGTTATGCTGGAGTTTTCTGTGACCAACCCCTTCCAGGAAACCGCAACAATATTCCTCTTCAGAGGTCATTTCTCTTATGTGAATTACTTCAGCCTTAGAAAACTAGAGAAGACACGGAGGAGAGGGAAATTCTTCTACTCCAATCACAAAGTGATCTTTACTGCTCAAGAGTTAAGGAATATATGAAGACTTGAAAATATATTTTATTTCAAATACATTGTCTTTTGTTTCTCTGTTCATTGTTTGATGGGAAGACACCATAAACATACAGCTTAGTATCTTGAATTTCCTTCTAGGAGAAGAACTTCATATTTTGAGCTGAACCTGTTTTTTACTGAGCAGTTTGCAAAGAAAACTATTCTTTGTGGCTCATGCCTGTAATCTCAGTGCTTTGGGAGGCTAAGGTGGGAGGATTGCTTGAAGCCAAGAGTTCAAGATCAGCCTGGGCAAGATCACAAGACCCTGTCTCTATAAAAACTGGGAAAATAAAATAACTTTTTAAACAAACAGCTATTTCTTTATCGCCAAAGAATTCCCCACTTCACGTTTCCAGGTGTAGGATACCTATGCCCCTCTCTTGTCTAATTAATAGCTGTTTCCTCAGAGGATGAAAACAATTATTACTTATAAAGTAAAATTAATTAAATTAAAGGGAAAATATTCCATGAGGAACAAATCATTAATTGAAGTATTAATAAAGATAAAATCAAAATAACGTTTAATTAACCATGCTGTAACATCTGCAGCTCCATTTCTCTTCATTAACATAAAGAATAGTTGTCTATATTTGAATATGTATTTTCATGTTGCAATTTTACCTACAGAGCCTGGGTGCCATGGTTCACACCTGTAATCCTAGCACTTTAAGAGGCTGAGACAGGCAGATTGCTCGAGCCCAGGAGTTCAAAACCAACCTGGGCAACATATCGAGACCCCATCTCTACAAAAGATTAGCTGGACGTTGAAGTGTGCACCTATAATCCCAGCTACTCAGGAGGCTGAGTGGGGAGGATCGCTTGAGCCCAGGAGTTCAAGGCTGCAATGAGTTGTGATCACACCACTGCACTTAGCTAGGATGACAGTAAGACCCTGCCAAAGAGTAGGAAAGAAAAAACCTACGCGCTGCGGGCCGGCATGAACAGGCGACCGGCAATTGCGACGACCGACGAACCGTGGTGCCGACCAAACCGGCAAACGTGAACCGACCGACAAACATTCCGCCGACCAATGCGGTGAACCGACAAACAGGCCGACAAACCGTTTCTGGGCGGGCCCTCGGGCAGGAAGGAAGGATGGAAGGAAGGAAGAAAGGTAGGAAGGAAGGAAGGAAAGAAGGAAGGAAGGAAGGGAAGGAAGGGAAAATTTACTCAAGGAAATTAGTGCCTTAACTTTTAAAATAATACTTTCAAATCATGTGAATGTATTAAATCTTCTAGACTATTAAATTAGCTGTTGCCATAAATTCATATAGAATTACCTGCATCTCTCTGTTCTATATTTAAATAGCCATCTCCTGCTGTGAATTTCTCCATCAAGCTATTTATTCAGAAAAATATTTAAAATAGAAATAAGAGGAGAAAAGAAAGAGTTGGTTTATTGGCTGCATTGGTGAAACAATTGGATGCAGTTTTGACAAATGAATTAAAGAAGAAATGGTGCCCCTACACTCTGTGACAAAGCGACCTCACAGAATACCAGCGTGACACTACCTGTGGCCGCAATCCTTCTCCAGCGCCTTCAGGGTGGCAGATGCCATAAAAACTCAGATCTACCTTGTTTGTTCTTTTGAAGTTCAATTCCCCAGTGATCCTTTTCTGTATATATTTTTGACAAATAACAGAGATGGAGAAATATTTTGAGAGAGGAAACTAAACAATAAGCGTGCACCTGTAAAGGGAAACCCGCTCAGTTGTAGTAACATTTAATGCTGCTCAGCTCTGTTTGTTTTGAGACAGACCCAATTACAGAAGCAAGACCACGGGGCAACGCACTGTGCATTTTCAGCTTTGAGAAATGAAGCCAATGCAACTCATTGTCTTAAACCATAAAGTGTCTTTCTATTAAAAATTTAAAATGTAGAGAAATAGAATGCATTGGCTCTGCAGGATCTTGCACGGATTCTAAGTGGATTACAAGACCTCTCTAGCCTATGAGAGTATTGTCAGTAAGTGCACCTTCATGCAAGGCAAAGGGGAAGCCCATGACCAATTAGGAAGGATTGCCTGTCTGCAATTCATCTCTCCACACGTATTCTTGTTATCCCCTTCGAATCCAACTCTGGTCACACATAATGGTCATCATTCATTATTAAAACAGAAGTCTAGGGCCAGGCACGGTGGCTCACGCCTGTAATCCCAGCACTTTGGGAGGCCAAGGTGGGTGAATCACCTGAGGTGAGGAGATCGAGACCAGCCTGGCCAATGCAGTGAAACCCCGTCTCTACTAAAACTACAAAAAGTTAACCGGGCATGGTGGTGGCCACCTGGCCATCTGTAGTCCCAGCTACTCAAGAGGCTGAGGCAGGAGAATCACTCGAACCCGGGAGACGGAGGTTGCAGTGAACCAAGATTGTGCCACTGCACTCCAGCCTGAGCAACAGAGTAAGAAAGATTCCATCTCAATTTAAAAAAAAACACACAGAAGTCTCCAAGTCACATGCAGGAGCATCACATACATGATTTTCCTGGTAAAAGTGGAAATTCCATTTCCAAGGGGCAACAGGAGTCCAAAGAGCAATGTGATTCAAAGGTTGCTTGGCATAATGGACGATTTTATTATTCATGTGTGCATTACTAGTTACACATTGAGGAAGCAAGGGAGGTCTTGACATTTATAAGTTTTACATATTGCAAATGAAAGTCAGTCCTAACTGGCCAATGCAAAGCTGCAATGCCAGTGATTTCATTAGGAGATAGCTCTTATGATAAAGGAAAAAAGTCATCAGTTCTGTGTGCAGAATTAGAGAGTGAGTGGGTAGAGTCAGCCACAAAAAGTCCAGCTTACCAAACATCCTATAAGACCATCATTCCCATCCTAAGTTGTGCAAAATAATAATAAAACAAGCGGAATTTTTAAATTTTGATGAATAAAACTTATTCCAAAAACTTTTCCTCAAAATTAAGGGTCAGTAAACGATATCTATCTATTGTCTATCAATCTATCAATCTATTATCTATCAATTTATTAATCTATCTATTCCATCTATCTATCTGCCTGTCTGTCTATTCCATCTATCATCTATTGATGTATCTATCTATCTATCATCTATCCAGATATTCCATCTATCGTCTATCTAGTCCATCCATCTATCTATTTATCAACTATCTAGCTATTTTATATATCTATCTGTCATCTATCTATGTATCTATCTTTCAATCTATTCCATCTATCTATTGATCTATCATCTATATAGCTATTCTATCTGCCTATCATCTATCTATCTATTTCATTTATCTATCTATCTACCTACGTATGTATCCATCTGTACAGCCAAATATAGTCCCTGGTTTATTTTAAATTTAAAAATATTTAAATTTATTTTATGTACAACTATTGAAGGTCAACAAAAAAAAAAAAGAAAATTACCAAATTACCCACAAGCTAAGAAAAGACTTACATTTCAAACGTTTTTTTTAAACAGGGTCTTGCTCTGTTGCCCAGGCTGGAGTGCAGTGGCATGTTCATAACTTACTGCAACCTCTGCTTCCCTGGCTCAAGCTATCCTCCTGCCTCAGCCTCCTGAGCAGCTACAGGTGCACTACCATGCCCAGCTAATTTTTTGTATTTTTCTTTTAGTAGAGATGGGGTTTCACCATGTTCCCAGCCTGGTCTCGAATTCCTGGGCTGAAGTGATCTTGCTGACTGGATCTCCCAAAGTACTGGAATTACAGGTGTAAGCCACCATGCCTGGCCTCAAATGGTTTTAAAAAAACAAAAGAAGAATAATGGTTCATGCACGTAAAAACTGTGTGAAATTCAACTTCCAGTGTCCCTACATAACATTTTATTAGCACACACCGATGCACATTTGTTTGTGTATAGTCGATGGCTACTTTCATGCTACAACATCAAAGTTAAGTAGTTGTGACAAAAACAGTGTGTCCCACAAAGCCCAAAAAGTTTACTACCTGACACTTTACAAAAAAAGACTGTTAGCCACTGAGCTGAAGGGTCTACCCTACGGTAAATTTATTTCAGCGCTTTAAAACATTTTCAAAACTATTTAAAATGTTTTCAAAAATTTGTTGAAGGCAGTTGTGGTGGCTCACGCCTCTAATCCCAGCACTTTGGGAGACCAAGGCAGGTGGATTGCTTGAGCCCAGGAGTTCAAAACCAGCCTGGGCAACATGGTGAGACCTCTATTTCAATTATATATATTTTTTAATGTTAATTAAAATAATAAAAAGTAAAAAAAAAAAAAAACTTTTTTGAACTTTTAAATTTTGAAGTAAGTTCAAAAATTTAAAAGTTGCAAAGAATTGCGATACACTTTTTACCTAGATTAACCAATGTTTAACATTTTGCAGGAGTTGCTTTATCACTCTCTGATTGTATACACAAATATATGCACGTAGACCTTTATTACGTTAATAATTCAATGTCTATTTCCTAAGAACAAGGATATTCTCCTAAACACAGGAAAATTATAGTTAGAAAAAATACAGTTAGAAGGAATAAGTTCTAGTGTTCAATAGTACAGTAGGGAAATTATGATTAATGATAATTTATTGTATTTTTCAAAATAGCTAGAAGAGAAAATTTGCAATGTTTCCAACACAAAAAGTGGTAAATACTTGAGATGATGAATATTCCAGTTATTCTGACTTGATCATTACACACTGTACACAGAAACCAAACCATCACATGTACCCTAAAAGATATGTACAACTATTGAAGGTCAACAAAAAAAAAGAAAATTACCAAATTCAGGAAATTGAATGTTCGTACAATATTTTATCTCTGTACAACCCATATCCTGATTTCATTCGTTGCCCAAATAACGTGTTCTGTAGCTTTTTTGTGTTTTTGTTTGTTTCTGGCCACAGGATCCAATCCAGAGCCAAAGACTGCATTTAGTGATCACAGGTCTTTATTCTTCCTTCATCTGGGACAGCACCTTAGCCTCACCTTGACATTCAGAATGTTCACCTTCTTTTGAAATTCTATCCACAGGCCTTTATCTTAGAGAATGTTGGGATTGCAACTTGCTTCCTTGTGATGAGATCCGGTTATGAAATCTGGGCTGGAAGACACACAAGGTAGGCTGAGTTCTTGCCCAGGTATCATTCATATACGGAGGCACCTGTTGTCCATCTTCTCTACATCAGTTACGCTAACTTTAGTCACTCGGTCAAAGCGTTGTCCCATTTCTCCCTGCATACTTACAAATTTCATTATGTAATTAATAACTTGCGCAAAATACTTTGAGCTTATGCAACTGTCCTGTTCCTCATCAAACTCCATTCATCTCCAGATTTTAGCATCCATTGATGAACCTTGCCAGAATCAACTTTGACCATGATAAATACAAAATAGTGATTTTCAATTCTGTCATTTTTCTACATTTTTTTCTACGGAGTCTTCACATTTACTTATGTGTTTGTGTAGGGATTGATCAATGTATGATCAGTATGGACTTGTGGGCTCTTATTGTATTCAATAGGCATAACTGTCCTTAGTAATTCTATTCCTCAACTTGTCCCATATTCGTGTGTTGAAAGCCCTTTCAAGGTGGCCCATGTATCTTTTCAATGTCTTGATCAGACATTTGAGCAGTTTCTTAATTTTTAGATTAAAAAGATATCTGCGACTATCTTGGGCCTTCCCTGACTCAGTCCTGTCTACATAGTTCTTTATCTTATAAAGGCATTAACTATAATATTAGGCATTTCTCTAAGAAGCCATGGTTCCTTTCAGCGGGAAATAATAATTAGAAACCAAGACATGGACAGCAGGTGAACTCTTCAGTACTGAGGTGTCATTGCTTCTAGTCTCTAAGAGACGAAACAGAAAAAAACTATCAATCACTTCAGAGTCGCAAAAATGATACCATGCAATTCTAAATAAATTCACTTTAAGTTCTTTTTTGAATTGTAGTCGTAAACTGAACTACATTTAACTGATCAACACACTTTTATTAAAGTCAAACTCCAGGTTAGACACTGTGTTTAGTGCTGTGGTATGGAACAAATACAAATTACTCTTTTCTGAAAAGAGAATCAGCAAGAAAAAATAAGTGTTGTACCAGAGGTGGAGAGGATGTGGTGAGTTGGAGAGTGACCACACAAAAATTCATGTCTTCCTGCAACCTGGGAATGTGATCTTGTTCGGAAATAGGGTTTTTGCAGATGTAATTAGTTAAGGATCTTGAGATGAGATCGTCTTGAATTTAGGGTGACTGCTGTCCTTATAAAAAGAGGATAGGACACAGAGGGGAGGAGGCCCTGTTGGAGATGGAGGCAGAGACTAGAGTGATGCAGCCACAAGCCCAGGGACGCCTGCAGTCCCCAGGAGCTGGGAGAAGCAGGAAGGACCCTCCTCTAGAGCCTCCGGAGGAAACTGGTTACAATTGAAGTGGATTGAACTATAGTCCCCTCAAAAGCTATATCTGCATCCTAGCCCCCAGAACCTGGGAACTGGACCTTATTTGGAAATGAGGTCTTTGCAGATGCCATTAAGGGAAAAATCTTGAGATGAGGTAGAGAGGCAGAGACTGGAGTGATGCGGCCACAAGCCCAGGGATGTCTGGAGCCCCCAGGAGCTAGGAGAGGCAGGAAGGAACCTTCCCTAGAGCCTCCAGAAGGAACTGGGTACAACTGCAATGGGTTGAATGGTGACTCCAAAACATGTTCATGTCCTACAGTTCTGAACCTGTAAATGGTACCTTATACTTTTGAAACACAGTCTTCGCAGGTATAATTAGGAGAAGGCTCTTGAGATGAGATCATCCTAGATGAGGATGGGCCCTAAATGCCATGACAGGGATCCTTCTAAGAGACAGAAGAAGAGACATAGACACAGAAGAGAAGACCATGTGGAGACGGAGGCAGAGGCTGCATTCTCAGCTGTGACCAGAAATAGCAGAATAAAATGAAGGACCATGCTGGAAGTGCTGTAAATGCACCACTCAAAAGATGAACATTATGAATTTTATATATATATGTACATTATATATTATATTATAATTAATTATATTATATTAACCCTAGTGTGTTAATTAATTAGATATATTAATTAATTATATCATATAATTAATTATATTATAATTACTAATTATACCTTAGGCTGGGCAAAGTGACACACACCTGTAATCCCGACGCTTTGGTAGGACAAGGCAGGAGGACAATTTGAGGCCAGGAGTTCCAGACCAGTTTGGGGAATACAGTGAGTCTCCATCTCGAAAAATAATAATAAATAAGTAAACAAATAAATAAATCAATGAGGAAATGAATAAATAAGTGTATTGTTATGTTATAATTATTATATTATGTGTATATCAAAAATATATATGTTATAAACTATTATGTAAATAAAATATATAATAGTTTCATATGATATATTAAAGTATTATTACATAAATAAAATATATTTATATAATATATGAATTATTATATAAAATATAATATAGTATATAAATAAAATATAATATATTATATAAATAAAATATAATATATTATATAAATAAAATATAATGTATTATATATTATATAAAATTATATAAATTATATAAAATGTAATGTACAAAATATGTATCCTATATTGTGAGATATAATTATAACATATATTATATATCTTAATTAATAAGATAATATATAATTATATAATAGAATAACTTATATAAATAAAATATAATAAATTATATAATATATAATATATTATGTTATAATTAATATAATTAATATATCTCATAATATATAAGTTATAAATACTATATTATTACATTGCAATTGTACTGTTATATTATATTGTGATTATACCATACATCTTATAATGATTACTATGTTATTACATGTTATATAATACATGATACAATATATTTTATTATAATGTTGCATATTATGTTATGTTATATAACTATTGCATTATTATAATTATATTATATTACTATGATTATATCATATATAATATATAGTATATATTTTGGATATGATGCCAAAATACACAAATAGTAGATATGTTATTAATATAAAAGTATATTGAATATATTTATAATATACTTAATACATAATGGAGTGACGTAAATCTATGAAATGTATATGTTGAAATATTTGAACCTATATTATGTATAGGGATACATATTTGCAAGCAATGAAACCCTCTTCCCATGTCTCAGTGCCTCTTCTTTTGCACCCATTCAACCTCATGGTGCCATCAAGACCTCCTTCCCTATGAAAGGGGAGGCTTCCTAGGGCCGAGAGCCCTTGGGAAGGAGATCTTTGGAAATAGTAGTCCAACAAGAAGAACTTCTCTGACCTTACATAATTACGAGAGTCACAGCTAAGCTTTATCCACTAGAATGCAAAGTCAGTTGGAATAAAGGCATGAAGAAAAGAGTCTGGGCTAGGGAAGCATCCCATGGAGACATGGCCCTGTGGCTATAGGATGCTCCTGCCCTGCTCCCCATGCCCTGCACATCCTCAACTCCACAGAAGCCCACAGCATTTTCACAGGAGAGGTCCCACGTTGCTTTTCGTCTTTCTAATACCCTCCTTTTCAATGTCATGGTCATCAAACCAAATGAAAATATGGTGCACACACTTAAATCTTCTCCTGTTTGAAATCTCAGTATTTTGAAACTAGACATGCTGCCTTTGAGAAATATTTCCCAGAGGAATGCTTATTGTAAATTCAGCTGCCAGCGCTCCTTTTCAAATAAAATCAATAATATCATGACTCATTTTGCACCAAAAGATGAATGTGCGGTCATATAAATCAACCAAAAGAGTGAGTCAACCAATTAACTCACGGGTGATTAATACTGGTTTGTAAACTGGCCTGATCACCAAATGTCATTGATTTGTGGTCATTTCACTTAAAACCCTCACTCCTCACAGACGTCTCTTTATCAGACGGTTTTTGATTCTTTGCAATTCCATAGAGCAGAAACGTTACCTCATTGTTTGACTTGCAATCCTGTGATACGTTGTGAATTTGAACATTTAATATTAAGAACATAATCACTGTTTTGGAATCTGTGATCCCACTCATGTGTGGCTTCTTTGAAGCTTTTGAAGTCCTTCAAAGCCAACAGAAAGATCTTCTTGTGGTAAGGGGAGCAAGGCACAGCTGAGTAAAAACTACAGATACCCTAAGCGTCTTTCCTATTTGACTTCTGGGGAAGATTCATATTTCTCCTTAGGCACTGATGAGTTCAATAGTAAAGTTGTTTTCATGAACCTTCCATCAAGTCCTCCTGACAGCAGGTGGCAGCAGCCCTAATGCCTCATCCAGAACAGGCAGGAACCTGCACACCATGTCAGCTTCGAAGTGAATAATCATCACATCATTGATGAACTTCTGACAACTACTCATTGATTATGGAATCATAAAACATCAGAAAGTAAAGGCTGCAGGAGACTTCCAATACATCTTTTTCAACTCTTTATTTTCCTTTATTTTATTTTATTTTATTTTATTTTATTTTAAGACGGAGTCTCGCTCTGTCATCAGGCAGGAGTGCAGTGGTGCAATCTCGGCTCACTGCAACCTCTGCCTCCCGGGTTCAAGCGATTCTCCTGCCTCAGCCTCCTGAGTAGCTGGGATTACAGGTACCCGCCACCACGCCCGGCTAATTTTTATATTTTTAGTAGAGACGGAGTTTCACCATGTTGGCCAGGATGGTCTTGATCTCTTGACCTCGTGATCCACCCGCCTGGGCCTCTCAAAATGCTGGGATTACAGGTGTGAGCCACCATGCCCAGCCCTATTTTCCTTTATTTTAAGAACTTTTTAAGTTTTCTATATTTAGGGGTACAAGTGCAGGTTACTTACATGCACATATTTTGTAGTAGTGAAGTCTGGGCTTTTAGTGAACCCATCAACCAAATAGTGAGCACTGTGCCCAGTAGGTAATTTCTCAGCCCCTACCCACTTCCACACTTCTGAGTCCCTAGTGTCCATTATTCCACTCTCTGTGTCCATACCTACACTTTGTTTAGCTCCCACTTATAAGTGAGAACGTGGAGTATTTGTCTTTCTGTTTCTGAGTGATTTCAATTAGGATAATGGCCTCCAGCTCCATCCGTGTTACTACAAGACAATATTTTACTCTTATTTTACTCTTTTTTATGACTGGATAGTATTCCATGGTGTAGCTATACCACATTTTCTTTATCCAGTCCTCTGTTGATGGACACTTAGGTTGATTCTATATTTTTGCTATTGTGAATAGTGCTGTGATAAACATACGAATGCAAGTGTCTTCTTTAAATTATTTTTCTTTTCCTTTGGGTAAATACCCAGAAGTGGGAACTTCTTGCAGATCAAGACATTTCCCCAAACTTCAAGTCAGAAATTTGTAGTACATATCCCACCATTCTGGATACTCAAAGACACATTCTACACACCCTCATCAACATGTAAGTTCTACCTTGGTGCTGACCAGCTGAAATTCCTTATCATGGTTTTGAAAAGGGAGGAAGAAAGAAGGAAGGATGAGAAGAGATGCCTTATAACCACAATCAACAATGTGCTATCAACAATGTTGGATAGGTAGATCACCCTTTTAGAGTGATAAAAATTTGCAAAATAATTTTTGCAAATTATACATGCCTACAGTCATAATTCTTCAACACAAGAAGAGGGAATTTGATACTCTCTGCCCAACTCATATTCATACACACCAAAATATCCTGACAAAGAAATCTATCTCTATAACACGACTACCTACATGTGCTGCTCCATCTCCATTTATGCATCTGAGTAGATAAATTTGGCACAAACTGTTCAATTCCCTGGCCAGAATTATCCAGAGAAACAGAACCATTAAGAAAAATAGAGGTTGGGCGTGGTGGCTCACACCTGTAATCCCAGCACTTTGGGAGGCTGAGGCAGGGGGATCACTAGAGACTAGGAGTTTGAGACCAGCCTGGCCAACATAGTGAAACCCCATCTCTATTAAAAATACAAAAATTAGCTGGGCATGATGGGGTGCGCCTGCAATCCCAGCTCCTCGGAGGGCTGAGACAGGAGGATTACTTGAACCCAGGAGGTGAAGGCTGTAGTGAGCCAATATTGCACCACTGCATTCCAGCCTGGGTGACAGAGGGAGACGCTGTCTCAAAAAAAAAAAAGAAAAAAAAGAAAAGAAAAGAAAAATAATAGATAGATGATTGATAGATAGAAGACTGATAGATGTGACAGGTGATAGATATGATAGATGATGATGAATATAGATAGATAGATGATAGATACATGAGTGAGATAGATAGGTAGATAATAGACAGATGATGGATAGATAGTAGACAGATGATAAATAATAGAGATAGATAATAGACACATAGAGAGATAATAGACAGGATGGATAGATGGATGTGGTAGATGAAAGGATAGAGAGAGAGAGAGAGAGAGAGAGAGAGATTTATTATGGGAATTGACTGAAGTTATTACAGAGGTTGAGAGGTTCCAAGCCTTGCCATATGCAAGTCAGAGAAAGAGAGAAGCTGGTGTTGTAATTCCAGCTGTTTCTGAAGGCTGAGAACCAGGGAGCCCACAGTGTAACTCTCAGTCCAAGGTCAAGGGCCTTGGGAGGTTACACTATAATAATAATCTGGAGGTTATCTCCAGATTATTGGGAGGTTACTAGTGTCAGTTCCAGATGTGAAGGCTCTCTCTCCTGATAATCTGAAGTTCTGATGTCTGAGGGCAGGAGAAGATGGATGTCCCAGCTCCAGAGAGAGAGTAAATTCACCTTTCCTCTGTTGTTTTGTTCTACCTCGGGCCCTGTACTGACTGAATCATGCCCACCCACATTGCTGAGAGTGGGTCTGCCTTCCTCAGTCCACATATTCAAAGGCCAGTCTCTTCCAGAAACCCTCTCCCAGGTGCACAACTGGTAACAATGTCCTTCCCACCAGCCATCTGAGCATCCCTCAGAAAGCTAAAGTTGATGCCTAAAATTAATAATCACAACAGCATAGTCAAAAATCAAATGGACTGGGTCCAGCACAGCGTGTGCGTGCAGCACAAAGTTCATCGACACCAAACCACATAGAGATGATGGCCAGGCATCAGCTTCAAGGAAGGGCCTGATAGAACAAAAATACCCTGATCCACCAAAGCAGGAGTTCTTCAGGCATAGACTCTCCTGCAGCCTACATGGCTGTCTACTAGTTTGAACATTATAACATCATGTATGTCCTATATCAAACTTCATAAAGGATTTGAGATGGCTGATAGTCTATCATCACAGATTAAAAATAAGTCCAGGCCAGGCGCAGTGGCTCACGTTTGTAATCCCAGCACTTTGGGAGGCTGAGGCGGATGGATGGCTTGAGGTCAGGAATTCTAGACCAGCCTGGGCAACATGGCGAGGCCCCCATCTTTAGAAAAAAACTCAAACATCAGCCAGATGTGGTGGTGTGCACCTGTAGTCCCAGCTACTTGGAAGGCTGAGTTAGGAGGATCACCTGAACCCAAACCTGGTCAAGGCTGCAGTGAGCTGTGATGGCGACACTGCACTCCAGCCTGGGTGACAGAGTGACACATTGTCTCAAATAATAATAATAATAAGTCAAGCAACATTTTGGTTCAAATTTTAAGTACTTCAAAAATACCAAGGCAAGGTTAAGAAGTAGCCAATGTAACACATGGAAGCTCTTCCTATTTATTTATTTATTTATTTATTTATTTATTTATTTATTTTACTTTAAGTTCTGCACATGTGCAGAACGTGCAGTTTTGTTACATAGGTATACACATGTCATGGTGGTTTGCTGCACCCATCAACCCATCATCTGCCTTAGGTATTTCTCCTAATGCTCCTCCCCTAGCCCTCCACCTCCCGACAGGCCCCGGTGTGTGATGTTCCCCTCCTGTGTCCATGTGTTCTCATTGTTCAACTCCCACTCATGAATGAGAACATGCAGTGTTTGGTTTTCTGTTCTTGTGATAGTTTGCTAAGAATGATGGTTTCCAGCTTCATCCATGTCCCTGCAAAAGACATGAACTCATCTTTTTGTATGGCAGTATAGTATTCCACGGTGTACATGTGCCACATTTTCTTTAATCAGTCTATCATTGATGCACATTTGGGTTGGTTCCAAGTCTTTGCTACTGGGAATAGTGCCACAATAAACATACGTGTGCATGTGTCTTTACAGTAGAATGATTTATAATCCTTTGGGTATATACTCAGTAATGGGATTACTGGGTCAAATGTTATTTCTAATTCTAGATCCTTGAGAAATCGCCACGCTGTCTTCCACAATGGTTGGACTAATTTACACTCCCACCAACAATGTAAACACATCCATATTTCTCTGCATCTTCTCCAGCATCTGGTGATTCCTGACTTTAGACATCCCTTAGACAGCAAAACCAATCCCTCCTCTTCCTTCTCCTCCTCAGCCTCCTCAACATGAAGGCGACGAGATGAAGACATTTACGATGATTCACTTCTACTTGACGAATGGTAAATACATTTCCTCTTCTTTATTATTTTCTTAATAATATTTCCTTTTCTCTAGCTTACTTTATTGTAACAACACAGTATATAATACATATAACATACAAAATATGTGTTAGTTGACTGTTAACATCATTGTAAGGCTTCTGGTCTTCAGCAGTTTATTAGCAGTTAAGTTTTGGGGGAGTTAAAAGTAATACATGGGTTTTTGACTGAGTGCGCGGGTCAGTGCCCCTAATCCCCACATTGTTCAAGGGTCATCCACATATTGAAAATATAGGGCCAGGCACAGTGGCTCATGCCTGTAATCCCAGCACTCTGGGAGGCCGAGGCTGGCAGATCACGAGGTCAGGAGATCGAGACTATCCTGGCTAACGCAGTGAAACCCCATCTCTACTAAAAATACAAAAAATTATCTGGGCGTGGTGGCATGCGCCTGTAGTCCCAGCTACTCGGGAGGCTGAGACAGGAGAATCACTTGAACCCGGGAGATGGAAGTTGCAGTGAGCCGAGATAGTACCACTGCACTCCAGCCTAGGTGACAGAGTGAGACTCTGTCTCAAAAAAAAGAAAAAGAAAAAGAAAATATAAACTAGTCTTCTTGCCAATTAAAATCACTTTCAGGTACTAATGCAAGATGAATGTGTATTAACTATGTTTTACTCCTTAAACCAAAACATATATAGACTTGGAAATTGTCAGTATATGGTATTGCAACACCTAACCCAAAATATATTGGCTCTTATAAAAAATTTCTCCTGCCTGGCATGGTGGGCTGATGCCTGCAACTCCAACACTTTAGGAGACCCAGGTGGGAGTATCCTTTGAAGCCAGGAGTTTGAGACCAGCCTGGGCAACATACAGAGACCCCATCTCTACAAAAAGATTTAAAAATTAGCTAGGCTTGGTGGTGCACTCCTGTAGTCCCAGCTACTTGGGAGGCTGAAATGGGAGGATCTTGAGCCCAGGAGTTCAAGGCTGCAGTGAGCTATGATCACACCACTGCTCTCCAGCTTGGATGACAGTGTAAGACAAAAGAAAGAAGAAAAAGAAAGAAAGAAAGAAAAAGAAAGAGAGAAAGAAAGAAAGAAAGAGAAAGAAAGAAAGAAAGAAAGAAAGAAAGAAAGAAAGAAAGAAAGAAAGAAAGAAAAGAAAGAAAGAGAAGAGAGAGAGGGAGAGAAAGAGAGAAAACAGAGAAAGAGAGAAAAAGAAGAAAAAAAGAGAGAAAGAAAGAAAGAAAGAAAGAGAGAAAGAGAGAAAGAAAGAAAGAAAGAAAGAAAAGAAAGAAAGAAAGAAAGAAAGAAGAAAGAAAGAAAGAGAATGAGAGAAAGGAAATTCTCTCCTGAATCATTATTTTTACTGTAGCCCAAATAGTGAAACTAACTATAAAGAGAAGACAGAAAATGGTGTCAAGACTTTTTCTCCCCTTTAGAGATAAAATACCCGTGTTGGTACAGCCTGTTCTTTGTTTAAGTGTGTTGTCATTTTGTATTAGAAAGAGAAATTTAATGTGTGGAGTTTCTCCTGGAAATTTCCTTTGACCTGGCCTCGCTTGGGTTCATTTGATAAATCCACATCTGTTTATTTTTTTATGCCTCTAAATATAGACACACAAATACCAATTTAAACCGTGGGTTCTATCTCCGTGGTTGTCTGAGGCACCTCAAATCCTTATTTTTCACATGGATAGCTTTTGCTCTAGCCAATTTCCTACCTTTCCACAGTAAACAGCCGAGACACATGATCGGTCTTTGAAAGTTTTATCGTGTTTCTTTAATACTAAATGACACAATTTAACACCACCCAGGCCAGCAGCTCTCAAAAAATTGAATGTGATTTTGTTTGAAATGCAAGGATCCACCATTGCCTTCAGCAGCCTTCTATGTGTCCAAGGTCAGGAAGTCATCTTAAAGAAGATAAATCCCACCTAAGGGAAAAAAATAAAATAAACTTTTTTGAGTTTTAGATCTACACATCTGGGCTATCAAAGGGAAACATGAAGGATAAAAAGAAAAAAATCTACCAGCTTCTACGCACCAGATGACGAAAATCTGAGAAATTCTGAATATTCAGCTACTACAGGACAAAAATGAAGCTAAAATACAATGAAATGTGCTCCTTTTCATTTGAAAGACATAAAACCACTCTCATAAAAGGTTAAGGCTTTACAACTATCTATTAATGTTCAAAGCTTTTAAATAGCATCTTGAGTTGTTGAAAAGCATGTCAAGGGATTTTTGCTTTCTACCACGATTTTTCCTTGCAAGGCCAAAAGCACGATCAGTCACTTCTTCCGAGTTGCTCAAGAGTGCATAAAACCATATTGTTAACTCTAGGCACTGTGACATACAGCAGATCTCTAGAACTTACTCATCTCAAGTAACTGAACTGTCGATCAGTATCTCCCTTTTCCCTCTCTTTGCCTTTCCTACCAACGACCTTTCTGTTTTCTGCTTCTCTAAGTTTGTTTTAGATACCTCATATGAATGGTAGATAGGCAAAAACTCACCTCAAACTGTGTCTTCCCTCTACTCTCACACCACAAAAAATCACCAACACAGAAGACTTCTGTGACCAAATGTGTGGGGGCTTTTCCCCCAAACACCAAGCAGTGGACACCAGCCAGGTGTCCTCCAGTTCCGTTCCAAAACCATCTACCCAGAGATAGAGAGCATCAGATCTCACAGGGTGAGGGCTCTGTTCCCAAGACTGCCCCCTACACACATTAGTCACAAGTCTGGGCTTCTAGAACTTCTGGCTGACCACCTTAGAGTTGGGGTTCCTGCAAACCCCTCTTTGGGTTCAATTAATTTGCTGGAGCAGCTGACAGAACTCAAGGAAATGCTTAATTACACTTACTGGTTTATTATAAACGCTGTTGCAAATGATACAGAAGAGGACGTGTAGGGCAAGATTTGGGGGTGGGAACCAAAAATAAAATTCTGAGGCCCCCCAACCATCTGAATGGACTTTCTCCTGGGTCAGGGGACTCTGAAATGTAACCCAAAAGACTATTTGAAACCATGATGGGAAGTTGGGGTTGGACATGCCTAATTCTACCCCTCCAGCATTAACATCCACACAGACAGACCTTACATCTGATAAGAAACATTTACAATCTATTCTCTCTGAAGTCTGCTACCTGGAGGCTTCATCTGCGTAATAAAACCTTGGTCTCCACAGCCCCTTATTTTAACCCAGACATTCCTTTCTATTGATAATAACTCAACCAATTGCCAATCAGAAAAAATTTAAATCTACCTATGACCTGGAAGGTCCTCTCCCCCTTTGAGCTGTCCTGCCCTTCCAGATGAAACCAATGTGTTTCTTAAACATATTTGATTGAAGTCTCATGCCTCCCTAAAATGTATAAAATCAAGCTGTATCTCGATCACCTTGGGCACATGTTCTCTTGATATCCTGGGGCTGTGTCATAGGCCATGGTCACTCATATTTGGCTCAGAATAAATCTTTTCAAATATTTTACATATTTGGACTTTTCTTGATGGCAGGGGAACAGGCACAGAGCTTCCATGCCCTCCCTGTGGCACCACCCTCCAGGAACCTACACATGTTCAGCTCTCTGGAAGCTCCCTGAACCTTGTCATCTTGGGGTTTTATTGAAGCTTCATGACATCAGCATTTTTCCCTGAAGGAATAGAGTGGGACTCTCTCACGAGAGTGAAATGGAGAGTTTCCTGACCCCCTTCACAGGACATGCGACAGGGATGTGGTTCATCTGTTTAATCGCTGCTGCTACTCAAACCCCTGACAAGAGAGGGAGCACACAGATGGACAGGTCCAGGGGCCCAAGTGGGCGTGTGTTACAGTGTGCTCTTTTAGCCTTGCCATCTGCGGATGGCTTAGGTTAACCTGTTAACCAGCTCAGTGGACCCTCTGCCTTTTTGCAAGGATGGAAGGCCAGTGTGACAGCTTTCTGTATCCCTGTAGCAGGACAAGCCGCAGACAAAACCCCTCAGGCACTGAGTTAAAGAAGGGCTTTATTCGACCGGGTGCTTTGGCAAGACTCACGTCTCCAACAACTGAGCTCCTTGAGTGAGCAATTCCTGTCCCTTTTAAGGGCTCACAACTCTAAGGGGGTCCGCATGAGAGAGATGAGAGGGTCGTCACTGACTGAGCAAGCAGGGGGTACATGACTGGGGGCTGCATGCACCGGTAATTAGAATGGAACAGAACAGGACAGGGATTTTCACAGCGCTTTTCTATACAATGTCTGTAATCTATAGATAACATAACCAATTAGGTCAGGGGTAGATCTTTAACTACCAGGCACAGGGTGTGGCGCTGGGCTGTCTGCTTGTGGATTTCATTTCTGCCTTATAGTTTTTACTTCTTCTTTCTTTGGAGGCAGAAATTGGGCATAAGACAACATGAGGGATGTTATTATTCCCCCCCTTTGAGACTCTCACTCAATAGTGGGAGTTCTCACTTTCATTCTCACTACCCATGTCTTCTTGCAAGACAGATCGATAGTGATTCATATAGTACACTTGCACTGAAGCATTTTGGTAAACTAAGGTAGCGATGAAGCTTTTTATCATTTGAGGAAGTACAGGTAGCAAACAAGGCAGCAGTAAGCTGGTTCTATTACTATTATAACTCCTATTATAAGAGTTTTAAATCCTCCTAGCACTGGGGACCATTTTCCAAACATGGCCCCAGGATCAAATCCATGCCACACATGCATGGGCACATGTGCCAGTTTTGTCATATCTCTATGTCTTCAACTACTTGCCCTTGATCATCTATGTGTAGACAGCAATTAGTAAGGTTAAATTTCCCACAGATCCCTCCTTCAGCTGCTAGCAAGTAGTTGAGAGCCAATCTATTTTGATAGACAGAATTTCTCATCTGAGTTTCTTGCCAGGCCAGAATAGTCAAGGCTCTGCCAGTTTTATTAGTGATGATTTCTAACACAGCTTGTAACCATATGATTTGGTTGATCATGCAAATGGGGGTCCAGTATCTCCATGAGCCACCTTGTGGCCAAGTAGCAGACCTGTAATATTGTATGATTCTCTCAGGGGGCCATTCATCATCTTTCCAATTTCCTATAGCTATGCTTCTCTTTTCATGGGAAGCATAGACAGGGAAGCCCAAGAGTTCGCCTGTCTTTATAGGCAGTGGGAAAAAAGATGGTTTAATAGTGTCAATAACACAACTACCTGCCCACTGGTCAGGTAATTTGGCATAAGCTCTATGCCCACATATCCAGTATAATCCAGTGAGGGCTGTCCAGTCCCAGTGGGACTCTGGGTGAGTCCACATGGTTTGCAACTTTGGGAACTTACTAAATGGATTCCTCTCTGTGTGATTTGAACTCCACCAAGTGACTGTTTTTGTGGTACCATTATACAGTTTCTGTCCCAGACAACTAAGTCATCCTATGGGGTGAGTGAATTCTTTTCCTTCTCTAGCTATGCAATATTGTCCAATAATTGAGGCTTTTAGGACACAGAAATTATCAGGATGATTCTTTTGAGCCAGGAATTCATCAGGAACTGGGTCTGTAGGTACTAATTCTCGGGCTTCCTATGGCCATTGATCTCCTATTACAGTTCTGCCACATACATAACATGAAGTGACATCGAGAGACTGGGCTACATGCTTGGCTAATTGCAAAAACAAATTTCTTGTTTTTCCTGGAATTTCTGGTACTGGCACATTTAGTTCATCATAGAAAGTTTGAAACACTGGCTCAGGAGAGCATTTGTAAACTTCTCCTCAAACTAAGATACTTACTCAAGGATCCAGTCCAGCCCCATCGATTCCTAAGGTCACACGCTCCCCTTTTTTCCAGCAAGGATCAAGGAGATTGGTTATTACTAGCTCTAAGGGGTTACATTGTCCCTTAGTGCAGGAAGGGCCATTTTTTCCTTTCTGAAGGTGGACTGGACTCTTCTCATTTTTTTATCCAAGTGACCCAAATGGCACAAGACCAGTATCCACATTCATTTCCACACAGTCCTAATTCATGACAAATGTACTTATTTTCAGTCATATAGCCTTTTCCCAACTAAAAGAGCCACATTCCCTTCCTAACTTATTGCTATTAATGACAGTACAAGCATCAGATTTCAAGATTATGTGTTTGGGCACCCCTTTTTCTTCTGTTCTGGCTAATACTTTACTTGTATCATGTATGAGTCCCTACCAGTCTTCAGTCCTAAATCTTATTTCACAAACCATGGACATGGGAGGCTCAGAGGGGTCATAACACATATCTGGTAGATCGTTTCCTGGGCTACATACCTTGTACTAAGTGTCATTATATAAACATGTTCCTTTTAAAATTCCTAGGCATTCATAGTAACTATAGAACAGAAAGATTGTTTTAACTTTTTGCCCTACTTCGGTAACCTGATGTATACACTGAGAGCAGTCCTCCATGCAGGGAAAATCAGTGGAAGTGTTTACAAGTCCAAATTATAAGGAAAATGAGTCCCACGATGATCCTCCTCACGCTTCGGCCATGCGTAGACCAGTCAGCTTCTGGGTGTGACTGGAGCAAGGCTTGTCGTCCTCCTCAGAGTCACTTTGCAGGGGTTGTCTGGGCTCCGTTTTGCCTCCCAGGTTTCCTCGGCTGCAGGTTTCACACGGCTGTGGTGGATCCAGGCTGGGATTCCTTCTACCTTTACAGCCGTGGGAGTGGTCAGGATGACGGTCTGAGGTCATTTCCACCGTGGCCGCAAAGGTGCTACATTCCAGTCCTTGATCCACACACGATCACCTGGAGAGAAGGGGTGAACTGGGGAGAATAAGCTGATGGGACACCTCTCATTTACCCAAGTTGAGAATGTTTGTGTAATTTTTCCTAAAGCCTGTAGTTGTCGCTGTAATTCAATTTCACCTAACACTAAGGGAGTGCCTGGAAGCCCCCGCAGTATAGGAGGAGGCCTATGATACAGTATTTCATAAGGGGAGTATCCTGTTTCTTAGAAGGAGTGCATCTAATTTTAAACAATACTATAGGAAGGGCCTGTATCCACTTTAATCCTGTTTCCTGACATACTTTCCCTAAACGATTTGTGATAGTCCAATTCATTCGCTCCACCTTTCCGGAACTCTGAGGTCGGTAGGCGGCATGTAGCTTCCAAGTGATTCCTAATGCCTTTGCTGTCTTCTGTACCAAGTCAGCCACAAACACCGGCCCGTTATCTGAGCTGATTCATAAGGGCAGTCCAAACCTAGGAATAAGATCTTGGAGAAGCATACTGGTTACCTCGTAGGCCTTTTCAGTTCATGTTGGATAAGCCTCCACCCACCCAGAGTAAGTACACACAAGAACCAGCAAATACTTGCTACCTCCACATTTTGGCATTTCTTTTTTTGTTGTTGTTGTTGTTGTTTTTGAGACGGAGTCTCGCTCTGTGGCCCAGGCTGGAGTGCAGTGGCCAGATCTCAGCTCACTGCAAGCTCCGCCTCCCGGGTTTACGCCATTCTCCTGCCTCAGCCTCCCGAGTAGCTGGGACTACAGGCGCCCGCCACCTCACCCGGCTACTTTTTTTGTATTTTTTTAGTAGAGACAGCGTTTCACCGCGTTAGCCAGGATGGTCTCGATCTCCTGACCTCGTGATCCGCCCGTCTCGGCCTCCCAAAGTGCTGGGATTACAGGCTTGAGCCACCACGCCCGGCCTACATTTTGGCATTTCTGTGAAATCCACCTGAAGATCCTCAAAAGGAGCTGCTCCATAAGCTTGTATGCTGGGCAGAAAAGTGGGGCCTTGCCTCTCATTGTGCTGTTGGCAAGTAACGCACCATTGTGCTACTGCTTTGGTAAGGGCCGGCAAGTGTGAGATGTGGAAGTACCGGCCTAATTTTTCAAGTGATTCTTGCCCTTGATGAGTGATTTCATGCATGACCAATACAACTGTGGCTCCCAGCAACTGCAGCACAGCTACTCTCCCATCTGGCAGTCTGATCTATCCTTTTATTACTTGCCCCCCTTCTGCATGGAAGAAGTCTTTTTCTTCCTTAGAATAGGTAGGTACCAGGTCAGGTGTTTGAGAGAGTAAGGGGGCTGCTATCGATGCTGGGTAAGGGGTAGACGCTGCTTTTCCAGCTTCTGAATCAGCTCGAGAGTTTCCTAAGGCCACTGAGATGGAGGCTCGCTGGTGTCCTCTGCAGTGCGTGACTGCCACCTTCTGAGGTTTCCACACTTCCTCTAGTAATTGTAGAATTTCTTGTTGATATTTTATGTCCTTTCCCCCAGAGTATAACAGACCCTTTTCCTTATATAATGCTCCATGCACTAGGAGGGTTAGAAAGGCATATCGAGAGTCAGTGTAGATGTTTACAGTCTTACTTTCACTGAGTTCTAGAGCATGAGTTAAAGCAATGAGCTCAGCCTTCTGGGCTCAAGTGCCCTGTGGCAACGGTTTGGCTTCAACGACAGCATCCAAAGTTACCACCGCATATCCTGCACATCCTTCTCCTTGTGGGCTAATGAAGTTGCTCCCGTCCACATATAACTCCCAGTCTACTGATGCCCATGGCTGGTCCCGAAGGTCAGGTCTGCTAGAATAAACTGAGTCCAACACCTCTACACAGTTATACTCGACCGGGCTCTCTGATACTGGGAGCAGGGTGGTGGGATTCAGGGTGTTACAGACTTCAATAGTTACGCAGGGATTTTCACATAGCAAGCTTTGGTAGTTGGTTAATCTAGCATCTGTTAGCCAATGATGTTCTTTGGTTACCACAGCATGGGGGGCCTTCGTATTAAGGTTTTGCCCAAGGGTTAGTTTATCTGCTTCTTGTGCTAACAGGGCTGTTGCTGCCAGGGCCTTCGACATGAGACTTCGTCTCAAAAAAAAAAAAAAACTCCTGTTGCTCCAATTATATCAATGGTTTTCTTGGATAAGGGGGTGACTGGGATGGTCACTACTGAATGTTCAGCACCAGTATCGACCAAAAACTTCATATCCTTGCCCCCAATTGTAACCCTAACTGTGGGCTCCTTGGGGGTGCTTAAGCCCAGTACCCTTCAGTCCAATAGCCCTTCAGCCAGATTGAACAAAGCTCCCTCGTCTTTATCTGAGGTATTTTGTTCCGAACCACCTTGCTTTTCCTTCTGTTGGGGACACTTATCTTTCCAGTGTCCTATTTTCTTACAATAGGCGCATTGGTTACATTGCAAGCATGGGCAATTAGACTGGGTAGTCTTCCCGGAACTCCCCTTTCCCTCTCCTTTCAGGGGAATTCCCCTAATGGCCATGGCCAGTAAGTCGGCGTTTCGCCTGGCCTGGTGTTCGCCTTCCTTATGGCTTTCTCTGTGGCTTGTTGAATCTCTATTTACAAACACTTGATTGGCTATTTCCAGTAACTGTGAGGTATTCATACCCGCAAATCCAACCTGTTTCTGCAATTTTCTCCTGATATCTTCCATGCTTTGACTAACTAAGGCCATGTTAATCATGCGCTGATTTTCAGGGCTATCTGGATCAAAAGGAGTATACATACAGTAAGCCTCACACAGACTTTCACAGAATTGTACTGGACTCTCCTCTTTTCCTTGGATGACCTCAGAAACTGTATTTATATTTGTAGCCTTTTGAGCCCCTTCCTTTAGACCTTCTATTAATGCCTCACAGTACCGTCTTAGCCTCTCCATGTCTGGTCCCTCATTTGCATCCCATTGGGGGTCTGTTCCTGGCAGCTGAATTCTTATATACTCTTGGGGGTTTTGGTAATCGGCTGGGACATGTTCCTCCAGCCACTCAGTTGCCGCCCAGAGCACCCTTCACCTTTCATCTGTATTAAAGAGGTACATGAGCAGCTGGTGGCAATCAGCCCAAGTAGGATTATGAGTCTGTATAATAGTTTGGAGCAAGTCAATTAAAGCTTGAGGCTTTTCGGTGTAAGATGGAGTGTTATTTTTCCAATTGAGGAGGTCAGCAGAGGTGAAAGGTTGATATACAAAGGCACGCCTTTCCACCACGTGTCCATCCTCATCTACCCCAGTATATTGCTGCTGTCTCAGGGGCATTTGGATTCCAGTCTTGGGCCGTAAGCAAGCTGCCAAGGGAGGAGTGTCTCCCGCAGCTTCACTTCCTCTTTTGTCTACTGTGGGTGGTCTAGCAGTGTGGCTATCTGGTGGAGGTGGAGGTGCTGTGGGCTCAGGAGTTGGGAGCCCTTCCTCTTGATAAGGAGAGGGTATTGCTGGTACCAGTTCCTGCCATGATTCTTCTGATGTTGGGTCAGACAGGACTTTTGGTGCTGACTTCCCTCGGCAGGTGGAGCGAGGACCTAACTGTCCCTTTGCTACTAGTACTGCTGCTGTCTGTCCTCTTAACCACTGTGGGGGGTCCGAAACTAGCTGTAACCAATAATCTACATATGGGAACTGATCTGGGTGCCCTGACTCACAGGTTACCCTGTGCCATACCTTCGAGACAAGGGACCTGTCCAGGCTTCCTTCTGGTGGCCAACCCACCTCTAATGCTAGCCAGTCTATCTCACACAAAGTTCTAAGTTTTCCTGGTGTCATAGTAACTCCATAGTCTCCCTTAAATCCCTTTTTGAAATTTTTCAACATACTTCCTAGTGGAGTGGGCTTACTTTGTGCCTAACCCATGTTTCCTTGAGACAAAACACCATGCTCACACCACACACACCCCACAAAACAAAGAACAGGTAAAAAGGGCACACACACACTTTTTCAGTTTACACCAAACCAGAATCAGAACCAAAATCAGAGCATCAGGAAATCCAAGCCAGGTCAAAACCAAAACCAAAGTATCAAGCAATCCAAGTCATGTCAAAAACAAAAACCAAAGTGCCAGTATGGGCATGCTGTGAGTGATCAGGCTATGCTTCCACTCAAATGGAGTGGGCAAGTTCCAAAGACCAGTCTTACCAAGTTTCAGATGTCCAGACTGCAAGTGCCAGTTGCTTCCTGATGCTCAGCCCCTGCATTGATCCTCCATGGGAGGCTGCCACCCACTGCTCTGGCAAGGAGTTCCACTGGGGCAATTGCCTACCTGGGAGTGCTCTCAGGATCTGTGTCACTCAAGCTGACCGGAGTCCCCCACAGGGTTGCTCCACAGGGCAGGCCTAAGCCACCCAAGGGGCTGCCTTGACCATTCGTTAATTACCTCGCTTCCTGGTCAGGGAACCAAGAAATGTAGCAGGACAAGCCACAGACAAAACCCCTCAGACACTGAGTTAAAGAAGGAAGTGCTTTATTCCACCAGGAGCTTCTGCAAGACTCATGTCTTCAACAACGGAGCTCCCGGATTGAGCAATTCCTGTCCCTTTTAAGGGCTCATAACTCTAAGGTGGTCCGTGTGAGATGGTCATGATCGATTGAGCAAGCAGAGGGTAAGTGACTAGGGGCTGTGTGCACCCGTAATTAGAACGCAACAGAACCAGACAGGGATCTTCACAGTGCTTTTCTTATTAAAATAACTGATTAGGTCAGGGGTCAATCTTTAACTACCAGGCCCAGGGTGTGGCACCGGGTTGTCTCTTGTGGATTTCATTTCTGCCTTTTAGTTTTTACATCTCCTTTCTTTGGAGGCAGAAATTGGGCATAAGACAATATGAGGGGTGGTCTCCTCCCTTATCCTGAGCTCTTGTCCAGCATCCCAGAACAATCAGGTCACACAAGGACTTAAAAGATGAGTGTGGGGGTTGTACTGAGTGGTGGAGGTGGTTCTCAGCAAGATGGATGGGGAGCTGGAAGGGGAGATGGAGTGGGAAGATGGTCTTCCCTGGAGTTTGGCTGCCCAGTGGCCTATCTCCTCTCTGACCATCCCCAGCTGAACTCCTCTCAGCTTTCAGATGCTTCTTTTCTTCTCTCTGCTGTACCGTTCTGTCACTCTTCTGCTCTTCTGTTTGTCTCTCATCTCCTTCTGGAACCAGGGGTTTGGGGTTTATATGGGTACAGGATAGATGGGTGTGGTGGGCCAAAAGACAACTTTTGGGTGCAAAAACGGGAATGCCTGTTCCCAGTTAGGGCCGCAGGTATCCAGGTTTGAGGGTGACGCCTTTGCCAGGGAGCAGCCCTCTGCTACCCAATATTTCCCTGTTTCCTGTCTGTATCAGGAGGGTCTTGAAACCCACACTCAGAAAGGCAGGGGAACATTACAATGAAAAGAATGCAGGAGAAGGTGAAAGCCCTGCCCTTGAGGCCTGACACACCCAATATTATGACAAAAGGCTGTAACCAGGGTTATGGGAGTTATGGGCCAGGAACAATGAACAAAAGCCAACATATATTATAACACAACAAATGGAATCATGCAGTATTTTGTACACTTAAAAACTTGTTAAGAGGGGAGTAGATCTCATGTTGTGTGTTCTTCTCACACACATTGTCAGCAAAAAGAGTCAAACTCTGTAAAGTATTTGAAGGGATTTATTCTGAACCAAATATGAGTGACCATGGCCCATGACACAGCCCTCAGGAGGTCCTGAGAGCATGTGCCCAAGCTGGTTGGGGCACAGTTTGGTTTTGTATATTTTAGGGAGGCATGAGACATCAATCAGATACATTTGAGAAATACATTGGTTTGGTCCAGAAAGGCAGGACAATTCAAAGTAGGGGGCTTCCAGGCTATAGGTAAATTTAAACATTTTCTGGTTGACAATTGGTTAAGTTTGTCTAAAGACCTGGGATCAATAGAAAGGAAATGTTCAGGTTAAGATAAAAGATTGTGAAGACCAAGGTTCTTTTGAAGTGTCATAGTGGCAGCCCTTAGAGATAATAGATGACAAACATTTCCTATTCAGACCCTTTAAAAGGTGCTAGACTCTCAGTTAATCTCTTCAGGATTAGGAGGGCCTGGAAGAAAAAGATCTAGCTATGTGAATAGAGATTCTTTACAGATGCACATTTTCCCCTACAAAGGATGGCTTTGCAAGGTCATTTCAAAATATGGCAAAGAAACATGTTTTGGGATAAAATATTTTTATTTTCTTCTTTGCCATGTAACATTATGCTAGAGTCAGATTGGAAGGTAAGTCACAATATATAGGGTTAAATAAAACTCATCTGATGAGTATTTATGGCTTTTAGGACATGACTCCCAGACTCTTGAGATAGGAATTTGGGCAAGATAAGAAATCAGAGCTTAGTCCTCACATATATACACACACACTCAAGAAAAATCCAAAAAAGAAAAAGGGACAGAAAAAGCTTTTGGAGGTAATGGATATGTTTCTTATCTTAATAGTGATGATAGTATTAAAGAAAGTGACAGTGTCCTTGGGACACAGCAACTCTGGTGACTGTACAGTCAACACAATAAACCTCAGCATTTGCATTGTCATTGAGCTCATTCAAGCTAAGCTATCTTCAGTAGGGACTTTCCCTTCTAGAGACCGCGTGCATTTTTATTTTACCTGTACTCAAACTGACCCTTTTCTCATTTTAATAGTAAAAAGCACACCTGCGGGTAGAGATATAAGATGCTAATGAGACCTGCAGTCCATGAACAAGCATGTACGGCTACTGCGCATGTGCGCCCAGAGAACCACCCAGAACATGCTTACTAGCAACACCTCTTTCCACCTCCTTATGAATCATCATGTAAGACTCCCATAAAGGGAGTTTCTCTATGAATAATCATTACTCTCTCACCCTTATGAGAATCCCACCCTGAAATTTCTCTCTCTCAGGATGTACTGTCTATTCTGCACCAAACTTTCAAAATATTCTTTTTCCTTTGCAATAAATTATTCTATGCTGCATCTCCTTTGCTGTGTGTCTGTTATTTAAATTCTTTGAAACTAAGAAGACAAGAACCGAGGTTTCACAACAGCAGTCCCAACAGTAACACGGGTGCACACATATGTCCAAACTCATCAAATTGTATACAGTAAATATGTGCCTCTTTTGCAGATCAATTATACCTCAATAAAACTGGTTTGTGTTTTTTTTTAAAAAAAAAAAAAAGCTACTCAAGAAAATTTCCCACCAGATGTAAGGATAAAAACACAAAGAACAAACAAAAACAGTGCATTTATATTCACTTGCTAGAGTTTTGAATACTTGGCTAGAACTAATCTTTTGTATCAAGCATCTGACGGCAACGATGCCCTTTTCCCCAAAGTGCGGGGAAGACCATGCCTTCATTTTGACGCACAGGTGCACACATTCTAGAATCTGATCAGCAAACGAATGTTGGTGCAGCGTGCAGAAAATTTGAATAGATAAGATGTATTGATTGGAAGGTGGTGAAACAGGTCTGCCAGGTTTGTTTTGCCTTTGATAATGGATGTCCAAGTTCTTTTCCTTCCTCATCTCTCTGACACATGCAGACCCATGCACTTACCCCTGTTTGCTCGGCCCTCATTTTGCCTCAGCGTGAACACACGCGTCCGGCTTCACCCTTGCAGCTAATGATTAAACCCAAAAGTCCCCACTGAGCCTGCGAGATTAATTAGGCTGCTGACTTGGGCAGCTCAGCCCTGCACTGCTTGCTCCCTGAACACTTACGGCTCCAGGAAAGCAAACCCACAGAGCCTTTGCCAACCTCAGCAGGGCAGGCTGTGATCATCCAGTTACTGAGAATAATAGTAGCTCTTCTTTTCTAACTGTCGGGGGTTTTTTTCATTCTTATTTATTTATTTTTGTCCAAGTGGGAAAGAACCATGCAGGACTGCTTTGGTATCTGTCTTCCATAGGGCAAGAGCTCCCTCTATCGCTCCCAATTTTTTTTTCTTTTTATCGAAGGCAAACACTAATCAACCCTGTGAAATATTCGTTTGTTTTTTGGCTGTTTGTGAATGCACATGTATTAAAACAATCTGGAGATGCCACAGAGAGGGGTGGAGAGTTTCTAATTCACAGTTTTGCAGAATTGTTCTCTGTATCAAAGATTTTAACGCTCCATCTCAAGAGACTTTTTAAAACTGTATCTCCCTATTGGATTATCTCAACTATGAAGTTGCTGATACTTGAAGAACATCTCACATAGCTCACAATTTTCCCTCACCTTGATATCATTAATATACCTATTAATCTCAACATCATAATGAGATCATTAATATACATATTAGAATTTTTTAGACTGCATTAGAATAATATAATATCCTAAGCATTTCAGCCATTGTGAATTACTTGAGAATTTAGTTTTCATGGCTCTTCTTACATATTTGTTCCATCTCTTAAGTTTATTATTTTTAGGGGCCCTTAATTTTTGCAGTCTCACCCTGCAAAATTGTCCAGTCGATGAACAAGTATTTGTGAGTTGTACACAATTTTACTGAGCTACATTTTAGTTTCTGTGATCTGCCAAAGAAACACAAGGAATGTTTCTACCCTCAAAGCAGCGAGGGAGAAAAACATACATGACTCAATTTATTGTGAAAAATAAAATTTTTAAAAATTGAAGCCAATGTAAGTTGGGGACTCAAGAACAACTTAGAGATAGAGGGTGACATCCTTTCAAGAAGAGTAAGAGGAGACTCCTGGGAGGATTGAAGGATGTGAATGCATTTTGTGTTTGGAAAGGATGTATACCATTAGTGGTCAGAGGTGGGCAGTGGTCGGAAGAATTTTTAAGATGCTCCCCACGATTTCTACCTCCTGCTATGGATGCTAAGGATATAATGGGCTAGTCAATCCTTTGATTAAGGTATATTATATGGCAAAGGTAAAGAGATTTTATTGGGTTTTTTTGGTGGGGGATGCCACATGGTAAGAGCATGTTTGCTATTTTTTTAAACTTTTACTTTAGGTTCGGGGCATATGTGAGGGTTTGTTACGTAGGTAAACTTGTGTCATGGGGTTTGTTATACAGATTATTTCATCGCCCAGGTTCTAAGCCTACTACCCATTAGTTATTTGTCCTGATCCCGTTCTTCCTCCCACCCTCCACCCTCAAGGAGGCCCCAGTGTGTGTGTTGTTCCTCACTATGCATCCACATGTTCTCATCATTTAGTTCCTACATATAAGTGAGAACAAGCAGTATTTGTCTTTCTGTTCCTACATTAATTTGCTAAGGATAATGGCCTCCAGTTCCATTCATGTTCCTGCAAAAGCCATTAGCTCAGTCTTTTTTATGGCTGCATAGTATTCCATGGTGTATACATACCACATTTTCTTTCATCAGCCTACCATTGATGGGCAAATAAAGAGATTTTGAACGTGTAATTAAGGTCTCTAATCAACTAACTTTGAGTCATGACTTTAAGATGATTTTGAGTGTGCCACACCTAATCAGGTGAGTCTTTAAAAATAAACAGTTTCAAGCCTTCCCTGAGGGAGAGATTCAAATTAATTAAGATTCTCTTTCTGGCCTTTCTCTTGCTGACTTTGAAAAAGCAAACAGCCATGCTTAAAACTCCCTGTGAAGGGGTCCACAGGGCAAGGACCCGGGGTCAGCCTCTAGGAAGGAACTGAGTGTGGTCCCTGGCCAACAGTCAGCAAGAAAACAGAGACCTCAGTACACTAAGCTCCTAGAGTGGACTTTTCCCAGTAAATGGACTTTTCCGACTCCCTAAGGGAGCTTGAATGCAATCCTTTCTTTAGTTGGGTTTCCAGAAAAGACATAGCCTGGCGGGGCATGGTGGCCCACACCTGTAATCCCAATACTTTGGGAGGCTGAAGTGGATGAATTGCTTGAGTCCAGGAGTTCGAGACCAGCCTGGGCAACTTGGCAAAACCCCATTTTTACAAGAAATACAAAAATTAGCCAGGCATGGTGCCACATGCCTGTAGTCCCAGCTACTTGGGAGGCTAGGGCAGGAAGATCACGTGAGTTCGGGAGGTCAAGGCTGCAGTGAGCTGTGATCTTGCCGCTGCACTCCAGCCTAATTGACAGAGCAAGACCCTGTCTCAAAAAAAATAAGTTTGCACATTTCCAGATATTTGATACACAGTAACAGAAGAGTAATACAATGTAAAGACATCACAGTAGAAGATAGAGGATGTATATTCCGAAGATGGTATTAGGGTGAGCAGTAAGAAGGGTGGGATGGCTCAGTAGGATTTCAGTTTACTGAAGGTTTTGAAAGACCAGAACGAAACTTTAATTTACATCTTCTGACTTTTCTAACCATTTAAACTAGCTCAAACCATCAGCGGTACTTGGTCTTCTCTGTTTATACAATAGCACCATTGTCTTTGAATGGAGAAAGTAACAGTACACGTTTGTTTTTAGCTCTGTCTTGGCTACTATCACACATAAAAGGCTTCACATAAATGCCTCCCACTCCACAATAGGCATTTCTTTCCAAAAACATCTCATGTTCTATTTTATATTTTGGCAAATATCAAGATCTCATAGCACTATGTTAGCACCATGATCGCATTTGAATGGGAATAAGCCTAAATGCCCATCAACATGGACTAGATAAAGCAAATGTGGTACATAGACACCGTAGAATACTTTGCAGCCATAAACAAGAACAAGATCATGTCCTTTGCAGGAACATGGATGGGGCTGGAGGCCATTATCCTCAGCCAACTAATGCAGGAACAGCAAAACCAAAGATCACATGTTCCCACTGATAAGTGGGAGATCAATTATGAGAACACATGGACACATAGAAGGGAGCAACACACACTGGGGCCTTTCAGAGGGTGGAGGGAGGAGGGAGAGGATCAGGAAAAATAACTAATGGGTACTAAGCTTAGTACCTAGGTGATGAAATAATCTGGGCATCAAACCCACATGACACAAGTTTACCTATGTCACATTCACATGCACCCGTGAACTTCAAAGTTTTAAATAAAATAATTTTTGTATTGCCACAGCAAATTATTTGATGTTCACCATTGCTGAGTTTATTGAATGTTGTGCTTTCTGTACTAGCTCTGAATTAAGTGGCCTTTTGAGGTTTCTTTTAGCCAAGCTTGGTTTGACGTAGAAAATGAAACCCAATAACCCTTTTGTTCTGTAACATAAGGCTATTCTATTTGCTAAAAAAAAAATTATTTGATATAAGCTCCTTGTCCATTCAGATTTGGGAATTTTTTTTTTTTTTTTTTTTTTTTTTTTGACAGGGTTTTGCTCTGTCTCTCAGGCTGGAGTGCAGTGGCGTGATCTCGGCTCAGTGCAACTTAGACCTCCTGAACTCTAGCTATCCTCCCACCTCAGCCTCCCGAGTAACTGGGACTACAGGTGTGTACCACCACACTTGGCTAATTTTTGTATTTTTCTTTAGAGACAAGGTCTCATTATGTTGCCAAGACTTTTCTCAAACTCCTGGGCTCAAACGATCCTCCTGCCTGGGCCTCCCAAAGTGCTGGGATTAAAGGTGTGTGCCATCGTGTTTGGCCTGGAGGTGAGATTTTTGAAGGCAGTGGATTGGTTCCATTTTAAAGAAGCTAGATTGAGATTTCCAATGTATTCTGTTGGAGCCCAGATACTAGCAGGACTGACATTGGCCACCTACCATATCTTGTAACAAGACTGAGAGAACGACTGCTGAACTTGATTTATTTATGGATGTGCATGTCGTGTGGGCCCAACCATCACCCCTGCTTGGTAATGTCTTCAGTGCCTTCCATTTGTGACTTCTGGACCATAGCTTTTATTCAATATTTCATCTGGTACCTACCAACCCACCCACTGATAACAAGCCTGCAGTCCAGTTTGCTCACGAAGTTAACCGCTCCAGTTTTTAGCTTTATTCAGTTGCTATTGTTGCTGTTGAACTGCTGAATTTTATAGTAAAGATGGAAAAATTAACATCATCTTCCAATTTTTGGTTAGCAAGTACCAAAGTTCTTATATATTTCGTAACACCCAAGATCTACGTTTTGGAGATTTCAGGGGATGATAAGTCAAGGGGTCACATACGCACACACATACACACACACATATACACACATACACACACAAATACACCCACACACATACACTCACACACACACACACCAAAAAAAAAACCTAGACAGATCTAGACACATGAAGAAATGATTAATATCTCCTCACACCAAGAATGGGAAAACTTCTAGTGGAAATAATGCTAATCTATGTGTCAGGAGATTCAAGTTAATCCTGACTTAGACACTTTCTAGATATATGACCTTGAGCAAGTCAGTCACCCTTAATTATGTTAAGATTTTACATTTGTGGAAAAAAAAATTATAATATTAGTATGACCAGGCATGGTGGCTCACACCTTTGATCCCAGCACCTTGGGAGGCCCAGGCAGGAGGATCTCTTGAGCCCAGAAGGTGGAGACCAGCCTGGGTAACATGGTGAAATATTGTCTCCACAAAAAACAAAAAAATAAAATGATGATGCATCTGTAGTTCCAGCCACTTGGAAGACTCTGGCAGGAGGATTACTTGAGCCCGAGAGGTAGAGGCTGAAGACAGCTATGAGTGCACCACTGCACTCCAGCCTGAGCAACAGAGCAAGACCCTGCCTCAAAAAATATATAGATAGTTAGATATGATGATGAAGAAGGAGCAAGTGGTCATGTGGACAAATTACATATCAATTAAATGGGTAAACAGATTCAACATGTCAACACATTCTGTACAATGCTAAGCCATATAAAAAACATAAGATTGTGGCATCATTATTAAATAATGGCATTTTATTACCCACATTAAAGCACACAAAATGTTGCCAATCTGGAGAAAAGATGTACTACGATGTACTTCTCAGTTAAAATTTTAAGAGATTGAACGAAGGGATGTCTCAGTCATTCTCACAACAGAGTTTACCCTTGTAATCTTTCCAAAGTAGAACATAATTTTCTGGTCTCATAAATTTCCCATGAAACTATTTTACTACTTACACTGAAAAACAACATATCCTCTAAATGTATTAGCAGGATCTGTTTTGAGTCATTTATTATGCTTCAAGCTAGAAATGATGTGTAGGTTGATCATTCAAATTTCTGGCAGTCTGTTCACCAATTAACATGCTTAAATATAATTCCTTTCTACTTTGAGTAATGAAATATTTCTTTTTTTTTTTTTTTTTTTTTTTTTTGAGACGGAGTCTCGCTCTGTTGCCCAGGCTGGAGTGCAGTGGCCCGATCTCAGCTCACTGCAAGCTCCGCCTCCCGGGTTCCCGCCATTCTCCTGTCTCAGCCTCCCTTGTAGCTGGGACTACAGGCGCCCGCCACCTCGCCCGGCTAGTTTTTTGTATTTTTTAGTAGAGACGGGGTTTCACCGTGTTAGCCAGGGTGGTCTCGATCTCCTGACCTCGTGATCCACCCGTCTCGGCCTCCCAAAGTGCTGGGATTACAGGCTTGAGCCACCGCGCCCGGCCTGAGTAATGAAATATTTCAATTGCACAGAGTTGAGTCAATGTAATAAGAAATTTGTTTGAATGTCATCCTTAAAACAGTACATACTCTTTCAATTTTTTTTAATCTACTGAAATTTGCCTTTTTCCCCCTGCTATTCTAAGATGTTCAGTTTGTCTTCATCTGTTAGTTTTAACTCCCTGTTTGTATTTAATATTGGTTACTGGTCTCAGCGTTCTTATATTCTTGCTTAATCTTGCCAGACTTTTCTATTTCATTAGTAATTTTTTAAAACTGGCTTTTGGTTTAATTATCCACTCTATTTTTTCAAGTTTTAATTTCCTGTTACTTTTGTCTGTATATCTTTTTTTAAACTTTTATTTTAGGTTCGGGGATACAGATGCAGATTTGTTACATGGGTAAATGGCATGTCACTAAGGTTTGGAGTACAAATGATCCCATCACCCAGGAAGTGAGCATTGTACCCAATAGGTAGTTTTTCAACACCCCCTAGCCTCTTCCCCCCTAGTAGCCCTCAGTGTCTATAGTCCCCATCTTTGGGTCCCTGAGTACCCAATGTTTAGCTCCCACTTACAGGTGAGCCCATGTGGTATTTGGTTTTCTGTTCCTGTGTTATTAATTTTCTGTTTGTTGTGTTGTATTTTGTTCATTTCTGTTTTTATTAACTTGCTTTGTTGTGATATCTTTTGTGGATTTTCTTGTTCACTGCTTTAAAAATTCTTGAGTTGAATATTTAATTCATTAACTTTCAGTAGTTCTTATTTTCTAGAATATGCATTTAAAGTTATACATTCCCTCTCACTATCAAATTATCTATTTGGGTACAAGCTACTTTCACGTGATGCTATGCTAAATAGTTTGTCATTTTGTTTGTAGTTTTAAGTATTTAATGAGTGAATTATTTAGAATTTTGATTTTACTTTCCAAATGTGTGGGTGGAAAAGGCTACTTCTTATAAATTGTTTCTGTTTTTGCATTTTAATTAAAGAATGCTATCTCAATCACATTTAATATTCATAAAAGAAAAACCCTATTTAACATAGTGTGGTAGTGACTTTAAGCAAATGTGCCATATATACTTGGAAAGATATACTCTCAATGCTGGGTAGCTTTAATTGTTCAAATCCTATACCATTTGTCTCTGTGCTTGGAAAGAACCTGATTATCTATGTATTGATATCAGTGTTATTCTTTTTTAAAAAATCTGTTTGACAGATTTCAAGAGAGCATTAAATTTTTTACACAGTCGTGATTTTTAATTTCTCTCTATAATTATGACAATTTGCTTTGTACTTTTAGGGCAATTTTGTTAGATTCATATAGGTTAAAGATTATTATATTTTCCCAGTAAATTGTTCCTTTGTTTGAGCAATGAGTCCTGTAATCCCCAGTAATGATTTCTGCCTGGAAGTGGTTTTTCTCATACATTACTATGCCAGCTTTATTTGCGTCATTTTCTCTGTTTTTAATATTTATTTTCAAACTTTTATGTTTTTTATGCTTCACTTGTGTCTCTTTAAATTTTTATTTTTTTGTTCACTCTTAGAAAAAAATCTGTCTCTTAAGAGGTGAGTTTAATCCATTCACATTTATTTGTTTATATATCTATTTATTTTTAAGGGGACATTTTAGTATCCAAAAGTTATCAAGTTGGGTATGATTTTATTTTCCCAGTAATTTCCTAAATATAACCTAATATTATCTATACCAAAAAAGGGAGCTTTATCCCCAAGCAAAATCTTAACATTTTGCTTTTATGAGCAAAAGTCTGTATTACCTTACATTTTTTTTTCTTTTTTTGGCAGGGGGAGTGGGGGCATGGAGTCTCCCTTTGTTGCCCAGGCTGGAGTGCAGTGGCATGATCTCAGCTCACTGCAACCTCGACCTCCCGGGTTCAAGTGATTCTTCTGCCTCAGCCTCCCGAGTAGCTGGGATTAAGGCACGTGCCACCACATTCAGCTAATTTTTGTATTTTTAGTAGAGAAGAGGTTTCACCATGTTGGCCAGGCTGGGCTTAAACTTCTGACTTCAACTGATCCACCTGCCTCAGCCTCCCAAAGTACTGGGATTACAGGCATGAGCCACTGCACCCAGCTTTACATATGTCTTATATTGATTTTACATATGGTTTCCATTTTCAGGTTCCCAAAGGGACTTACTCATTTTATCTGCAACACTTAACTGTCTGAATGTAACATGCACTAGAATGAAAAATTAATTATATCACCTTGGAAAGAATGGGGATGGCGGAAAATGTTGACATTGACTATACCCTCACCTAGTGTTCTGATGTTTCCTAAAAGAGCACTGTGATTTGTCCACTGCTGTATCCTTGCAACTTGGCACAGGCTGGCAGGTTAAAAACGATCTACTTTCTGTAGAAGGACAAGCCTATTCTTTACAGGTAAGTTTTGATTACTACTATTTTATCACATCTTCAATATACATCTCTCTTGAATATCAGCAGTTTATTCAGATATTTTTGCAATGTAGCATGGCTCTGGCAAACCCCCAGCTCAACAAACTACTCTAGGAGTCTAGCTAAGGCTACTCTTTACTCAAGCAGGCATGCTTTTCATTTAGGCATATTTTTGGTAAGCAAGAGCAGATTAATACAGCTGATAGTTTTAAGCACCTTTGACTCACCTATTAGCAAATGATAGGCAAGATACCAATAACTATAAGGCAAACTCAATATAAACTAAATTTGTCTATCATGGGAAAAGGTAATTTAACTAGAAAATAGTCTAAAAAGTACATCTTTTTTTTTTTTTTTTTTTTTTTCATTTTTGAGACAGGGTCTCACTGTCACCCAGGCTGTAGTGCAGTGGTGCAATCTTGACTCACTGTAGCCTCTACCTCCTGGGCTCATGTGATCCTCCCACCTCTGCCTTCTAAATAGCTGAAACTACAGGTACATGCCACCATGCACCTGCAGTTCATTTTCATATTTTTTGTATTTTTTGTAGAAACAGGGCTTGTACTTTTTGTAGAGACAGGGTTTCGCCATGTTGCCCAGGCTGGTCTTGAACTCCTGAGGTCAGGCGATCTGCCTGCCTAGGTCTCCCAAATGTTGGGACTGCAGGCATTTGTCACCGAGCCAGGCAAATCCATGTAACATCCTAGTACTTACAGCCTTGTAAACAAAAAGTTAAGACAAAGAAGTTTTCAAAATGTGCTCGACACACCCCAGCTAAGCAAATAGACTTTTTAATAAAATACCTACCTCTTATATTCTTAACTTTATTAGTTCGCCTATGATCATGTGAGGCCCAACATGCCTATTATGAGAATAAAATCTCCAGCACAACCTAGAGTTATAGTCCAATCTTTACTTTCAAATCTGATCTGCTGGCTTAGCGTTTTCCACCAACTTGGGGAGCTGAAACTTCCACAGGCTTTGCAATCGTCTGCCCAGGTGCTGCCTTTGGCAAAAACGCAATTACTTTTGCACCAACCTAATAGGTGTCTTAGCAGCAGCCATTGCAGTCTTTTTAGCTGCTTGCTTAGTCTTTTTTGCTTCTTTATGAGCCCTGATAGCTTGTTCTCATTGAGCCTTTCTAACGTCAATTTTCTCATTCCTCTTGGCCATTATGTCAGTGAGAGATTGTAACAGTAAGGGCCCTCTGAAATTTGTTTGGCCAGTTCTTTTCTGTTGAATTTCTTCCAATTGTCCTTTTCCTTCTGTAGAGGAGAGTCCAGTTTACCTGCCAAGGACTCCTCTTGGAAAGGAACGCCAACTCGCATTTTGCTTTAAGACACTGGAAAACCTTCCCATCGTTGGTCCTGGCATAGCGCCTCGCGTGTCTAGGGTAGATCTTGTACCCTCTGAAACTGCAAACCTCCACATTCATGGCAGCATCTCCAAGGGAGGAGAAAAGATGGCAAAGAGAACTCCATTTATTCTTATATCTGATATATTGGATCTTATTTTCTCCTGCTTCTTTTGTGTCTTCCATTTACCAAATGCTCTTCATTTTCTTCTTTGCTACCTACTCTTGAATTGATTGAGTTAAAATCTATTTCTATATTCCCCCTCTCCTTATATGAAAGCTACATGCTCTATTTTATTTCACTCTTTTCCCTTAAAAACATGAGTGTGCATTATTAAAGGGCTAGAGTTAAGTGATACTTTAGTGACACATCCGTATGGCTCTCAAAGTGCTTCTATTTGACAATCCCTACTATCTGTTCCTGGATTTAAGTACTTTATATAATGAATAATGGAAGTGCACCATTAAAAAAGCTGTACTGTGCTTTGTTAATTTCCAAGTTAATCCAATAGTTTTTTTAGTATCATCATAATCAATATGAAAACCTAAAAATCTAGCTATATGGTCTTTTCTAGAGAGATTTCAACACTTCTCTTAGATTGCTTTTTTTTTGAGATGAAATATAATATACTTTTAGAGAACTCAACAATAGTATATTTTACTATTTGTGGTTCATTGCAAACTGGCCACCTGCCATAGCCCCTCCCTATGTAAGATGACTTTGTTACTCCTCCTATTAACAAGTGAAGTGCATTAGCCCTCCCCGTGAATCTGCATTGTCTTTCTTTAGTCAACAACATGCAGCAGAAGGGATAGCATGCCAGTTTTAAACCTGGGCTTCACAAGATCTTGCATGTTTCAGCTCTTGGACCTCTGCCCAGGTCCTATGTGTACAAATCTGAACCAAACTACTGGAATTTGTTCAAACCACTAGAAGCTGAAATGAGTTGTCACCTTGCCTGAGTCTGTCCTAGACCCTCCAGCCCCCAGCCAACCTGTGAACTGACCACAGATCATGAGGGAGTCCAGGCAAGACAAGAAGAGCCACCCAGCTGAGCCCAGTACAAATTACAAAACCAGACACTCTCGTGCTAACAACGAGTAGTTGTTTTTTTTAGCCACTAAGTTTCGGGGCAGTGTGTCACAGAGAAATAACTAGTGATTCCATGTTGGTGTATATTTGTAGACACAATTTTACCAAGGAATATGTAATGCTAATTTGATTTCCAAACATTTTAATTTCTCTGTTTCTGTGATTCCTATTTTGTCCTGGACAGGGAAACTGATTTCTGTGTTGGACATGCAGAGGTGCATTCACAAAACTTTATTTTTCTCTGTTGGGCAGATTTTATCAGCATTATAAAATTACAGTGACTTAGGAAACAAAGAATATAAACCACCTCTGTTATCAACAGCTTTCAAATCGATCTCCCATAGGACATTTGAGGTTTATGTATGTTTGGAAGTCAAATATAGACATGACTTCAACAAAACTAAAATAATTCTTTCTGATAACTCATTGCTTTAAGATCTGTTCAGAATGTCAGCTTTTATTTAACATGTAAACATATAAAACTAACTAAAACAGAGTATGCTTAAATCGATGATTAACACTAATCATTATAGATGCAAATTAAAACCACAATGAGACACCATTTTACACCAGTTAGAGCAGCTATGATTAAAAAGTCAAAAAATAGTAGAAGCTGGCGAGGATGCAGAGAAAAGGGAAGGCTTATACTCTGCTGGTGAGAATGTAAATTAGTTCAACCTCTATGGAAAACAGAACAGAGATTTCTAAAATAGAACTACCATTCCATCCAGCAATCCCACTACTGAGTATCCAATCCACTCAAAGGAAAAGAAATCATTACATCAAAGATACCTGCACTGCCATATTTACTGAAGCATTATTCACAATAGCAAAGATATGGAATCAACTTAGGTGTCCATTGGACTGGATAAAGAAAATGTTTTGTATATATTTACACGCACACAATGAAATACTACTCAGTCATAAAAAAGAATGAAATCATATCTTTTGCAGCAACATAGATGGAATTGGAGCCTATTAAGTGAAATTATTCAAAATCAGAAAGTCAAATACTGCATGTTCTCACGTAGAACTGGGAGCTAAATAATGTGTACACATGGGCATAAACAGTGGAGTAATGGACATTGGAAACTAGAAAAGGTGGGGGTGGGAGTGTATCTTGTACAGTATTCAGATACATTAATCCTAGCTCCTCACTTAGTTCCAGAAATTACTTACTGCATACAATGTACACTATTCTGCAGACGTCTACACTAAAAGCCCAGACTTCACCATGACACAATATATCCATGTAAAAAATCTGGCCAGGCATGGTGGCTCACGCCTGTAATACCAGCACTTTAGGTGGCCAAGGCGGGTGAATCACCTGAGGTTAGGACTTCAAGACCAGCCTGGCCAACATGGAGAAACCCCATCTCTACTAAAAATACAAAAATTAGCTGGACGTGGCAGTGCATGCGTGTAATCCCAGTTACCCAGGAGGCTGAGGCAGGAGAATCACTTGAACCCAGGAGGCAGAGGTTGCAGTGAGCTGAGATCCCACCACTGCACTCCAGCCTGAGTGACAGAGCAAGACTCTGTCTCAAAAAAAAAAGAAAAAGAAAAAAAAGAATCTGCATTTGCACACATTAAATCCACAAAGAAATATTTTAAATTCATAACTAATGTGTAACTTCATTCTGCTGTTTAAGTTAATATTACAATTAATATTTTAAATATTGAATACTTAATATTTAACATGTAACATTACTTCATACTTAATAAATATTTAACACTTAATTTAAAAATTAATACCTGATAAAATCTTAACAACAAGAGTTAGGATGTTTATTAACTCCAATTCTTTTGTTTTGTCAGGGTGTGACTGTTGTAATAATAATTTGGAATTATAGTGAAATGTATTACACTGTACTTTGGGAAGAACTTAATCCCATCATAAGCCGAGTTCAATCAAGTTTATTCCACATCCTGAGGGTAGGTCAAGAGAAAAATAAGTTGACATCAGATGCCTCAAATGTATTTTAATGAGCAGTATAAGAATATATTTGCTGTATTCCTGCAGAATGTTCAAAGTAGCTTACTTTTTTCTTATAAACTTTTAAACAGTTTTATTAGCATTGTTTGAAATACTCAACTGCTTGTTTTTCCCACCATCTTTTTTTTTTTTTTGAGACAGAGTCTCGCTCTGCCACCAAGGCTGGAGTGCAGTGGCAGGATCATGGCTCACTGCAGCCTCAACCTCCTGGGCTCAAGCAATCCTCCCACCTCAGCCTCCCAAGCAGCTGGGACTTCAGGCTTGCATCATACCACACCCAGCTAATTTTTTATATTTGTTGTAGAGACAGGGGCTCACTATGTTGCCCAGGCTGATCTCAAACTCCTGGGTTCAAGCGACCCCCGCAACAGCCTCCCAAAGTGTTGGGATTACAGGTGTGAGCCACCACACGGGGCCTCTCACCATCTTTAACCAATTTTTTTCTTCCAGTAACACTATTTTCATTCACAAAGCATTTATATGTAGTCATGAGGTCACCAGCTTTTGAACAAAAATTTCACGGTCAGAAGACGTATTAACAGCCATGAATTCTAGCGCCTCACCTAGTTCCAGAATCTCTCTCCTCACCCTGGAGGATGGGCCATGTAGCCTGAAAGCTCCCATGACAGCAGACAGACTATTCCACTCCGAAAGAGCACTTATTATTTGGAAGTTTTCTTCACATTATGTCCAAGTTAATGCTCACTGCCGCCCACCAAAACCAAAAAACATACCACAGCAGATACAAAAACCAACAGAGAAGGAAGTTGGGTCTAGTGCCATCTCCTTAAACTATTCTTCAAAGAAAATGTTTGTAGCCCAGCTGTGTTGCCCAAATCCACACAGAGAAAGCCAAATAATGGTTCGAGCTTCCCTAAGTCATCACACTGTGAAACCAAGCACACCGCGTTTTCTGTTGTCCTGCTGTCCATGATGCAGTCTCTGCACTCTTCGACACACCATCAAAAAGCAGGGTGTATATGGAGGAATCTAAGATGTAAAGAGATGAAATGACCTTCACAAAGTTAATTGTCAGTCAGGGTGAGAAGGAAAGCCCTATTCTGACTGCCTGTCCAATGTACTTTCCAGCAGAGCCTGGCTGCACGAACGTTAGTTCACATAAGGATCACCCGAAGGACCTGACAACACATGGATTCTTGAACCCCACCCCAGAGGTTCTGATTTAGTAGGCAAATGGGAAAATCCAAGAATTTGCATCTTTTGGGCTCTCCAGTCCTGCTGGAGGTGCTACTTCATGGAACAGGCTTTGAGTACTGTTGGGCTAACCTGCACCAGAAAATGAGACCTTACCTCAGGGGTCTGACATACTTGTTTTGTTTCGTTTTGAGATGGGGTCTCATTCTGTCACCCAGGTTAGAGTGCAGTGGTGCAATCTCAGCTCACTGCAGCCTTGACCTCCTGGGTTCAAGCAATCATCCCACTTCAGCCTCCCGAGTAGCTGGGACTACAGGTACGCACCACCACACCCAGCTAATTTTTATATTTTGGGTAGAGACAGAGTTTCACCATGTTGCCCAGACTGGTCTTAATCTGTGGATCCTGAGCTCAGGGGATCCACTTGCCTTGACCTCTCAAAGTGCTGGGATTACAGGCATGAGCCACTGTGCCCAGCCATACGTGTTAAAGACACACCACTGCTAAAGCTATAGTAAGTGGATTTTAAGGAGAGATGACCAGGTGAAGGGCAACAGTTCTAACACAGTGAGAATTCTAGTAGTTAAGGCTCCTCTCCCAGCTCTAGGAGGAAGCAAAAATAAACATTAAGAAATCTATAATCCCAGTACTTTGGGAGGCCAAGGTGGGAAGACTGCTTGAGCGCAGGAGTTTGAGACCCACCTAAGCAACAAAGTGAGACCCTCATCTCTAAAAAAAAAAAAAAAAAAAAAATTAAAATTAGCTGAGTGTGGTGGTGTGTGCCTATAGTCCTAGCTACTCAAGAGGCTGAGGTGGGAGGATTGCTTGAGTCCAGAAGGTTGAGGCTACAGTGAGCCATGATCACGCCATTGCGTTCCAGCCTGGGCAGCAGAGCAATACCCTGTCTCAAATAATTTTAAAAAATAAAGAAAGAGAGACAGACTATTCCAGAATTAGAGCTTAGCCATTCAGTGGAGGCTGATTCAGCTAACTGAACAAAACTCATTCTTCAAATATTTGCTAAGAAACTTCTCTAATAATAATAATTCCCTCTCTCTGTCTCTCTCTCTCTCTCTCTCTCTCTCTCTTTCTCTGGTCTCTCTCTCTCTCTCTGGTCTCTCTCTCTCTGTGTGTGTGTGTGTGTTTCACTTCCATTGTACTATTGAAGAAATGGCTCCCAGAAGATACTTCTTAGTTTACGCAGCCCAAAATCATAGAGTTAGACTATGAGCCCAGAATTTCCAAAACCCAGGCCTAGATTCTTTCCAGCACTCAGCACTGCCTCTCTGCAGAAGCAGAAGCTAAGAGCAGTTATAACTTTGCTGGGAGAATTTGTTTCCTGTAAGCTATTAGTCTGTGTTCTCTTTTACCTCAAGGCAGAACAACATGTTTGCACAAAATAGTCAACACAGCGTAGACCATGATGCACAGAAAATAAAGGTATTTTCTTCCTTAGGAAATCACAGTTCTCCATGCTCACAGAGTAAGAAGAAGTTGTGTTTTGTGGCGGCCTGATTTAAAATTTCTCCTTTCAACTTATCCCTCTACTGTCTTTCTCTCTGTCCTTTGATTTGTTTCTAATTTTCTCCATCCTCTTAGCCACATCTTATCTTTCCTCTTTCATATTTTCATTTCTATTGCATCTCTGCTACCACTCAGGGCAGCACACAGGTGACTATGAGAGATACTGAACCCCACGTTTGACTCAAATTTGTTTTGGTCTAGCTCCTGGAAAGTTACAAGTCCTAATTATGAAATCGTCCTCATGTTCACTTGCTTTCATCATTGTGGCCTGAATTTTAAAAATTCATAAATGTGAAATAATCCCCATATCTCTTCCATTTAAATAACAAAAGATACACATGTAGAAAATCACACTTCTCTGTATTAGAAATTTCAATGAATTTCTCCATAATGAAGTATTATCCTAGAAAGTTGACAAAGCCCTCATCTATCCCATCTCAATTACAAATGTGTCCCCTTTCCTTCAAATAAATTGTTTTGGACCATAAAAATGGAAACTCCATTCTGCAAATGTATTTTGAATCATACTATGTTCATAGCCAGTTTTTGAGAGTCTACGCTGAAAAATTTTGTGACATTGCAAATTAATATCAAAAAAGGTCCATAAATAACAAATCTATGACTCTGAATTATGAAAGATGATCTGATTATTACTATAAGTTGAAAAACAGATGGAAAAGAAATGTAAAAGGCCCCAAAGTGATACATCATTGGTTTCATAGGAAAAAACAACAACAACATATTCTCAGTGTTTTGGTGTTTAACTTTTTTTGGTTGGGTTTGGGGTATTTTTGTTTTGTTTTTTTGTTTAGATAGAGTCTTGTTCTGTTGCCCAGGCTGGAGTGCAGTGGTGTGATCTCAGTTCACTGCAGTCTCTGCCTCCTGAGTTCAAATGATTCTCCTGCATCAGCCTCCCGAGTAGCTAGGATTACAGGTGTCTGCCACCACCTCCAGCTAATTTTTGTGTTTTTAGTAGAGATGGGGTTTTACCATGTTGGCCAGGTTGGTCTTGAACTTCCGACCTCAAATGATCCTTCAGCCTCGGCCTCCCAAAGTGCTGGGATTACAGGTATGAGCCACCGCACCCGACTGTTTGACTTTGTATGGATTTCAAATTTCCAGAAATTTACAGTGTAGAACATTTGTCATCCATGTAACCACCTCTGATTTTTTTTCCCTGCTTACAGCATTTTTTTAAACAAAATGTATGTTATATCATTAATTTCAATGTATTTCAAGAGCTTAATGAAATGGCATGTGAACACCACATTTCAAATCTGAACTTGGGCTGACAGGGTCTGGACTCACTCGAATTCACAATTTCAGCTTCCTAAGAAATTGTCCTGTCCCCACTCTTTGTATAAGTACTTGCACACACAATTACAGCAGCCACATCAAAATATTACAACATCATGCTTCCTTTAGAAAAGAGAATTGGCTTTAGTTTTGATGTCTTTTAAAGCACCATCTCTTTGGCTGTTCTGTAAGTATATTTATCATTTAAGCAATGAAATTTCCATCTCAGGAAAAGAAAGTGTCCATTTTCTTCTCTCTCTCTCTGACTGATAGTTCCTCATGCTGAACTCTTTATGAACCAGAAAAGGGGACGCATGTCCAGTATCTTTCCGTGAAACATTCTCTGCCAATAGATGTTATTGCCAAGGCAGCTGTCAGAAGGCTAGGACTCACTGTCAATGCCAAGCGTGCAGTCATCCATCATTTGGAACCAATTCTACCTTGCTAGTGCACCCACTTCTCTTCAGAGAAGTTCTATTGTTGGTAGAATGAGAAAACTCTCTTTGTTCTCCTGAAAAACTGGGATGTTTTTCAGAAAGGCCCAGGCAGGCTAGGCATGATGGCTCATGCCTGGTATCCCAGCACTTTGGGAGGCTGAGGCAGGAGGATCACTTGAGCCCAGAAGTTCAAGAGCAGCCTGGGCAACATAGCAAGACTCTATCTCTACAAAATATATATATGTATTTAAATTAGCTGGGTGTGGTGGTGCATACCTGTGGTCGCAGCTACTTGAGAGGCTGAGGCAGAAGGATCAATTCAGCCCAGGAGGTTGAGGCTGCAGTGAGCCATGCTAATGCCACTGCATTCAAGTCTGGGTGACAAAGAGAGACCCTGTCTCAAAACAAACAAACAAACAAAAAATGCTCAAGTGCATTGATGTTTAATAATGGAAGAAAAAGATTAACTCTTAAAAGGTTAAGCATATGTGGACTTTAAGTTTGCTGTGAGAAATAATTTACAACATTAGACTTTCTCCCTTTAACAATAAATCATGTGTTAACTGCTTAAATTATGGCTTTTGGCTTCTTTTCATGCCAAGATTAAACACCAATGAATAAATACATTTGCTTCTCATAGCAAATAGTTGGAGTCTAATTATTGCCATATATCGTTATATGCCTGGTAAAATATTCTAAGGGACAAACAGAAGAATCAGGTAATCAAAAGGCAAAATGATATGTTAATTTTTTTAATACATGGCTCTGGAATAAGGGAAAACAGAACTTTAAAATGAAGAAGGATTCCTCCCTGAAGGAACTTTAGATCTAACTTCTTCCAGGCAGGGTAAGGTGGCTCACGCCTGTAATCCCAGCACTGGGAGGCTGAGGTTAGAGGAGCACTTCAGCCTAGGAGTTTGAGACCAGTCTGGACAACATAGCAAGACCCCACCTCTACAAAAAGTAAAATAAAATAAAATAAATTAGCCGGGCGTGGTAGCACAGTCTGTAGACCCAGCTACTCAGGAGGCTAAGGCAGGAGGATCATTTGAGCCCAGGAGGTGGAGGCTGCAGTGAGCTGTGATTGTGCCGCTGCACTCCAGCCTGAGCAACAGAGCAAGACCCTTTCGAAAACAAAAAACAAAAAACTTCTCCCTCATAAGGGCATCTTTAAAGGTCAATACAGTGCAAGTGTTTAACAAGTTGTTCTCAAGAAGTAGGAAAATGAGAAAATATTAAGGCCTTCTATTCATGCACTCTATCTAAATTTCTTTGAATGTCTTTTAAATGCAAAGAGAAAAATTATTGATCTATGACTATACACCATGAAAGTGCTCATTCTACTTGGCAAAACAGTCAAAATATTGTTGGAGATAATATTGTATTGCCTAGTTATGCTTCTCACCCAGTTATTTATGTACTACAGATATACAGTTGCTCAAATTTGTGGAACGAGAAAGAAAGCCAGGTGTACAGGCTAAAAAATGAAAATTTTTAAATCATTGATTAAACATTCATAATTGGCTTTTTTCACTTAGTGACTTTTGATACTTTATAGATACAGCTCAATTTTGTCTTGTGTTGACTTCTCATGCTATTTTCTCTGTAGAAAGTTTATGTGATCCTTGAACCTGAGTTATTATTTATTTATAAGTATATAACTTTATCTTCCCCAGGAGATCACCAGTTCCAAAGGGCGTTCATGTTATTTTCATAATCAAGAAAAAATAAAAATATTCTTAAAACTTTTGAATTTTTAGGAGGCCAGAAAAAATTATACTACCTAGCTTAGACCTATGCTCAACATATTTGTACATAAAAAAGCAAGTCATTAATTCAGAATAATTCAAGCAAATTCCATACATCAAATACTCTTGGGCAATGAGCATAGAGGGGCCAGAATGTTTTATTTATCCCCAATCAAAACTGACGAACACAAAGGCATCTGATTCTCCAGCGTGCTTTTATTGAAGGATTGAGTAAAGAAAATGAAGCATCTGCATTTGCCATTTGGTGGTATGAGATGAATAAAAAGAATGCAGAAATGTATTCGTTTAAACTTCCTTTTTTTTGAGACAGGGCCTTGCTCTATCGCTTTGTCTAGGGGGCAGTGGTACGATCATGGCTCACTTCAGCCTCAACCTCCTGGACGCAAGCAGTCCTCCCATCTCAGCCTCCACATAGCTGTAGCTGAGACTACAGGTGTGCATCACCACATGCAGCTAATTTTTTAAATTTTTTTTTGTAGAGACAGGATCTCCCTATATTGCCCAGGCTGGTCTCAAACTCCCGGACTCAAGTCATCCTCCTGCTTCAGCCTCCCAAAGTGCTGGGATTATGGGCGTGAGCCACTTGCACCCAGCCCCAAAACTTCCATTTTAAGACCTGTGTTTTCTGCACATAGAGCTGCAGAAACTACTAGTACTGGGGAGTACCAAGCATGACATTTAAGGGCAACACTGACGATTCTAAAATACACGTATTTTATTTAAATCTGTGAAAGTACACAGATAAAGAATCTTGACTCTTTCAAGGTCATCTCCTTAGAGCTATCCGTATACTCATAGGTGCTGTTCTTGATCGAACACAGTTGTGACTTCCAGAAACGCTTTCAGAGCCTAGAGTGTGTTCTTTCATGCCTGCATTCCTTTCCACGAGACTGTTGCTTCACTAAATGCATTATTGAGAACATCCCCACAGACACAAATCTTCACCCTTTCCAAACTGATCTGGGTTTTGGCAACATTTTGAGTGAGTTTTGTTGTTTGTTTTGTTTTGTGTTTTAGGTACAGGATCTCACACTGTCACCCAGGCTGGAGTGCAGCAGTGCAATCACAGCTCACTGCAGCCCGGCACTCCTGGGTTCAAGGGATCCTCCCCCATCAGCCTCCTGAGTAGTTGGGACTAAAGGCACACAGCACCACATATGGCTAACCTTTTAAAAATTTTTGTAGAGATAGGATCTCACTATGTGGCCCAGGCTGCTCTTGAGCTCCTGAACTCAAGCCATCCTCCTGCCTCAGCCTCCCAAAGTGCTGGGATTACGAAATGATGCTGTGCACAGACTTCCAGTGACTGTTATACAAGACATAGTAAGTAAGTAAGCTTTACACAGTTTTCTGGTGAGGGAATTGAAAAACAATTTTTTCTTTTTTTTTTTTTTTTTTTTGAGGCAGTCTGGCTCTGTATCACCAGGCTGGATTTGATGGCGGATCATTTTCACCCACCCAGCTCCGCCTCCGGGTCGCCATTCTCGGCACCTAAGCCTCGGTAGCTGGGACTGCGTAGCCCGCCACCTTACTTGACTAGTTTTTGTATTTCTTAATGAAATCGGGGTTTCACCGTGTTAAGCAGGATGGTCTCCATCTCCTGACCTGTTGATCCGCCCGTCTCGGCCTCAAAGTGCTGGGATTACAGGCTTGAGCCACCGCGCCCGGCCGAAAAACAATTTTCAAAAGATAATTTTTAACCAATGGATCAAAAAGACTAAGAAAGTGAAGCGTTGACATTGTCCTTTTATATTCTTCCTCATAGCAACAAAAACTTCAGTAGATCATTTTCAAACTCCATCTGCATACTCTAAAAAGATACTCTCACAAGGCAATTGAAAGAGTCAGCTGAATGACTTATATTTACACTTCACTAATCAATTGTCTGAGAAGACACTTGGCTAGGGCCAGGCCAGGAAAGAAGAAAAAGAGAAGACACTTAATCAGTTAACCCAATTGACAGGTGGCTTTGGGATGGTATACGGACAGCCTTCTGTGTTTTACAAAAGTTGAGTCGTTCCAAGAACAGAATAACAGCTGATCTCTCAAATGATAGATGTGGGTCCCTTGGCTAATAGCAGAGGAGTGATTTGCCTATTAAATTGCTGAGGGCTATTGTTTGATTTAATACTGGCCAGGCAGAAATAGGAAGTCTTCCTTGGAGTGGAGCCCCGTCTAAGGGTTGAAATCATTGGCTGTTTTTGCTGGTCGAAAAGCATAGGCCAGGCCGGGCAGTGGCTCACGCCTGTAATCCCAATACTTTGGGAGGCTGAGGCAGGTGGATCATCTGAGGTCAGGAATTTGAGACCAGCTTGGTCAACATGGTGAAACCCCCTCTCTGCTAAAAGTACAAAATTAGCCAGGCATGGTGACTCACGCCTGTAGTCTCAGCTATTCTGGAGACTGAGGCAGGAAGATCGCTTGAACCCAGGAGGCAGAGGTTGCAGTGAGCCGAGATCATGCCACTGCATTCCAGCCTGGGCAACAGAATGAGCCTTCATATCCAACAAAAATAATAATAATAAAATAAAATAAATAAATAAAATATATGAAAATAAAAAAATTGAAAAAGAAAATGCGGTATATCTACACAGTGGAATACTATCCAGCCATAAAAGTAAATGAAATCATGTCTTTTGCAACAACATGGATGGAACTGAAGGCCATTATCTTAAGTAAAATAACTTGGAAAGTTAAATGCCAGATGTTCTCATTTGTAGTGGGAGCTAAAGAATGTGCACTCATGGACATAGAGAGTGGAAAAATAGACATTGGAGACTCCAAAGGGTGGGAGAGTGGGAGGGGGTGAGGGATGAGAAATTCTGTCATGAATACAATGTGCATTATTCAGGTGATGGATACACTGAAAGCCCAGAAGGCAGTAGGTAATATATCTATAACAAAATTGTACCCGTACCTCTTAAACTTATACAAATTAATGAAAAGCATAATGATACATCTCTTGACCACTTAAGGAAGCAGAAATGTTAAAAACTATCTGTACAAACTATAAATTGTTTTGTCACAACATCCAGAAACTTGAAAAACACACCCGCTTATTGAGAGACTGAATAAACATTGGCCAGACTATTTATAAAACAATGCTTAACCTCAATAATAATGAGAGAAATGCAAATTTTTAAAAAATTGCTTGCCAAGAGATGGCAAAAATTAATAGTCTGGCTGCACCAAGTATTGGTATGAATAGAAAGCAGTCAAGCTCTCATATACATTTTTTTTGGTGAGAATAAAATAGTCCCACAACCACCTTGGAATCAGTGAGAATTTTCTAGTAAACTTGAACATGCTCTTTCTCTAGGGTCCTGCAATTAAAAAAAAAGGCCAAAGCCCATGAGCAAATATTCATACCCACATTGCCCATGACCAGAGAATACTCAAAACAACCTATGCACTCATCAACATTGGGCTCGATGAATAAAATAGGGTAGATTCACACAATAAAACTGCAATGAATATGAATAAACTCCGTGTACATGTATCGACATGAATGCATTTCAAAATCAGGATAGTGAAAGAACCAAGTCAGACAAAACTATATGCCCTATGATACCATTTATGTGAAGTTCAAAAACAGGCAAAACTAAACAATGTATTGTTGAGGGATATTTACATAGACAATAAAATAATACAAAAGATAGAATGACTAAACATTTCATTACTGGTTTGGCATTTTTTGTTTTGTTTTTCAACCTGGGTAATGGAAGTTAATTTTATAAATTATTCTTTAAACTCAATCCGTTATATGTTTTATGCATACTTCCCTATATGTATGTACAAAGATAGACAAGGGGTAGGGGAGAGAGAGAGAGAGGCATGGAGGGAGCAAGGAGGGGAGGGAGGGAGGAAGGAATGAAAAGGAGAGAGTGCAATAAGCAAAAACAGGAAGGAGAGAGTATTGGAAATACTGAAGAAATAAATAACATGTAAAAAACAAAGAAAATGCGTGACTCCATTTCACAGGTCCTTTTATTTTGATGGGCTTCCTGGGTATTGCATGCAAATCTGCATGGTCTGCAAGCAATCACACATCACATGTGTGTGTTACACACATCACCATTCAGCCACTGCTGACTTTTCATTTGTCTGTCTGCCTGCTGTGTTCTTTAGTTTCGAAATCTCATGATGGAAGACTCTATTCAATTTTGCATCCCCGGCACCTCGCATGGTGCCTGGCAAACAGAAGAGCAAATATAATTAAATTTAAAAATGCATTAAAACCTTTAAAATGGACCAAAATAATGGGAGGAAATGTTGCCTTATTTTTAAACTCTAAATTAGTCCATGGGGAGTGTCCATGGGGAGCGTCCCACCCCACACCACCCACCGCACTCGCCACACACACTTACAATAGCCTCTCTTCAAGACGCAATCTGAATTTGTACATAACCAAACTCAAAGAAAACACAATTCTGAAAACTTGAAAAAACTGTGCCCCCTCTTCTAGGTCTTATTATGTTCTTTTCAATATCCAAACACAGATTGATTTGGCAACCCACGTTTTCTTAAAATTTCTAGGGGCGTTTATTTAACCGAAACACAATAGCATGCCACTTGCATATATTTGTATATTTGGATTCAGATAATGTTTTCCATTTACTTTTAAATGATCCCATATAATGTGCTATTATTCAACTGTACCCTCACTGAATATAAATAATTTAATATTCACATTTCTAATGCTTGCCAGCGGAAGCAATTTTTTCCCTCAAAATGTGTAAGAGTAGGCTCTCATGCTTAATAAAAAGCAAAAATGGCCTGAAACTATTTATTTTTCATTTTAGAAATATTATTGCAATATAGACAGAACATAAACTCAGTACTTAACAGAAAATTAATATAATTTTAATGTCCTATTATGATGATTTCTATTCTCCATCGCTTTTGCATTTATGAATAGTTTGGAATAGACTTTCCATAAAATGTAAGTTCTCAATCTGAATCTAAAAACTATTCAAAGAACCGACCAGCAGTATATAATAGCACAGATGTGACAGTACAATTTTTTAAAGTTACAAAAAGAGACCAGAAATCACTGAAAAGAGGCAAAAATAATACTATTTTAGTTTTAAATAGCTGATTTTTCTTTTTTTTTTTTTTGATTTAGACAAAGGTTCCCATTCCATAAATAGTTGATTTTTACTACAATTCAGGAAGAAAACTAGTTCTAAAATTCCTGATGGTTAAAATAGCTACATGTTATGCTTAAACATTAACATATATTACTAAAAGTTACAAAGAGCTAGTTAGCATATGAAATTCACAAATATAACCTTTCTGATTTTCTTCTTCTTCATCAAGAAATCCTCTTATGTCACCAAGTCAGCCCCATTACTAAATGCAAACAGTGTAAGTCTTTTTACATCTTCACCCACTATTCCTAGCTGACTCAAGACCGTGTTACTACAACGCTTATTTAAGAGAAATATTTCTGGTTAGAAATGGTGTAATAAAGTCCATCTTGAACTCTCCTCTACTTGGAAATCATTTCAAAAAACACAATAGAGGTGAAAAACAGAAACACTAACTTCCTTTTTATGAGAATAAGAGATAGAAGATATTCAGAATCACAAGCAGTGGAAGCCACACAGGGCTGTGAAAAAAGACAGAGAAAATAACCCTGGCTGCAAATTCTAATATCCAGGAAAAATCAGTTATCTGTGGAAGGAGGAACCAGAAGTCCAAGACAAATATTTCTTGTTGGCAATAATGAGGAAAGTGTTCTATGGACTCATGGTAAGAGCTCCTCTGCAACCAGTCTAAATTCAACATTAAGAGAAAATGGTGTTGAATGAGAAATCACAGAGACAGCCATATTTGTAGGAAGCATTCATCACTGAGGCAGACCAAGGATGAAACACGAATGCAGGGTGCAGCTGCCTAGCTTTTTGGGTAAAACAAAAAGGTTAAAGATATTACTGGGAATCCTATTCAGTGGAAGGAAGGAAGGAAGGAAGGAAGGAAGGAAGGAAGGAAGGAAGGAAGGGCATGTATTGGAATGAAGTAAAATATTTGTATTCATAATGACATGATCTTGCAAGTAGAAAATTGTCTAGTATCTGCAGAAAAACTACCAGAATAATAAGTGGATTTAGAAGGTCACAGAATACATTGCTCATTTTAAAAATTAAATTAGGCCAGGCATGGTGGCTCACGCCTGTAATCCCAGTGCTTTGGGAGGCCGAGGCAGGCAGATCACGAGGTCAGGAGATGGAGACCATTCTGGCTAACATGGTGAAAAAACTCCGTCTCTACTAAAACTACAAAAAATTAGCCGGGCATGGTGGCAGGCGCCTGTAATCCCAGCTACTTGGGAGGCTGAGGCAGGAGAATGGCGTGAACCTGGGAGGCGGAACTTGCAGTGAGCCGAGATCGCACCACTGCACTGCAGTCTGGGCAACATGTTGAGCAAGACTCCATCTCAAAAAAAAAAAAAAGTTAAATTATACTAGTAACAAAAAGTTGGAAAACAAATTATGTTAAATGTCATTTACAATAGCAAGTAGTACTGAGAGACAGATTTAGCAAATCTATGCAACACCTGAACACTGAAATTTTTTAAATATATATGTTGATGAGAGAAATTTATAAAGACCAATACATAGACAGATATATCATCTTTATTATTTGAAAGTATTGGCATTGTTAAGGTGATAATTTCCTCTTACTTGATCTACTGATTCAACAAAATGCCAATCAGTGTTTCATTAGGATTTTTTTTATATTGACAAGCTAACTCCAAAATTTACCTGCAAATGCCAAGAACCGAGAATAGCAAAGTAATTTAGATAAAGAACAACAAAATTAGAGCACATATGCTTCTTAAGTTCAAGACTTACTAGAAGGCAACAGTATCAATATCATGTGTCACAGGCAGTAGGACAGACAGGGAAAACAATGGTATAAAATAGAACCACACATCCATGGTCAATTGACTCAATGTGGAAAGAATAAGCTTTTCAAGAAATGGTGTAAGGATAACTGAGTATTCTTTTAGGAGTTAAAAAAAATACCCTTTTTTCACATTATTTAGAAGGTTGTATCAAAATGTATCATAGGCCTAAATGAAAAAGCCGAACTATTAAGCATCTAGCTGAAAACACATGAACAACTCTTCTTGAATTTGGTATAGAAAAGATTGTTTAGGGCTCAGTGGTGGCTCATGCCTGTAATCCCAGCAATTTGGGAGGCTGAGGCGGGCAGATTACTTGAGGTCAGGAGTTTGAGAATAGCCTGGCAAACAATGATGAAACCCCGTCTCTACAAAAATAATGCAAAAAAAAAAAAAAATTTAGCCTAATCCCAGCTCCTCGGGAGGCTGTGGCAGGAGAATTGCTTGAACCCGGGAGGTGGAGGTTGCCAAAAAAAAAAAGAAAAGAAAAGATTGTTTAGATAGGACACAAAAAGCATGAACCATAATATTTCTAAAAATTGATGAAGTGGACTTTATCAAAATTCAAAATTCTCTTCAAACAACATCATTAATAAAAGAAAAGATAAGCCACACACTGGGAGAAAATATTACATAAAATATATTTATTATATATTCAGAATATATAAACAACTCGATTACAAAAGACAAGCAACCCAATAGACTACTGACAAAATATACAAAGTATATGAACAAATACTTCACAGAACAATAATACACACACACACACACACACACACACACACACACACACACGAAGCCAATAGGTATATAAACAAAGATCCCCACCATTATCAGTGATCAGAGCAATGCAAATTAAAGACGCATGACCACGAGCACAAATAACATTTTCAAGCTTGACAATAACAAGCAATGAATATAAAGCAGCTACAACCCTCCTACATTCTCAGGTGCAAAGTGAAACAACTTTTGAAAAACAGTGCAGCATATGAACCTAAACGTGTAACCAGAAAAAAAAAATAGAAATAGCCTGTAGACAAAGATGTGTTCACTGATACCATGCATTTTTATTCATAATAGCTCAGACAGGGATACCTCCATTGTAAAAAAAAATTAAGCTATTCCACTATGATTATGAATTATTTTTTAATTTGCACAGTCTCATTATCCCTGTGTATTTGATTTTCTTCTCTGGGAGCCTGCAGCATTTACCTTGGAAGTGCCCCAAGCAGGTGACTGAGCCAGTTTCACTCACCTTTGGTTGACTTCACCTGGAAATGATGGGGAAATTGTATTTTTCTCACATTCTAAGAATACCTGGTTGACCTATGATGCAATAATAATTACATAGATGAGTTCTCTGCACCAGATAGCTCCTTCCATTGCAAAAACATTGCCATTCATGCATTTTCACCCCCCAGCTAAACCTCACACGAAGGTCTAAGAAAGAACACTAGAATGTGTCAAAAATCACTGATTTCTGAGTTGTTTTTTTTTTTAATACTAGTGTTTAGTGCCATCTAGTGGGTTCAATTTACTATTTAAGCCACACAAAAAAATCACCATAACAGAGGGAAGAGAAAGGATCCTTTTAAAATAAATGAAATAAAGAATTGCTTTTCAAAAATAAGAGTGGGCTGGGTGTGGTAGCTCATGCCTGTAATCTTAGCACTTTGGGAGGCTGAGGCGGGTGGATCACCTCAGATCAGGAGTTCAAGAACAGCCTAGTTAACATGATAAAACCCCATATCCACTGAAAATACAAAAATTAGCCGGGATGGTGGTGGGCACCTGTAGTCCCAGCTACTCAGGAGGCTGAGGCACAAGAATCGCTTGAACCCGGGAGGTGGAGGTTGGAGTGAGCCAAGATCGCGCCACTGCACCCCAGCCTGGATGAGAGAGCGACACTCTGTCTCAAAAAATAAAAAACAAAAAACAAACAAAACAAAAAGTGTGGACTAGGGCTCAAAATTCTGATGCCTGTCTTTTTTTTTAGTAATTAACTTTTGCTTGATGAATATGGGGGTGATATTCTTTTTTGAGGGTGATAAAAACGTTCAGGGACTAGATGGACATGATGGTTGTACAATATTATGCATGCTGTGTACTAAATGCCACCGAATTCTGTGCTTGGAAATAGTTAAATGTACGTTAGAATAATAACATTCTAAGAAAATATGAATTTAAAATGGGAGGCATGGTAGATAACATGACTGCCCACACAGAATAGTCTTTAAATCTGCCCAGTATAGTCCAACATTGTTTCTTCAGATGGCTATGCTTTATTTTACCTTGTATTTTACCTGCTATGTCACTTTTCCCCCCACTTTCTCACCTCAGCTATTCAAACAGCCCCCTGCCCAGACTTGTAGCACCCAATCCTGCCTCCCGGGATAAACGGCATCCTTCCTAAGCCATCCAAGACATGGTGTCGCTGCACTTCTGAATGTTCCTGGGTTTTCCCCAACGTTTCCCAGTGGAAAGCCCTGTAAGGGTCTCGATGGAAGTTTAGTAGGGTTAGGGGCTGGCACCAGCTGTCCCCACTGTTGTAAGCCCTCTCATCTCTCCGGGCGACAATTGGTCTGTGGACCAGCTGTGGGGAGCTACCCCTGGAGTGCAGGACCCACGGATGCAGAGAAGAGGTACATCCTTCTTGTACGGAACGGGTGTGCAGACTGTAGTACAGTGATAGGTATGATCGTAGCTCACAGTAACCTGGAACTCCTGAGCTCAAGTGATCCTCCTACCTCAGCCTCCCCAGTAGCTAGGACTACAGGTGTGTGCCACCATACCAGGCTGGCTTTTCTTTTTTTTGTAGAGACAGGGTCTCACTAGGTTGCCCAGGCTGGTCTCGAGCTCCTGGGCTCAAAAAATCCTCCCACTTTGCAAATATACACTTCGATAAAAGAAAAAAGACATAGTGTTCAATAGATCAGCAAGTGACTGTAGTTTACAATAATCTATTGTGCATTTCTTTTTTTCTTTTCTTTCTTTCTTTTTTTTTTTTTTTTTTTTTTTGAGACAGAGTCTCGCTCAGTCAACCAGGCTGGAGTGCAGTGGCACGATCTCCACTTACTGCAGCCTTGACTTCCCCGGCTCCAGAGATCCACCCACCTTAGTCTCTTGAGTATGGGACCACAGGCATGCACCACCACACCTGGCTAATTTTTGTATTTTTTGTAGAGACAGTGTTTCGCCATGTTGGCCAGGCTAGTCTCAAACTCCTGGACTCAAGTGATCCACACATCTCGGCCTCCCAAAGTGCTGGGATTACAGGTGTGAGCCACCGCACCCAGCTATCTTGGTGTTTTTAACCTTAATAACGACCAAGTGCATCCTTGATATGGTCTCATCCTCCTTGCTGTAAGCACATTAAAATGCTGTTATGACATGCATTCAAGTGATGAAACGGTGCTAACATCAATGCCTTTGCCTGCAGAATTAATTCAGGGGTTTATTTGAAACTCAATATAAAGGCCTAATGTAACATTCAGCAGACAAGAAGCCATATGCAGATACATTCTTTTAAAATAACAGGTCATTATTTGGTTCTTTCTCATGTGAGAGTCGGATGACTCAGAGTCAACATAAATTCCAAGTGGTATGCAGAAAACCAATGCATAGCTGGAGAGGGAAATGAAGGTTAGTATCTGCAGTAAGGCTGAGGTGATGCAAACGGCCACACAGTCATGGATTCACAATGATCTGAGTCTCCATCATGCTGCAACCCAACACCTTGCACAGCCTTCAAACACCAGCTGGGAAATCAAAAGTGGCCTGTGCAGTAGCAGGAGATCTGTTCACCCTCTATTTCCTCCCATCCCCATGCAGCAATCTGTGAACAGAGAGAAGCCTTTAAGCTCTGGGATCTTGGCCGGGTGCGGTGGCTCAAGCCTGTAATCCCAGCACTTTGGGAGGCTGAGACAGGCGGATCACAAGGTCAGGAGATCGAGACCATCCTGGCTGACACGGTGAAACCCCGTCTCTACTAAAAAATACAAAAAACTAGCCGGGCGCGGTGGCGGGCGCCTGTAGTCCCAGCTACTCGGGAGGCTGAGGCGGGAGAATGGCGTAAACCCGGGAGGCGGAGCTTGCAGTGAGCTGAGATCCGGCCACTGCAGTCCAGCCTGGGTGACAGAGCGAGACTTCGTCTCAAAAAAAAAAAAAAAAAAAAAAGCTCCGGGATCTGCTGCTCTACAGAGACAATTTGCATTTCTCTCACCACCCCTGGAATTCTCACTGGGAAACCCAGGGTACCCGGGAGCTCAGGCCATCCTTTGTCCTTTGGGATGTTAGGAGGAAGCAGAACAGCCAGCTCCCAAATGGAACACCGCAGAATGCTCACTTCTCAAGGGTCTGTTTTGGGTTTGTTTTTCTGTTTTGTTTTTGTTTTTGTTTTTTGTTTGTTTTGTTTTGTTTTTTGAGACAGGGTCTCTGTCACACAGTCTGGAGTGCAGTGGCGTGATCTCGGCTCACTGTAACCTCCACCTCCCAGGTTCAAGGGATTCTCCCACTTCAACCTCCTGAGTAGCTGGGACTACAGGCACGCACCATCACACTCAGTTAATTTTTGTATTTTGTTTTTTGGGGCTTTTTTTGGTAGAGACAGAGTTTTACCATGTTAGCCAGGCTGGTCTCAAACTCCTGACCTCAAGTGATCTGCCCACCTCAGCCTCCCAAAGTGCTGGGATTACAGGCATGGGCCACCACGCCCGGCCTCCTTCAAGCGTCTGAATCCAGCCAGTGAGCTTGTCCTGCGTGATGCCTGCTTCATCCTATGCAATGGAGAGAGGCTGAGATTTTATTTTAGTAGGAAAATATATTGAATTGCATTACATCAAACTAAAAGGGAGAGACGCAAACATAAAAAGTAAAATAAAAATCCAGAAATTGCAATAGCAAGCAGCCCTCCAAAATGTGGCAAAGCTCTGTGTATATTAAAAATGTACTGAGGTCAGGCATGGTGGCTCACACCTACAATCTCAGCACTTTGGGAGGCCGAGGCAGGTGGATTGCCTGAGCTCAGGGGTTCAAGACTAGCCTGGGCAACACGGTGAAACCCCATCTTTAACTGAAGTACAAAAAATTAGCTGGGCGTGGCAGCGTGCACCTGTAATCTCAGCTACTCAGGAGGCTGAGACAGGAGAATCGCTTGAACCCAGGAGGCGGAGGTTGTAGTGAGCAGAGATAGCGCCATTGCACTCCAACCTAGGCAACAGAGCGAGAGTCTGTCTCAAAAACAAACAAACAAAAGTAGTGAAACATGCAACATCCACCTTTTCGTAGTAGTTCCCACGGCCTACACAAATGAGTATAAAATGCTTAATATTTTGCTTGCCCTACATTCTCTTTTGCTGGAAGGATGGTTCTGAATAAAAATTTTTTATTTTCCCATTCTTTGCTTTTTCATTAATGCTATTTTCTTTGCCGCAAAGTTATAGAGTGGAAAAACTCTCAATCTCTTTTTCTTCTCTCGTGTATTTTCAGGTAGATGCATTCTATTACTATATTCTATCTATCCATTCATTCCATCTATAATCTATCATCTATTCCATACATCTATCCATCATCTATCTATTCCACCTATCATCTATCTGCCTACCTATTATTGTCTATCTATCTTTCTATCATCTATTCATTATCTATCTATTCTATCTACCTATCATTACTCTGTCATCTATTCCATCTAACATCTATCTACCTATTATCTATCTTTCTATCATCTATCATCTATCTACATTTACCTATATTGTTCTCTCTGTCAATCATCTATCTATGTATATATGTATTTATGAATGTATGTGTGTAATTTTCTATCTTCTAGTTATCCATCTGTCTATCTATCCATCTGTCCATCTATTTCTCTTATGTGTATAGATACATATATAATCTATATATTTTACATCTGTAACATTTTTTTTTTACTTTTATACAACAGTGACATTAATTAAATCCCACCTAATAAAAACTGTATTCTAAAACTTGGTGTAGTAAAAGGCTGAATAACCTGACCCCAGATCAAGGTACACATTGTGTGGCTGAAAATCACTTGGCTTTGTTAGACTTCATCTTTCTCCTACATAGGACTAGGTCGCCAGCCTAGAAAATCTCAAAAGTGCCTTACAACCTTTGAATGCATTGGTTCCATGGAAGCAGGAGGCTTAAGCTCTAGACCCATGGCTGCTGTAATTACGCATAACTCGGGCATTGCCATAAGGGAGCCTTAGGATGGCAGTACGACACTGGTTCCTCAGAACATCCTACATGCAAATTTGCTCTCCCAAGAGCCGTATTTTACAAAGTGATAATCTTGGGAACATGGTCCACCCAAATGCCTCTGCCTGCAGTGGATTTCTGCAGACTTCAGAGAATCTGGGCACCATCAAAGCCAAGCAGTCCCTGGTGTAGTGTCTAATAGGGACTGTGTAATTAGGGCATGTTTTATGTGAGATTCTGTTCAAGAGATGTAAGTACAAGAAAAAGACAGCTTTTCACGGCAGAGATAAGATAATTGAGCTGTCTGGCATAGTGACTCAAAGCCATTGAAGGTTCTAGTCAACTGATTCCTCTGTTTTTGACTTTTTAAATGGTTCTTTCACTGTTATTGCCTCTGGCAACTGCCATTATAATGGAGGAAATTTTGTTCCACTAAAAGGCTACTCCATTTATGGACTCAAGCCAGACCAAAATAACAAAGCTCTCTTATAATCCCAGTATGTTTGCTGACCATTCCCATTTCCCTCTCTGGCTGTCCAGAAATAGACTCTCTTCCAAGGTATCACTTTTATTTATTGCCAATATGAAGGTCTTGTAGAAAAACATTGACTTCCGGCCGGGCGCGGTGGCTCAAGCCTGTAATCCCAGCACTTTGGGAGGCCGAGACGGGCGGATCACGAGGTCAGGAGATCGAGACCATCCTGGCTAACACGGTGAAACCCCGTCTCTACTAAGAAATACAAAAAACTAGCCGGGCGAGGTGGCGGGCGCCTGTAGTCCCAGCTCCTCTGGAGGCTGAGGCCGGAGAATGGCTTGAACCCGGGAGGCGGAGCTTGCAGTGAGCTGAGATCCGGCCACTGCACTCCAGCCTGGGCTACAGAGCGAGACTCCGTCTCGCAAAAAAAAAAAAAAAAAAAAAAAAAAAGAAAAACATTGACTTCCAAAAACAACAGATGAATGTTATAGCAAGAGTGCAGAGAGAAGGGAACGCTTATACACTGTTGCTAAGAAGTAAATTGTACAACCTCTGTAGGAAACAGTATGTAGATTTCCCAAAGAACTAAAAATAGATCTACTCCTTTGACCCAGCAACTCCACTAATGATTATCTATGCAAAGGAAAATAAGTTATCAAAAAAGATGCCTATACTTACATGTTTATTGCACCTCAGTTCACAATAGCAAAATCATGGAATGAACCTAAGTGTTCATTGGATGAAGAAAATGTGGTATACACACACCAAGACTATTATGCATCTATAAAAAAGAATGAAACTATATCTTTTGCAGCAACATAAATGGAGCTGAGGGTCAATATCCTAAGTGAAATAACTCAGAAACAAAATCAAATACCACATGTTCTCACTTGTAAGTGGGAGCTAAAAGAAATGGGTACACATGGACCTATAGAATGGAATAACAGACACTGGACACCTTTAAAAGGGGGAAGGTGGGAGTGGACGAGGGTTGAGAAATTACCTATCTGGTATTATGTTCACTGTTTGGGGGATAGAAGGCCAATCCCCACCACTGGGCAATATATCCGTGTAACAAACCTGCACCCTTATGCCCTGAATCTATTTGTTTTTTCAACATTGACTTCCACGGTCACTATTTGTGAAATCACTCCTCATCAACCAGGATTTGCATGTCTTTTTGTTTCTCAGGTGAATTGTCACCCCTGCAACTCAGCTTGCAACCGGCCCTGGCCACCACCAGTTTCCCCACACTGAGCTGAATATTGGACATGCCCATCTTAGACATTCCAGCCCATTCTGAAATTCCACATCGATTCACCCGACAAAGTCTGAAGTTCCAGGGCAATTTATCTGGAAAAGCTCACCGGGAATCACGTGTCATTTCAACCAACAACTATGGAAGAGGACGTGGCATCAAAACCAAGGGTATCAATTATTTATAAGGGTTGTGTGATGGTTGGTCCAGGTATCTCTCCTTCACGCCATCACTCCTTTCAAGAGCTGCCACTATTTTCTAATTTAGCACAGGAATTTAGATGCCCCTAAATAAGTAGGCATCCAATATCCACCCACACCACTTTTTGTGAGAGTCCGTATGGAGACACTACCACCACCGCTGCTCTCCTACTGCATACCCCACCATGCCAAAGAATGGTGGCTCACACCTGTAATCCCAGTGCTTTGGGAGGCCAAAGAGAAGGAACACTTGAGGCCAGAAGTATGAGACCAGCCTGGGCAACATAGCGAGACCTCATTTCTACAAATAAGTAAAAAAAAAAAAAAAAAATAGGGCATAATGGCACACGTGTGTGGTCCCATTTACTTAGCAGGTTGAGGCCGGAAGATCACTTGAGCCCAGGAGTTTGAGGTTGCAGTGAGCTAGGATTATGCCACTGCACTCTAGCCTGGGCAACAGAGAGAGACTCCATCTCTAAAAAGAGGGAGAAGAAGGAAGGAGGAGGAAGAAGAGGAAGAGGAAGAGGAGGGGAAATACTGCTCTTTCTCAGACCCAAGGTAAAAAGGTTTTTGGTCTCATGTTGACCAGAAAGACACTGATATTTAATTAAGCAATATAAAAAGGCTCATTGTTAGGATTAAGGAGTAAGTAAAATCAATATTGAGATAGGAGGATGGAGGACATCAACTGAGTTCCAATCCCAATGAAGAGGAGAAAAAGCTACAGCTATCTAGGTGAAATATCTACTTATCCTAGAAGAAGCCTTTTGACAGCAACATAAAATTCATATCTATAGGTTTTAATTCTTACGGATGCTGTAGCAAATAACAACAATTTGGATGGCTTAAAGTAACAGATGTTTATTTTTTTCCAGTATTGGAGACCAGGAATCTGAGATCAAGGTGTGGGCATGGGTTTGCTCCCCCTGGAGGCTCTAAAAGAGGATCCTTCCTGCCTCTTTCAGCTCCTGGTGGCTCCAGGTGTCCCTGGGCTTGTGGCCACATCACTACAATCTCTGCCTCTGTCTCCACGTGACCTTTTCCTCTGTGTCTGTATCTCCTCTTCTGTCTCTTAGAAGGACACTCACTGGTCATTGGATTTAAAGGCCACCTGGGTAATTTAGAGTGATCTAATCTCAATAATCTTACCTTAATTACATGCAAATACTCTTTATCCAAATTAGTGTGCATTCACAAATTCTGGAGCTTAGTACTTGGGCATATATTTTCGGGGGTTGGTGGTTGGAGGGGCTTTTATTCAACTCAGTATATCTTAATAAGGAACGAATGCTCCCCAACTTGCCTTACAAGTCATATATTAAAAATAGTATTAGTGGCCAGGTGCGGTGGCTCAAGCCTGTAATCCCAGCACTTTGGGAGGCCGAGACGGACGGATCACGAGGTCAGGAGATCGAGACCATCCTGGCTAACACGGTGAAACCCTGTCTCTACTAAAAAATACAAAAAAACTAGCCGGGCAAGGTGGTGGGCGTCTGTGGTCCCAGCTACTCGGGAGGCTGAGGCAGGAGAATGGCATAAACCCAGGAGGCAGAGCTTGCAGTGAGCTGAGATCTGGCCACTGCACTACTCCAGCCTGGGTGACAGAGCGAGACTCCGTCTCAAAAAAAAAAAAAAAACCCACAGTGTTGGCCTGACACAGTGGCTCATGCCTGTAATCTCAACATTTTGGGAAGCCAAGGCAGGAGGATCACTTGAGCCCAGGAGTTGGAGACCAGCCTGGGTAACATAGGGAGACCCAGTTTCTACAGAATATTTAAAAATTAGCCAGGCATGATGGTGCATGCCTGTGGTCCTAGCTATTCAGGAAACTGAGGTGAGAGGATCACTTGATCCTGGGGGTTCAAGATGGCAGTGAGCTATGCTCACACCACTACACTCCATCCTGGGCAACAGAGCTGGACTCTGTCTCAAAAAAAAACAAGACTAAAACATCAAAATAAAAAAGCAATAAAAAAAACTAATTACTCTTTCTTGAAAATATTACACTTTTTTTCTTCTAGATCTCTACTCATAGCTCTCAACACCTTTCTTAAGCCCACATCATAACCTGTCTTGCATAACTTTGTGAGTGCCCGACTTTTCACTGGACTAGATTGTAGAGCTACATCCTTCTTAAGAATAAATCCGGCCGGGCGAGGTGGTTCACGCCTGTAATTCCAGCACTCTGGGAGGCTGAGGCGGGCGGATCATGAGGTCAAGAGATCGAGACCATCCTGGCTGACACGGTGAAACCCCGTCTCTACTAAAAATACAAAAAATTAGCCGGGTGTATTGGCGGGCGCCTGTAGTCCCAGCTACTGGGGAGGCTGAGGCAGGAGAATGGCATGAACCTGGGAGGCGGAGTTTGCAGTGAGCCGAGATCTCGCCACTGCACTCCAGCCTCAAAGCGAGACTCCATCTCAAAAAAATAAAATAAAATAAAACAAAAAAAAAGAATAAATCTACACTTTAGGTACCAGTAAATCCATGCAGTGCCTCAGACATTATAACCACATAATGCCTGGAAAATCGACATGAATTTATGTGAAGCATAAGCCTTTAATTTTTTTTTTTTTTTTTTTTTTGAGGCAGAATCTCGGCTGGCCTGTCCACCAGGCACAGATTAAATTCTGGTCTGGCTCTGCAAGCTCAGCCTCCCGGGTTCACTCACCTCAGCCAGGACTACAGCTCCACTCACTGGTTGTACAATGAAACAGAACTCTTCGCCTCAGAGATGATCTAAATGATCCTCCCGTCTCAATCAGTCAGTATTGTCTCTTCAAAAGAGAAAGTAGATTGTTGTTTTTCCACATCATTTCAGAGTTGTTCTCTAGTTATGCATGCCCTTTATTGCAGAACCATACAGATTTTGCTCTCCATTTCATACATCATTTGTTGAAATGCCCTTTAAAATGTAATGGAATATAGAGCTTTATGGGAAAAAATGCTGTAGAAAATAAATTATCTTCCCTCTTTGCATTGGGAACCAAAAGGTCTCACTTTATTAATGACCACAGAGACTCTCCTAAAGCAATTCTGGAAGTCAAAGACAGCCGGAGTCTAGTTTAATGGGAATCCTCATTTATTAGACAAGAGCACCAAGGCTATGACCACAGCAGCTGGTAGCAGCAGCCCTGCAGTGAAGTTGACTCTCAGAGGACACAAGGAAAGAGTGTGTTGATAAGAAATGTACAGCAAAGGTGTAGCACATCATCATTTGATCTTGATACACTTGACTGTGGGCAAAGTACCTGTTATGTAAAACACGCTTTGTTAGTTAGGGCCATGCTAAGCTGCTTAAACTGATGAATGAACACCAAATCTCAGTTTTTGTTTTGTTTTGTTTTGTTTAACAAATAGCTGGTGTTAAGCCCAAAGTGTGTGTTTCTGGTTGGCTGGTGATGCTCTTTCAAGTCCTGAATTAGGGACCCAGTAACTTTCAACATTGTGGCTCAGCTCTCTTCAACAGCTGCCTCCCAGTTCTCTTGAGATATTGGTATTTATCAGAGGAGAGGGGATGGAGAAGGTATATACATTTGCTAGAGTTGCCATAACAAAGAACCATAGACTGAGGGGCTTAAACAACAGAAATTTATTTCCTTACAATCCTGGAGGTTGGAAGTCTGAGATCAAGGTGTGGGCAGGGCTAGTTCCTCCTGAGGCCACTCTCCTTGGCTTGTAGACTCGGTGTTCTCCCTTTGTCCTTACACAGTTGTCTCTCTGTGTGTGTCTGTGTCCTCATCTCTTCTTATGAGGTGTCTTAGTCCATTTCAAGCTGCTATAACAGAATACCATAGGCTAGGGGGCTTAAACAACAGACATTTATTCTCCCACTGTCCTGGAGGCTATCTACCTACCTATGTATCATCTATCTACCCATCTATCTATCATCTATGTATAATCTACCTATCATCCATCTATCTACTTGTCATCTACCTATCATCTTTCTATTTATCTGTCATCTATCTACCATCTATGTATCTATCTATCTACCTATCATCTAGCCATCTATCATCTGTCATCTATCTATCTACCTATCATCTATCACCTATCTATCATCTATCTGTCTCACCTATCATTTATCTATGTATTTTTGTATCGTCATCACCTATCTATGACCTATCTATCATCTATGATGTATCTATCATCTGTGTATCTACCTATCTGTCTGTTATCTTGGTCAAATATACATAATATAAAACTCACCATTTTAACCATTTTTTTTTTTTTTTTTTTATTTGAGACGGAGTCTCGCTCTGTCGCCCAGGCTGGAGTGCGGTGGCCGGGTCTCAGCTCACTGCAAGCTCCGCCTCCCGGGTTCACGCCATTCTCCCGCCTCAGCCTCCCGAGTAGCTGGGACCACAGGCGCCCGCCACTTCGCCCGGCTAATTTTTTTTTTGTATTTTTTAGTAGAGACGGGGTTTCACCGTGTCAGCCAGCATGGTCTCGATCTCCTGACCTCGTGATCCGCCCATCTCGGCCTCCCAAAGTGCTGGGATTACAGGCTTGAGCCACCGCGCCCGGCCCCATTTTAACCATTTTTAAGTGCACGGTTCAATGGCATTAAGTGGATTCACACTGTTATGCAACCATCACCACCACCTATCTCCGGAACTTTTTAAATATCTTCAGTGAAATTCTGTCTCCATTAAACACTAACTCCTCATGTTCCTTTCCCCCAGTGCCCAGTACCCACCATTCTGCTTTCTGTCTCTATGTATTGGATGACTCTAGGGACCTCATATGAATGGACTCATACAGTATTAGCCTTTTTGAGCCTGGCTTATTTTGCTTAGCATAATGTCCTCAAGGTTGATCTATGTTGTAGCATGTGTCAGAATTTCCTCCTTTTTTAAGGTTGAACAGTGTCTCACTGTGTGGATGGACCACACTTCGTTTATCCGTTCCTCTGCTGACAGACACTTGGGTTGCTCCCACCTCCTGGCTACAGTGAATAATGCTGTTACGGACATAGGTTTACAAGTATCTCTTTGAGACCCTGCTTTCAATTCTTTTGAGTATATACCCAGAAGTAGAATTGCTGGATCCTATGCTAACTCTGTGTTTAATTATTGGAGAAACCACCACACTGTTTTGCACAGGGGCTGCACCATTGGGCATTTTCACCAACAGTGCACAGAGATTCCCATTTCTCTACATCCTGGCTGACACCTGCTATTTTCTGGATTTTGTGAATCGTAGCCATCCTAGTGGGTATGAAGTGGTAGAGCTTTTATTTAACACTGAAGGACACAGCACAGCAAGAGAGAGAAAAAGTGTGTGTGCAGGCCAGCATTGGGGTACAGAGACACCCTTGTGCATGCTCCCAGGGTTCGTATTGATGCATGAATTGAACCACCTAGATCTGTATGCGGAATCTTGGCTTCTTCAGGAGGGCTCAAAAGCAGACCTTTCCAGATTGTTGGACAAATAGTGAAACCATACTGACTTCACAAGTGGTTAGGCCAGTTGCAAGCCGTAAGTAAAGAAATTGACCCTCAAAGGATTTCTTTTTTTTTTTTTCTTTTTTGAGATGGAGTTTCCCAGGCTGTAGTGCTGTGGCATGATCTCGGCTCACTGTAACCTCTGCCTCCTGGGCTCAAGCAATTCTCCTGCCTCAGCCTCCTACTGAGTAGCTGGGACAACAGGTGCATGCAACAACGTCCGACTAATTTTTTGTATTTTTAGTAGAGATGGAGTTTCACCATGTTGGCCAGGCTGGTCTTGATATCCTGACCTCAGGTGATCTGCTAGCCTTGGCCTCCCAAAGTGCTGGTATTACAGACCTGAGCCACCCAGGCTGACCAAGGGATTTCTTAATTGTACATTTTAAAAGAACTTAAAGAAGGTCACTGAATTGTTTGTAGCTCAAAGGATAAATGCTTCAGGGGATGGATACCCCATTCCCCATGATGTGCTTCTTTCACATTGCATGCCTGTATCGAAACATCTCATGTAAGACTGCGCACGGTGACCCATGCATGTAATTCCAGCACTTTGGGAGGCCAAAGCCAGCGGATCACTTGAGGCCAGGAGTTCGAGACCAGCCTGGCCAACATGGCGAAACCTCATTTCTACTAAAAATACAAGAATTAGCCTGGCATGATGGTGCACACCTGTAGTCCCAGCTACTCAGGAGGCGGTAGGAGAATCGCTGGAACCCAGGAGTCAGTGGTTGTAGTGAGCTAAGGCCACATTATTGCACTCCAGCCTGGGTGACGGAGCCAGACTCTGTTTCAAAAAAAAACCAAAAAACAAAACAAAAACAACTCATGTACCCCATAAATATATACACCTACTATGTATCTGCAAAGATTAAAAATTTAAATTAAAAATTTAGAGAAAGAAATCTTATCCCACCATGCAAAGCATGGAACCACTCTATTCTACAATTACCAAGCCCAGTATGAGACTTTAAGCAACATCTCATAAAACCCACTGACCAGGGGTCAAAGACCATACCTCTAGCATTTCCAAGAGATAGATAGAGCTTGTCCAGTTCAGCTATAAATCAACTTTATTTCCACAGAGGGTCACATAGCCCTTTCAAAAACAGCCATATTGGATCAAACACAAAATCCGTAAAAAATATTCCTCCTGTTCCCCCAACCTCAAAATACATGTTGGAGGTCATATGGCCAGGGGCAATGCAGATTCAAAGCCACTATTGTGAGCCGCATTGACTATACCACCATGTGATTCATAATGTGTTGAAAATCAGATGCTCATGATAAATGATCATTGATTAGGGCCCCTAGTCGTGAGTGTACCTATGTTTTTTCGTTTTATAAAAGCAAATATTAAATCAACATGAAGAGTAAATAATTACCCTTTATATTGACAGGCAGAAATTGGTTTATATTCCATTTAAAGTTCAATTGACCATTATTTTCATCCTTGACACTTGGGCTTATCCATTCTCCAAACCACTACTTTGGAAGAGCAAGTTAATATACAATTACTGCTAAAGAAGGTACATACCTCCAATTTTGTGTTGTGTTGAAAATTCACTTGTTTGTTCTGTCCTTCTGATTGGGAGTATTATTTTCCTAGGTCTGTTTTAACAAAGTACCATAAATCGAGATGCTGAATGGGTCTCAATAAATGTGTGTTCTCACATTTCTAGAGACCAGAAGTCTGAAATCAATGTGCGGGCTGAGACACACTCCCTCTGAAGGCTCAGCCTGGCCAACATGGTGAAACCCCATCTCTACTAAACATACAAAATTTATCTGGGCATGGTGGTGCACACCTGTAGTCCAAGCTACTTGGGAGGCTGAGACAGGAGGATCGCTTGAACCCAGGAGGCAGAGGTTGCAGTGAACAGAGATTGTGCCACTGCATTCCAGCCTGGATGACTGAGCAAGACTCTGTCTCAAAACAAAAAACAAAAAACAAAAAAAAAACAAAAAAAAAAACCAGACACTGACACTCACAGATTATGTATTTCAGACCACCAAGTTAATTCAGCATTGGCAGTGACATCATGTTCTTCCAAACAGCATCCCCTTTCTCCTTCTGGGTACCGAATTTTTGTAAATGGCAAATGAATTCCTTCATTAAGCCACAAACAGTGACATGACAGCTGCGAATTCAGCAATCTATAAGGTTTCCAGATAAAAGACACAATACCAATTAAATGTGAATTTCAGATAAATACTGAATAATTTTTTAGTATCCATATGCCCCCAGTATGACATGGGGCATACTGATACTTAAAAATGTGTTACTTGGCCAAGTGCAGTGGCTCACACCTGGAATCCTAGGACTTTGGGAGGCTGAGGTTGGGGGATTGTTGATCCCAGGAGTACAAGACCAGCCTAGGCAACATGGTGAAACTCTGTCTTTACAAAAATACAAAAATTAGCTGAGTGAAATGGTGCACACCTGTAGTCCAACTACTCAGGAGGCTGAGGTGTGGGGATCGTCTGAACCCGAAGAGGTAGAGGCTGCAGTGAGCTGTGATCACACCCACCGTACTCCAGCCTGGGCAACAGAGTGAGACCCTGTCTCAAAAAATAAAAATAAAAAAGTAGAATAAATAGAATAAAAATTCAAAACTTTTAAAAATGTGTTATTTATCTGAAATTTAAATTGATTACAATTTTTATTTGCTAAATGTGGCCACTCCAAGTGCATGGAGTATTTATTTTACCATGCAGTTTTTAACACTTGCATCTCTGCATCTGCTTCTGTTCCAGGACAGAGAAAAATTAACACCCTTCTGCTGTATCTAAGAATAGGTAGATACACCTGTGTTTTGATTCTTTCTGAGTTTAGTACTAGACATTCCTCATTATCATTCTCAGGGAAAAGATGAATGTAGAATCTCCACTGAGCTAATATTTCCTGACACCCTGTTTATGCACCTTGTGAATTATGGGCATTGCCTTGTGGGTTATTTCATTTTATCTTCACAATCACCCTCCAAAAGCAAAAAACAAAAACTGCCTCACTCAAATGTCCACTGCCATCAGTGCCCCATGAGTATACATATGGTGCCAAGCTCTGCCATGAGCTCTCCAGAGAAGAGGAGTAAAACCAAAGAAGGGAAGATGTGTCTGCCTGGAAGGGAACATCTGTGACACCTTCTTTTCCAAATGTTCTTAAAGTTTCAGCAGATTATTGTAAAGGAAATATGAAGAAGTTAGTACTTAAAAAAAACCTCCTTGTATCAAAATGTCCCATTCCCAGCCTCTATTCAATTTCAATCCTTTAAATGTTTGTTTTCATATTTCCAGTCATGGTCCTATGTAATATTCTTATACTACAGTTTCAAGATTTGTCAATTTTATGTCTTATGGTTATCGAGGATTTGGTCTTGACACTGAGATTGCAGAATTATAAGAAATGTGAGAAATCTTGGCCAGGCGCGGTGGCTCACGCCTGTAATCCTAGCACTTTGGGAGGCTGAGGCGGGCAGATCACTTGAGGTCAGAGTTCAAAACCAGCTGGCCAACATGGTGCAACCCTGTCTCTATTAAAAAAAAAAGAAAAAAATAATTAGCCGGGCATGGTGGCAGGTGCCTGTAATCCCAGCTACTCGGGAGGCTGAGGCAGGAGTATCACTTAAACCCAGGAGGCGGAGGTTGCAATGAACTGAGATCACGCCATTGCACTCCAGTCTGGGCAACAATAGCAAAACTCCATCTAAAAAAAAAAAAAAAAAGAAATGTGAGAAATCTAACGTGACTGACTCTGTTTTCCTTCAAACCTCACATGCTACATTGTTTTGTTTTGTTTTTGCTTATTCTAGTGTGGCAGCCAAGATAACTGTGTAAGGAAGTTAGTTTATAGTTAAACTTTGAAGCCAGGTGTGGTGCCACCCAGCACCTTGGGAGACCGAGGTAGGAGAGGATTGCTTGAGCCCAGGAGTTGGAGACCAGCCTCAGGAACATAGTGAAACCCCTTCTCAACAAAAAATTTACAAAAATTAGCCAGGCATGGTGGTGTGTACCTGTAGTCCCAGTTACTCAGGAGGCTGAGGTGAGAGGATCACTTGAGCCCAGGAAGTTGAGGCTGCAGTGAACCGAGATCACACCACTGCACTCCAACCTGGACAACAGAGCAAGATCATGTCTCAAAAAATAATAATAAATAAATAAATAAAAGTGTATATATTTATATACACACACAGAGAGAGAGAGAGAGAGAGAGAGTTAAACTTTGAGGCAAGGAAACTGACCCCACTCCTTGACTGCAGATTAAAGCCACATTCAGAAAACAAGGTTAGAATTACTGTAGGGTCTTGAACTTTGCTAAAGAATAGGCATAATCAATGGCCTGCCATCACTTAGTGTGTTTTCCTGTAAGTTTTCCACTGCACCAGAGTCATGTAACCAGTGATCACAAGATGTATAACTTCCCAAACTACTCCTGTAGATAACATTACTATTGTAAAGCCTAAACAATGGTCTTTGAAATATTTTTCAGATTTAGCATTTTGGCAGACCAAGAGATGCCACCTGGTCCTGAGATACCCTCTCCTGGGAACTAACTCACCTGCACAAAGACAGTTTTAGACACCCCTGAGATTTCATCCCTAGCCAATCAATTGTTGCAGTTCCCCAGCCTTCTGCCCACAAAAGTACCTTGAAAAACCATAGTTTCCAACTTTTCAGGGAGACAGATTTGAGAAATCTCTCCTATTCTCCTCAATTAGCTGTCCTTGCAATTACTAACCTCCCTCTTTGCTGCAACATCTGCTGTTCTCAGTGCATTGGGTTTTTGGGGGGCTGCAGGAAAGTAGAACCCCTCAGACTGTGACACTCTCCTGCCTGCCTTTCCATCCAATCACAAATGTCCTTTCCCTCCTACCACATTCCTTAAACATTTAGGTCACAATATTTGGTTTAAGAAATCATCAGTGTTTCCATTATAATGACCATTGCTGTCAGGCCTCTGAGCCCAAGCCAAGCCATCGCTTCCCCTGTGACTTGCACTTATACGCCCAGATGGCCTGAAGTAACTGAAGAATCACAAAAGAAGTGCAAATGCCCTGCCTGCCTTAACTGATGACATTCCACCACAAAAGAAGTGAAAATGGCCGGTCCTTGCCTTAAGCAATGATATTATCTTGTGAAATTCCTCTTCCTGGCTCATCCTGGCTCAAAAAGCCCCCTACTGAGCACCTTGTAACCCCCACTCCTGCCGCCAGAGAACAACCCCCCTTTGACTGTAGTTTTCCTTTACCTACCCAAATCCTATAAAACGGCCCCACCCTTATTTCCCTTCGCTGACTCTTTTCCGACTCAGCCCGCCTGCACCCAGGTGAAATAAACAGCCATGTTGCTCACACGAAGCCTGTTTGGTGGTCTCTTCAACGGACGCGCATGACAACTGCAATGATATTCAAAGATGAACCAGTGACTATAATGATTATGTCTTCTTTCTTTCCTTTTTCCTGGAGTTAGTGATTTTTTTTTTTTTTTTGATACAGGGTCTGTCACCCAAGCTAGAAGGCTGGAATGCAGTGGTGCAATTATAGCTCACTGCAGCCTCAAACTGCTGAGCTCAAGTGATCCTCCCAACTCAGCCTCTGGAGTTGCTGAGATTACAGGCATTAGCCACTGCACTGGGCTGCCTTCTTTTTATATACAAATTACTTAGTGCCTGAAATTATTTTATCCCAGTGCTCCAAAAGGCCTGCCATGTGCCCCTCAATTCATCAGTTTTTCTAACTCGCACACTTTTTGTCCATTCATTCCTGCTCTTTCTTCCTGGATGGCTCCCCCTAGCATCTTTTGAACCCCATCTCCAACATGAACTGTTTGCCCACAGAACCTGGTGAGTGGCTGTCACCCTGGCCACCAACTGCACTTCTCTCCTCCACTGGATCTCCTAATTTTCTGCATCCACGTCTTACTTGTTCTCAGTTTGTGCCATCCTTTTTCTGAAGAACATATTGTAGTAGCTGTCTAAGAAAAGGTGTTAACAAAAAGAGTCAAACTCTGTAAAATATTTGAAGAAATTTATTCTGAGCCAAATACGAGTGACCATGGCCCATGACACAGCCCTCAGGAGGTCCTGAGAACATGTGTCCAAGGTGGTTGGGGTGCAGCTTGGTTTTATACATTTTAGGGAGGCATGAGACAGCAATCAAATACATTTGAGAAATACATTGGTTTGGTCCAGAAAGGAGACAAGTAGCAGTGGTGCGCCGGGCCGGGGGCAGGGGGGAGGGATGTGGGTGAAGGGGGGGTTCCAGGCTGTGGGTGAATTTAAACATTTTCTGGTTGACAATTGGTTGAGTTTATCTAAAGATCTGGGATAACAGAAAGGAATGTCTGGGTTGTGATAAGAGGTGGTGGAGACCAAAGTTTTACCATGCAGATGAAGCTTTTAGCTAGCAGGCTTCAAAGACAAGAGAGAATAGGTTGTAAAATGTTTTCTCCCTCCTGAGTAGCTGGGTGTGGACCTGTGCGCCTCTGCGCCTAAGAGGGTCGGGGCGGTCGGTCGCGGTCAGAGGTCGTCCTGGGTACCACCCGAGGGGCGCCTCGGGCGCGGAGGGGGCGTGAGCACCTCCCCAGCGCCGCGCCTGCCCACGATGGCGGGGCACGCCCAGGTCTCCGGCTCCTGGGCTGGGTCGCGGCAGGGGCGGAGCGGGTGCGAAGGCGACGCCCCCAGCCCCTAGGCCTCTCCCAGGCGGCTTCCGCTCGCCTCTTCAACGCGCCCGCGGCTACCGAGCTGGAGGAAGCAGCGGGCGCGAGACTGGGAATGCGCAGGGCCCCCGCCTCGCTCTACAACCCCGGGCCGCGGCCTCCGCCTTCCCCGCCGCCAGCTAGCGCTCCGTGCCCGCCCCCCGAGGCCTGCGGCTGCTCCCACGTGGGACCGTTGCTGCTCGTGCCCTGAGCGCGGCACCGCCATTGTCCCGGCCGCGCCGTCAGCCTCGCCGGGCCGCAGGCGTAACGGAAGGCGCCTCGGCGTCTTGGGGGCTCCGGGCCGCGTGGGCCGAGTCCTGGCCTCCACAAGCCGCATGGCGCGCATAGGGAGCCTCAGTTGATGCCGCCGCGCCGCCCTCCTAGGCTGCGTCCCCAGAAGCCCGGCTCTCCGAGCCCTCCGGCCCGGCTCGGTGCCATGAACCTGAGTGCGTCCCCATGGAGGCGCCCGGGCTGGCCCAGGCGGCGGTGGCGGAGGAGACCCCCGACTGGGCGCCTGCGCTCTGCCCCAGCCCCGAGGCGCGGTCGCCGGAGCCGCCTGCCTACCGCCTGCAGGACTTTACACGCTGTTCACCGTAGGTGAGTAAGTGCGGGCGGGGACTCGGCCCATAGGGGTGCGCGGCGCGGCCGGGACGCTGTTGTAGGACAAAGGGCCCCGGGTGCCGGCCTCCTGGGTAGGGCCCTGCCCCGCCGCTCCGGCTCGGGATCCCAGCGCGGGGCTGCTCCTGTGCCCTGGGTCTCCCTGGGGGGCGCTCGGGGAAGTGGAGCGCACCCCCCAGCCCCGGCGAGTACCCCTGACCGACCGGGTGCCTTCCCTGGAACGCCGACGGCTCCTCTCGCAGACCACCCTCCACCCCCAGCACACACAGCACTCTGGGACCTGGGCCGTCCGACGTCACCAGATTTCCTGTGGGTCACCTCGCCTGGGCTACCTCGTGCGCCCTCCCAGGCAGCGGCCCCAGGGACACCGGCGCGGGATCCGAAGATCCCTGCGGGCCTCCCCCAGGCCAGCCTCCCCGAGTGCCCAGCGGCAGGGTCCTCGGCGGGAAATGTACAGATTCCTCCAGGGGCTGCAGGAGCAGCTGGGCTCGGGGGGATAGGTGTTCCGTGGCTTTGTGGGGATGAAGACGGCGGAGTTGGGTACACATCCTAACATGTCCTGACACCGCCTGTGCTCTTCGTCTTGTGCGTCTGAAATGGGTAATTCTTGTATCGGACGCTTTATCCGTGTCCTTTGTCCTCTGCCTTTGAACTTAATTCCGAATGGGCAGCTTGACAGGTTTCGAGTTCTGGGTGCGCTGGGATCCGGACACGCGCTGGCTTATGGGGCAGCCCTGAGTGGGTCGGAATATCCCAACCGGACATGGGCGCTGGATTTAAACAGTTGTCACCGGCCCGCCTGTGCCTCTTAGGGCGGGGGCGGTGTTGCTGGAACAGGACTTCTGAGACCCTCTAACTCCTGTTTGTCCTCTCGTTCTGGACAAGAGGAAGCTGGGCTGGGAAGCCCAATGGCTCAGGGTCATAGCTTCTGGCTTAGGAAGACCAGCGGGCATAGCCCAGGAACCTTCAGGCCTGCTGAGGAAGAGGAGACTCTGCTTCCTTCAGTGACCTCTTTGGCACCTAGGCCTTGAGGAAGGGGTCGCGAGGAAACCCTGATTTTGGAAGGATAGTGGGAAGAGTGCCCTCTCTTTTTCTCCTCTCCCTCCCTCCTTCTGTCTCATTCTCTCTGTCTCCCTCTCTGTGTTTCTCTTTTTGTCTTTCTCTCCCTCTTTCTGTGTCTCTGTGCATTACTCTCTGTATTAGTCGTTTTTATGCTGCTGACAAAGATATACCCTAGACTTGGAAGAAAAGGAGGTTGAATTTCTTTTTTTTTTTTTTTTTTTTTTTTTTTGAGACGGAATCTTGCTCCTGTCACGCAGGCTGAAGTGCAGTGGCATGATCTAGGCTCACTGCAACCTCCACCTCCCGGGTTCAAGCAATTCTCCTGCCTCAGCCTCCTGAGTAGCTGGGATTACAGGTGCGTGCCCCAACGCCTGGCTAATTTTTGTACTGTTGGTAGAGACGGGGTTTCACCATGTTGGCCAGGCTGGTCTGGAACTCCTGACCTCAGGTGATTCACCCGCCTCATCCTCCCAAAGTGTTGAGATTACAGGCATAAGCCACCATGCTGGGCCAGGAGGTTTAATTTGACTTACAGTTCCACATGGCTGGGTAAGTCCCATAATCATGACGGAGGGCGAAGGGTACTTCTTACATGGCAGCAGCAAGAGAGAATGAGGAGAAAGTAACAGCGGAAACCCCTGAAAACCCATCAGATCTCGTGAGACTTACTATCATGAGAATAACATGGGAAAGACTGGCCCCTATGATTCAATTACCTCCCCCTGAGTCCCTCCCGCAACACGTGGGTATTCTGGGAAATACAACTCAAGTTGACATTTCGGTGGGGACACAGCCAAACCATATAATTCCACCCCGGCCCCTCCAAATCTCATGTCCTCACATTTCAAAACCAATTGTGCCTTCCCAACAGTCCCGCCAAAGACTTAACTCATTTCAGCATTAACCCAAAAGTCCACAGTCAGACAAGGCAAGTCCCTTCCACCTATGAGCCTGTAAAATCAAAAGCAAGCCAGTTACTTCTTAGATACAATAGGGATACAGGTATTGGGTCAATACAGCCATTCCAAATGGGAGAAATAGGCCAAAACAAAGGGGTTACAGGGCCCGTGCAAGTGCAAAGTCCAGCAGGGCAGTCAGATCTTAAAGCTCCAACATGATCTCCTTTGACTCCAGGTCTCAAATCAGGTGCAAGAGGTGGATTCCTATGGTCTTGGGCAGCTCCGCCCCTGTGGTTTTGCAGGTTACAACCTCCCTCCCAGCTGCTTTCATGGGCTGACATTGAGTGTCTGTTGTGTTTCCAGCCCTAAGGTGCAAGCTGTTGGTGGATCTACTTTTCTGGGATTTGGAAGACAGTGGTCCTCTTCTCACAGCTCTATTAGGCAGTGCCCCAGTAGGGACTCTGTGTGGGGCCTCCGACCCCACATTTCCCTTCTGCACTGCGCTAGCAGAGGTTCTCCATGAGGGCCTCGCCCCGCCACAGACTTTTGCCTGGACATCCAGGCATTTCCATACATCTTCTGAAATCTAGACAGAGGTTCTCAAACCTCAGTTCTTGACTTCTGTGCATCTGCAGGCTCAACACCACATGGAAGCTGCCCAGACTTGGGGCTTCCACCCTCTGAAGCCACAGCCCGAGCTCTACATTGGCTCCTTTCAGTCACAGATGGAGCAGCTGGGACACAGGGCGCCAAGTTCCTAGGCTGCACACAGCGTAGAGACCCTGGGCCTAGCCCACAAAACCACTTTTTCCTCCTGGACCCCTGGGCCTGTGATGGGAGGGGCTGCTGTGAAGGTCTGTGACAGGGCCTGGAGATATTTACCCCATGGTCTTGGGGAGTGACATTAGGCTCTTTGCTACTTATGCAAATTTCTGCAGCTGGCTTGAATTTCTCCCCAGAAAATGGATTTTTCTTTTCTACTGCATCATCAGGCTGTACATTTTCTGAACTTTTATGCTTGTATCCCTTTTAAAACAGAATGCTTTCAACAGCACCCAAGGCACATTTTGAATACTTTGCTGCTTAGAAATTTCTTCCGCTGGATATCCTAAGTCATCTCTCTCAAGTTCAAAGTTCCACAAATCTCTAGGGCAGAGGCAAAATGCCGCCAGTCTCTTCGCTAAAACACAACAAGAGTCACCTTTGCTCTAGTTCCCAAGAAGTTGCTCATCTCTATCTGAGACCACCTCAGCCTGGACCTTATTGTCATATCGCTATCAGCGTTTTGGCCAAAGCCATTCAGTAAGTCTCTAGGAAGTTCCAAACATTCCCACATTTTCCTGCCTTATTCTAAGCCCTCCAAACTGTTCCAACCTCTGCCTATTACCCGTTTCCAAAGTTGCTGCCACATTGTTGGGTATCTTTTCAGCGATGCCCCACTCCCGGTACCAATTAACTGTATTAGTCTGTTTTTACGCTGCTGATACAAAAAAGACTGGGAAGAAAAGGAGGTTTAATTTGACTTACAGTTCCACTTGGCTGAGGAAGTCTCGTAATCATGGCAGCGGGTGAAAGGCGCTTCTTACATGGTGACAGCATGAGAGAATGAGGAGAAAGCAAAAGCGGAAACCCCTGATAAACCCATCAGATCTCGTAAGACTTACTATCACCAGAATAGCACATGAAAGACTGGCCACCATGATTCAATTACCTATCCTGGACCCCTCTCACAGCACGAGGGATTCTGGGAGATACAATTCAAGTTGAGATTTCAGTGGGGACATGGCCAAACCATAATCATTTTCTGTTTCTCTATTTCTGTCTTTCCTTGTCTCTATTTTTTTTTTCTTTTCTTTCTTTCTTTATTTATTTTTTTGATACGGAGTCTTGCTCTTGTTGCCCAGGCTGGAGTGCAATGCGCGATCTCGGCTCACTGCAACCTCTGCCTCCCGAGTTCAAGCAGTTCTTCCACCTCAGCCTCCTGAGTTGCTGGGATTACAGGCGCCTGCCAGCATGCCCATTTAATTTTTGGACTTTCAGTAGGCTTTCGCCATGTTGTCCAGGCTGGTCTTCAACTCCTGACCTCAGATGATCCGCCTGCCTAGGCCTCCCAAAGTGCTGGGATTACAGGTGTTAGCCACCGTGTCCAGCCTCCCCGGTCTCTATTTCTTCCTGTTTTGTTTTTGAAACGGTGTCTGGCTCTGTTGCCCAGGCTGGAGTGCAGTGGCGTGATCTTGGCTCACTGCATCCTCTGCCTCCCATATTCAAGCAATTCTCATGCAATTCTCCTGCCCCAGCCTCCCAAGTAGCTGGGAATACAGGCGCCTGCCACCAGGCAGCTAATTTTTTTTGTATTTTTACTAGAGACGGGGTTTCACCATATTGGCTTTTGACCTTGTGATCTGTCGACCTCAGCCTCCAAAACTGCTGGGATTTCAGGCGTGAGCCACCGCGCTGGTCCTAAGGTGGTTGCTAATGTGGCGTGGTGGACTCGGTTCCCGCATCAGCCACACACATAGCCTTTTTTTTTTTTTTTTTAATTCCATGAGCTCTTTATGCAACTATTTGTAAAAATGCGCCTGCAGCCCAGGCTAAGAACATGGTTAAGCACAATATACTAGTTCACCGCAGGACTTACCACCCTGAGTGGTGATGACTGATTTGTAACCACAATGGCCAGCACAGTGCCTGAATACACACTGAATGTTTGGGATATGTGAAAGCACCCTGTGTACACACAATACATCCTTTCTCAGTAGGTTTACTTCCTGGGCCACACAGCTTTCAGCTGCTGGGGGACTTGGAACTACAGCATGGTCTCCCAAGTCCAGAGGGTGTAGCATAGCACCTGAAGCCACAGGTCCTACATGGCATCTGTAAAATTCCGTCTCATTTCAGTGCTGGGGTTGTAAATAAAATTAGTCTCATCCCAAAACTGCCAAAAGAAGAGAGCTTTTTCCACTAGAAGCGATGCATTAGAGAAGAGAATCGGCCATCTTCACTCCTGAGTTTTTTTGACTTCACTCATGCTTTTAGCTGCCTGGGGTGGTTGTATCCAGTTGATCATCAAGAGTGGAGAGTTGTCTTGCTAAGGTTTAGGAAGACGCGTATGATTCTGCCCAAATGCCACACTCTCTAGAGGTGTGACCTTGGGTAACTCGACCTTCTTGGACTTTGGTCTGGGTCAGAAGGCTGCAAGATGCCATCCCGGGACAGCCATCTGCAGAGCCTCTGCTCTGTGCCGGGCACCGTGCTGCGTTGCTTAGCTCGCCGCAGTGTTTCCGTGCCAGCATTTTGCAGGTGGGAAACAAGCTCAGGGAGGTTGAGTGGCTTTGCCCAAGGTCCCTCAGGTGTGGCTACTCTCCAGAGCCCTTGTTCTCCCCAGCACACCCTGCTGAATGTGACCACAGCTTTTTGGGTTTGGAATGGAGTCAAAAAATGACATATTTTTCATAAAGTAAAAGCAAACTTAGTCAAGGTTAGGCAGCACGATGGGACTTATTCTGTAGCTAATCTGATGGAGATGATATCAGTTCTACCTCCAATAATGTACCTTTGTAGCACATTCTGCTAATACTTTTTCAGCCCCAGCTGTGTCATGGAGGCCACGAAGGCAAACTGGATGTGTACTTTGCCCCTCAGTAGCTTATGAACTAACAGGAGATAAAACACGACCCAGATACCTTCTAATCAAGGCCAGAAAGCTAAAGATAGTGATGAAGAACTAAATGTAGTTAGAGGGAGGGAGATTGTTTCTGGCTGAGGCGATCAGAAGCAGCTTTGTTGAAGAAGTGGTATTGGAACTAGATTTGAAAGGGTGAGTCTGAGTTGAAAATGCAGAAGAGGAGAGACAGGTTCTGGGGCAGGTGGTGGGGTGCATTTCAACAACCACAGCAGAAGGCCCAGTGGCCTGCTGTGGATCAGAAGCACGGACCAGTGTACACACTTGGGTCAGATGGAGGCCCGTGTCTCTCCCCATCCTCCCTCTTCCCACCCCCTAGAAATGTCCAGTTCCATCCAACATACCTGCCCCTTTTCATGCATCCATGCATTTACATGTTTTTCTTTATACTCAGAATGCCCTACCTGGCAACAATTCCCAGCCTTCAAAATGCCTCTCAGAGATCACTGCTTCTGGGCAGTGCACCACCTCTGGGCCACTCTGCCTCTTTATTGCACCTGTTGTGCCACGATGACATTTTTCCTGGCTGCCTCACCTGTCTGCATTCCATACGGAACCTTGTCTGCCTTCAGAATCAGTGGAGCTTTTGAAAGGCAGATGGGGTCTCCACCCCGGGAGATCTGATTCAGCAGGTCTGCGAGGACTAAGGCATGGCAGGGAAACTTCCCACCATCTCAAGGGTGAGGCTAGGTCTTGGCTGGTGTATATGTATTTATCCAGAAATATTTAGTAAACGTTCGCTGAATGAAATAAACACACAAGCAAGCACGAAGCATAATACCCACAGGGTAAGCCAGTCAGGATAGAGGATGACTATTAGGCCAGCTTTGCTGCTGTGGTTATCCTAAAACAATAGGGTTTAGGTTGTCTGTGTGTATATGTATTTTGTTGTTTTGTAGTTTTGTTGAGACAAAGTCTTGCCTTCTCACCCAGGCTGGACTGATCATACCTCACTACGGCACAGCCTCAAACTCCCAGACTGAAACGATCCTTCCCCCTCAGCCTCCGGAGCAGCCGGGGCTACAGGTATGTACCATGAAGACTAATTTTAAAATGTTTTGTAGGTGGGGCACGGTGGCTGACGCCTGTAATCCCAGCTGTAATCCCAGCACTTTGGGAGGCTGAGGCGCGTGCATCACCTGAGATCAGGAATTTGAGGCCAGTCTGGCCAACATGGTGAAACCCTGTCTCTACTTAAAAATACAAAAATTAGCCAGTCGTGGTGGCGCATGTCTGCAAGCCTAGCTACCAGCAAGGCCAAGTCAGGAAAATCACTGGAACTCGGGAGGTGGAGGTTTCAGTGAGCCAAGAATTTCGTGCCACTGCAGTCCAGCCGAGGCAACAGAGTGAGAGTTTGTTTTTTGCGGGTTTTTTTTTTTTTTTTTTGGTTTTGGTTTTTAATGTTTTGTAGGGACAGGGTCTTGCTCTGTTGCCCAGGCTGGCCCTGAACTCCTGGCCTCAAGCAATCCTCCCGCCTCAGCATCCCAAAGCACTGCTATTACAGGTGTGATATGTGTTTGGCCCAGAGAGAGAGATTCTATGTGACTTAGTAAAATCAAACAGACATTATGTACAATCTAGTTGTCATTTGATTCACAAGTAGCCCAGAAATGGGGACTCCCAGGGCTGTGGTGCCAGCTCGGTACACTTGACCTCTGTTATTTGTACTAGTGTATAACAAGAGACAGACGAGAGACACACTCCAGCCTGATGTCAGCGAGGGTCTTTATTCTGTCCTGTTTGACATTTTTATTGACTTTCTACTGTTTTAGGGTCACACCAGAAGGCTGAGTCCAAAGAGGGCCAGTTGGTGGTCCCAAATAAGTGGTTCTCAACCGAGGGCAGTTTTGCCCCACAAAGGACACTTGGCAATATCTTGTCAGGACTTGGGATCACTACTGGCATCTAGTGGGTAGAGGCAGAGATGCTGCTGGGCATCCTCCAGCCACTCATGTCAAAGGATTATGTTCTGAAATGTTGGTTGGGAAATCGTGCTCTGGATGATGAGGTTTGCCTCTTTTTCTCTGTGGAGGAAAATGCTCATTATTTCTGCTCTGTGAGGGCGGGAGGCTTCTTTCTTTTGCTTCCCGACCTTCTCCCCTGAGCTGTATGAGAGCTGTTTCCCTGACACCTGTAGCAGTGTCTCATGCACATGGTCAGTACTCAATAAATACTTGTGGGATGTTGTTGAAGGTAGCTCTCCCCTTTGGTAGATGTTTTGCTATTACAGACAGTGCTGCCTTGATCCTCGTAGAACGTAACATCTTTATGGCTGAGTTTTTTAAAATTTTGGAATCCAGGAAGTGGAATTACTGGGTCAAAAAGCACATGTATTTGAAATTTTGTTAAGATATATTTGTAAAAAGTTGTTGAAGATATTCAGCCCGGCCAGGCACGGTGGCTCATGCCTGTAATTCCAACACTTTGGGAGGCTGAGTGGGGCAAATCAGTTGAGGTCAGGAGTTTGAGACCAGCCTGGACAACATAGTGAAACCCCATCTCTACTAAAAATACAAAAATTAGCCAGGCGTAGTAGCATGTGTCTGTAATCCCAGCTACCCAGGAGGCTGCGGAAGGAGAATCACTTGTACCTGGGAGGCGGAGGTTGCAGTGAGCTGAGATCATGCCATTGCACTCCAGCCTGGACAACAGAGGAAGACCCTCTCTCAAAAAAAGAAAAGATATTCAGCCCTACTCCTAGATACGTGCCCCTGGAGAAACTGACACATGTCCACACATACATCCATGGAGATTCAGAGCAGACTTGAGAGCAGAATGTTGGAAAGTACCTGTCCATCAATAGGAGACTGGTGTACTCATACTGCAGAGAAAATCAACCCAAGAGCTACACATGTCAATGAGGATAAAATTCACAAAGCAAAATGGAGTAAAGAAACCTGAAAAAGCCCTATCAAGTTGCAGAAGATATCATTTCTATAAAGTTTTAAAGCATTTCAGAACTGAACTATATATTTTTAGAAATATCTGCATATGCCATGTAAATATTTAAAAAGTGTAAGAATGCTGAACAGCACGTTCAGGACAGGGTGAAGAATCGGGCATGCACGTTGGGCAGGAGGATCCTGGGTAACATTGTTCTTTATGGCTTTCTTGTGGCTTCTAGAATTTCATTAGAAACTTTTTTAAAAACATGGGCCCACATTATGAATTACATCTGATTTTAGAGTACTGAAAACTCCAAGCAAAAACACATGGGTAAAACTGTTAAGAAGGCTTTTATTATCTCTTAATTCATCATGAAACCAACTTAGTGGATTATGACTAACATTTTTTTAAAAGTGATGTAGATTAGGGCCAAGTGCAGTGGCTCACACCTGTAATCCCAGCACTTTGGGAGGCCGAGGCGGGTGGATCACTTGAGGTCAGAAGTTTGACACCAGCCCGTCCAACATGATGAAACCCCTATCTCTACTAAGAATATAAAAATTAGCCAGGCACAGTGGCGTGTACTTGTAATCCCAGCTACTCAGGAGGCAGAGGCAGGAGAATCACTTGAACCTGGGAGGCGGAGGTTGCCATGAGCTGAGATCACACCACTGCACTCCAGTCTGGGCGACAGAGTATGAGACCCTATCTCCAAAAAAAAAGAAAAGAAAAAAGTGATGTAGAATAGATACAATCAGCAGGCATTTACATAGGAATGCTAAGTAGTTCCATCAACTTCTCACTTCGTTTATGTATGCAAATATTTATATTCATGTGTACTAGGTCGTAATGTAAAATGTGTCACTGTGGTCTGTTTTCGGTTTTTTGTTTTTGAGACTGAGCTTAGCTCTATCGCCCAGGCTGGAGTGCAGTGGCACGATCTCAGCTCACTGCAGCCTCTCCGCCTCCCAGGCTCAAGCAATTATCCTGCCTTAGCCTCCCAAGTAGCTGGGAGTACAGGAATATGCCACCACACCTGGCTAACTTTTGTGTTTTTAGTAGAGATGGGGGTTTCACCATGTTGGCCAGGCTGGTCTCGAACTCCTGGCCTCAAGGGATCCACCCTCCTCGGCCTCCCAAAGTGTTGGGATAACGGGCGTGAGCCACCATGCCTGGACTTTTTATTTGTTTTCTGAGATGGAGTCTTGCTCTTCCATCCAGGCTGGAGAGCAATGGCGCGATCTCGGCTCACTGCAACCTCCGCCTCGAGGTTCAAGCGATTCTCATGCCTCAGCCTCCAAAGTAGCTGGGATTACAGGCGTGCACCACCACACTTGGCTAATTTTTGTATCCTTAATAGAGAAAGGGTTTCACCACGTTGGCCTCAAACTCCTGACCTCAAGTGATCTGCCCACCTTGGCCTCCCGAAGTGCTGGGATTACAGGCATGAGCCACTGCACCCAGCCTGTATCACTGTGGTTTCTGGTCAGAAAGGTCTGAAAAACACTTAATACAAACACGTTACATAAATTGTATATGTTAAGATATAATTTAGAAAAAAATGTCAATAATGGATTGACTATGAGAGCAAAATTGCAGACATGTTGATAAGCACAATGCTTCTTTTCCCTTACTTGTCTTTCTGTAGGAAAGCAACTAGACGCCATTTGTGTCAAGGTAACGTCTGGAGAAACAAAAGGTCAGGAACGGCCAACGTCCCTACTGGCCACAATCCAGCCCCAATCTGCAAGACAGCCAGCCGCCCTGGGGGAATTCCCACCTGGTGGGGCTCCACATCACCAGCCTTCAGCTGCTCAGGGTACAGCCCCTCGTGAGAACCGAGCTACAGTCATGTTTCCTAAGTGACCTACATCAGCCTCCTGCTCAGGGGTTTGTATAGAGACCACTGCCAGCCCTCCAGGTGGTCCCTGCAAAGAGAGTCCCAGCCCTCAAGGCTCCAAATGGACAGGGCTCCATGTTGACCCCTTTGTCGGCCTCCAATCGGCCGGCTGTAACATGTTTAATCCAGTTCAGCACATTTATTTATTTCCAACTTGCATATAAAACATACTGAGAAACTAAAACCATGGTTAAAAGTGAAGACACATTGAGACGGGTATCTCGACCTACCAAGTATAAAGCTAAAGGTAAGTTCATAAAAAGGGATGATTTGGCGGACGGTCATCTGTCAGATTCTGATGATGATTCAGAACTCAGCGTGGAAGAAGATCAGAGGGAGAGGCAGGCGCTCTTTGACTTATCAAGCTGCTCCCTGAGGTCCCAAAGCTTTAAGTGTCAGACTTGTAAAAAGTCGTATGTAGGGAGGTGGGGACTGGCGCAGCATTTTAAACTTAATCCGGGCCGTGGCCAGCTGGACCCTGAGATGGTGCTGTCTGAGAAAGCCAATGAGAGCACCGTCCGGGGGTGCACGGTGGAAAGGACGCTCGGCCTGAGCTCCCCGGGGCTGTCCATGCCAGCGGCTCCCCATGGTGACAGTCAGCATGCGGTGGCCTGCAGGTACTGTTTGCGTCTGAGTGGTGTTTCCGGCCATTCTCACACTGTTATAAATACCTGAGACCGGGTATTTTATAAAGAAAAGAGGTTTAGTTGGCTCACAGTTGCACAGGCTGTACAGGAAGCATGGTGCTGGCATCTGCTCAGCTTCTGGGGATGCTTCACAAACAGTCACGGTGAAGGCAGAGTGGGAGCAGGCACATCACATGGCCACAGCAGGGACAAGGGGTTGGGGTAGGTACCACACACTTTTAAACCACCAGCTCTCATGAGAACAGCACCAAGGGGATGGTGCTAAACCAATGTGAGATTGGGTGGGGATGGATTCAAACCGTATCAGTCCTTATTCCTGCCTCTGCCTGCCCATCATCCTTAAGGTTGACCTTTACAATGTGTGATGGGGACTCAGGCGAAGGCTCAAGCAGGACCAGAATCATTCTAGTGGAGGATCTGAGACCCCCCCATGTTTGCATTGCTGCCGAACAGGCTGGAAGCTGCGTATCTGTGTGTCGGCATGATTTAGTGAGCACATCTGATGGGAACGCAGCTGTTTCTTGAGGTTTGGTCAGGAAAACCAATGGCAGTGCGCTCTTGGCTGGCGCTGCCATTCCAGAGGGTGATGTTGAGAAAGGCAGTCCCTGGGGGTGCTTCTGGAGTGTCAGTAGCCCCTGGCTGCTTAGCGTGTCCTCTCCCTCCTGCCCCTTCTGAAACTCCCAATAAAGCAGGTAGGAGTCGCTGTAAGTTTGCATTATCACATCAAAATTTTTTTCCCAAAATATTGTAATAAAATACACATAACATTTACCATCTTAGCCATATTGAAGTGTGTGGTTCAGGGGTATTAAATACATTCACAATGTTGTACAGCCATCACCCCCACACATTTCCAGAACTCTTTTCATCTACAGCTAAAACTCTGAGCTTCAAGTTGGGGTAAGGGGGGAAAAAACAAACAAAAGAAAACTAAAACTGTCCCCATAAACACCAACTCTCCATTCCCTTTTTCCGCAACCCCGGCAGCCACTATTCTACTTTCTGTCTCTATGATTTTCACTATGCTACTTTCCTCACGGAAGTGGAATCACAGCATATTTGTCTTTCTGTGACTGGCTTATTTCACTTAGCACAATATCCTCAAGGTTCATGTTGCAGGAAGTGTCTGCATGTCCTTCCTCTGCAAGGCTGAGTAAAATCTCGCTGTTGTGCATATACCACATTTTGCGTATTCATTCATCTATCAATGGACACTTAGGTTCTTCCACCTTTTGGCTATTCGGAATAATGCTGCTATGAACACGGGTGTTCAACTACCTCCCTGAAACCCTCCTTTCAGTTTTTGGGAGTATATATCCAGAAGTGTAATTGCTAGATTTTAAGTGGAATTTTCATTTTCTTTAGTTCCTTTTCAGACTATTCATTGTTAGCATTTAGAGATGCAGCTGATTTTTGTGTATTGATTTTTTTTTTTTTTCCAGTCTCACTCTGTCGCCCAGGCTGGAGTATAGTGGCACAGTCTGAGTTCACTGCAACCTCCGCCTCCCAGGTTCAAGTGATTCTCCTGCCTCAGCCTCCCGAGTAGCTAGGACTACAGTCACACACCATCAGTAACTTTTTATATTTTTAGTAGAAACAGAATTTCACCATGTTGGCCAGGCTGGTCTTGAACTCCTGACCTCAAGTGATCCGTTCACCTCGGCCTCCCAAAGTACTGGGATTACAGGTGTGAGCCACCACACCTGACCTGTGTATTTACTTTGTATGCTACTACATTGCTGATTTCATTTATTAGTTTTTTTTAAAATTATTATTATTTTTTCTTTTTTAAAAGAGACAGAGTCTCACTCTCTTGCTGTGTCACCCAGGCTGGAGGGCAGTGGCACAATCTTGGCTCACTGCAACCTCTGCCTCCAGGGTTCAAGTGATTCTTGTGCCTCAGCCTCCCAAGTAGCTGGGACCACAGGCTCCCACCACCATGCCTGGCTAATTTTTGTATTTTTTATAGAGATGGGGTTTTGCCATGTTGACCAGGCTGGTCTCGAACTCCTGACCTCAAGTGATCCGCCCACCTCTGCCTCACAAAGTGCTAGGATTATAGGCATGAGCCACCGTGCCTGGCCTCGTTTATTAGTTCCTGAGTGTGAGTGTCTGTGTGTGTGCATGCACGCACTCTTCAGGCATTTCTACTTATAAAATCCTATCTGCAAATAGAGATAATTTTACTTCTTTTCAATTTTGATGCCTTTTATTTCTTTTTCTTGACTAAGTGTGCCGGCTAGAACTTCCAGCATTGTGTTGAATAGAAGTAATGAGTGCAGGCATCCTTGTCTTGTTCCTGATTTTAGAGGAAAAGCTTTCAGTTTTTCACCATTGAGTGTGATGTGGGTTTTTCATATATACTTTCATTATGTTGAGGTAGTTTTCTCTATTCTTTGTTGAGTGTTTTTAATCATGAAAGGGTGTTGAATTTTGTCAGTGCTTTTTCTCCGTTAACTGAAATAATCATACTTTTTTGGAAATGGAAATGGCAGCCACAAATAATGGCCAGCCTGAGCTCTCCTGGTGCCCACTCGCCCCAGCTGGCCTCTTCCACCCCAGGTTCTGCTCCGCTCTGAGGCTGCAGTCTAGGCTGCCTGTGCCTCACACTTCCCATGGATGCAGGCTCAGTGCGCCCCTCGGGAGCTGACAGCCCAGCCCGTGCCCAGGGCCTTTCTGCCTTCCCTTCCCGCCCTGTCCTGAGAGCTCACTGTGCCCTCTGTGGCCCTGACCCAAGGCTTGTTTCTTGGCCTGCTCCTCCCTGCCCTGCGCCATACAGAGCACACAGTAGGTGCTCACTGGGGACTGAAGGAAACGCCCACCAAGTGGCTGCTCAGGGGCTGAGAACTGAAACTTTGTTTAGGTTTTCTTTATTTTCCTTATCAGTGCCTCGGGTTTAAACTTTTTTCTTAATCTTTATCTTCACAAAGGCTGAAAAAGATCATCTAGCAAAGCCTTTTTTCCCAGCTACATACAAGGAATTTGAAAGTCACATAAAATGGTTAAGAAAATGTGCCAAGATTACCTCAGTAATTCTGGTCTGTGTTCTCAGGAGACCCTGGAAATAAACAATGGTAAGGTACAATCTCCCATGGCAGAAAGAGTTTCACTCACAGAGTTAGCCAAAACAAGGGCCAGGTGCAGGGGCTTACACTTGTAATCCCAGCACTCTGAGAGGCTGAGGCTGGTGGATCACTCGAGGTCAGGAGTTCGAGACCAGCCTGGCCAACATGACAAAACCCTAATACAAAAATTAGCCAGGCGTGGTGGTGCATGCCTCTAATCCCAGTTATACAGGAGGCTGAGGCACAAGAATTCATTTGAACCTGGGAGGCGAAGGTTGCAGTGAGCTGAGATTGTACCACTGTACTCCAGCGTATGCAACAGAACGAGACTCTGTCTCAAAAAAAAAGAAAAAAAAAAAAACTCCATGAAAGAAGAAGAATGTTTTTAGTAATGATACTTTTCTAGGCAACCTCATTTTAGCTTTTTTCCAGCAAGTGAAATTTTTTTTTCTTAAAGCAACAAATGTGGCCGGGCACAGTGGTTCATGCCTATAATCCCAGCACTTTGGGAGGCCAAGGCATGTGGATCACGAGGTCAGGAGATCAAGACCATCCTGGCTAACACAGTATGAAACTCTGTCTCTACTAAAAATGATACAAAAAATTAGCCAGGCGAAGTGGCATGCGTCTGTAGTCCCAACTACTCGGGAGGCTGAGGCAGGAAAATTGGTTGAACCCGGGAGGTGGAGGCTGCAGTGAGCCGAGATCACGCCACTGCACTCCAGCCTGGGCAACACAGTGAGACTCCATCTCAAAAAAAAAGCAATAAATGCTCTTCCAGAAAACTCAAAATGAAGATAAGCTAAAAGAAAATGGAAAACACCAGAATACCAGAATCTTTGCACTCAGTGATGATCAGAGTTAGTAACTCAGGTATCCTTTTCTTCTTTTTGTTTTTGAGACAAGGTTTCACTCTGACTCCCAGGCTGAAGTACAGTGGGGCAAATACAGCTCACTGTACCTTGATTTCCCAGGCTCAAGCAATCCTTCCTTCTGGGCCTCTCAAAGTGCGGGAATTACAGGCATGAACCACCACGCCCAGCCCTGTCTTCTTCTCTACATGGGTTTTGGGGGATGGGTTATAGAGGAGCCATTTCATTATTGTTTTTGGTTTTTCTGACACAATTCTCATTTCGATGCCATTGTTATTATCAAATTGCCTTTAGTACATTGGATTTTTTGGGGTTTTTTGCATAGAGTCTCGCTCTGTTGCCCAGGCTGGAGTGCAGTGGTGCAATCTTGGCTCACTGCAACCTCCGCCTCCTGAGTTCAAGTGATTATCCAGCCTCAGCCTCCCCATTAGCTGGGATTTACAAACACCCACTACCATGCCCAGCTAGTTTTTGTATTTTTAGTAGAGATGGGGTTTCACCATGTTGTCCAGGCTGGTCTTGAACTCCTGATCTCAAGTGATCCACTTGCCTCGGCCTCCCTAAGTGCTGGGATTACGGATGTGAGCCACTGCGCCCAGCCCCCTGCTGCGCTTTAAACAGAGAAAAACACTGCAGTATTAAGACGTATTAATATTTAAGACGTATTAAATACAGTACATAATCTTAAAACATTGTTGAAACACAGAAAACACATCCTTTTTTGACCACAGGAGTTAGTAGGGGAGGCTTGCACCCATCCATGCTTTTGAGCGTGCACTCACACATGCATGCACATGACCACTCATTCACATACCCTCACACACACTTGCACTCATGCCCTTTACACTTGCCCTTGCACACTTGTACACACATGCCCTTTACACTGTGCACACTCAGATCCACACCACGTACACTCATACACTGGCACTCACACCCACACATGCATCACACCCCTACACTTCCACTGTCACATGCACATACACTTACATTCACACACACGCACAGCCTCACATATGCACACTCATACACTCATTCAACACTCATTTACATGCTCTCACATTTATACACACACATCCACACACACCATCACATGACACACTCTTACATGCTTTCACATATACCCACCGGCACACACATGGACACACCCACAAGCACTCATTCCCACACGCACACACACTGACACATTACATGCCTTCATAGGTAACACACATTCCTATACACTCATTGACTCCACCACATTCCTATACACTCATTGACTCCACACCCTTGTGCACACATCCACACTCCCATCACAACACTGACACACTTCTGCCTGTCCTCACATGCCTACACACTTGCCACACACACACTGACAGTGTTCCATGCACACACACATATCCTGCGCATTTGGTCACTAACCCTCATGACCACACACACACACGGGCTTTCAAATGCACTTATCCACACATATTCTCATATGCATACACACTTGCACACACTTTTGCACGCTTGTTCACACTCCCTCACATGCAGTCACACTAGCCGTCACACATGTGCTCACACGCATACACACACCCCTTGGCGCACACACACACACCCCCCGCTCACCCCAAGCCCACCTGACAGGTGACACACTTTACCTGTGCGGCTGGGATGGCTGGTCCTCTGCCTGCGCTTTGAGGTTCCTTGGGGCAGCGGCTCATGCTGGTTTTCCCACTGCGGTGTCTTCTGTGGCTTCAGCTTCGCCTAGTGCAGGCTGCCATTCAACAAACACATTGTCAACAGTCAATCAAAAGAAACCCATTGGCCACCGTACCCTGAGGACTAACCCTGAGGCAGCTGCCCTTCCAGATGCCCTCAATAGTCTAACTGATTCCATCCCCCAGCCTCGGGGGAGAAGAACTGCTGCCTGTGCACTCCACTCACAGGTGAGACTGGGAGAGCTTTAGGGAGTGGCCAAGTCCCCTGCCTACACAGCTGCCTCCCAATCTATCTTCTCACCCTCCCCTTTCTCAGGCGAAAATCATACTCAGTGTTTCTGTGGGATCCTTTGATCTGGACATTGTCAAAGAAAACATTGCACCAGACAAGTTAACCCTTCAAGGAAGGCCTCAGTCAGGACTACTGCAATACGGAAGAGAGAAGGAGCTTAACTTCGTTGAAACAAAAGGCTGGAGAGTTTTTAAGTGCTGGGGTGAGATGCTGAGAAGGAACTGGAGACATAAGGAAGAGGTTAGGAAATGCAGTAAAGCTATGTGTTGGCTTATTGGAATTTTTCAAAACTAGGAACCTGCCCTTCTGCAAAGACTGAGAGACAGATGTATCATCTTCAATAATTACATTTTAAAGGGATGGCTCTGAGGTCTTGAGAAAGACATTCCTGGGTTGCAAAACTAGCAAGAGACTAGAAGAAAATTTGGGAGAAGATTTGCATCTCAAAGAGGTAGAGAAAGAACTCACAATTGCAAGTTTCCTAAAATAAATCCTCCGTGACAAAGGAGGCCTGATGGATGGAGCTGGAGGTCATTATGTTAAGTGAAATAAGCCAGGCACAGAAGAAAAATACTGCGTGTTCTCACTCACAGGTGGGAGCTTAAAACCTGGATCTCATGGAGACAGAGAGTAGATTGGTGGCTACCAGAGGCTGGGAAGGGGGCAGAGAAGAGAGATAAAAATAGTTTGATTAATGGGTACAAATAAGTAGGAGTTGTTTTGTTTTTTTGGAGACAGGATTCTGTTCTGTTGCCCAGACTGTAGTACAGTGATAGGTATGATCGTAGCTCACAGTAACCTGGAACTCCTGAGTTCAAGTGATCCTCCTACCTCAGCCTCCCCAGTAGCTGGGACTTCAGGTGCGTGCCACCATGCCAGGCCAATTTTTGTATTTTTTGTAGAGACAGGGTCTCACTAGGTTGCCCAGGCTGATTCTCGAACTCCTGGGCTCAAGCAATCTTCCTGCCTTGCAAATAGAATTTTTCATAAAAGAAATAAGACTCACCGTTCAATAAATCAGCAGGGTAAGTGACTGTGGTTTACAGTAATCTATTGTACATTTCAGAATAGCTAAAGATAAGAATTTAAATGTTTCTAGCTAAACAAAAAGGCAAATATGCAGAGTGATGAATATCTTGATCACAATGATGTGATCTTTACAAGTTATGAGTGTACTTAGTAATCACATGTACCCCCAACATATGTGCATCTATTATGTATCAAAAAAATTAAAACTGAAAAATAGAAAGACAAGGAGGTCGGGAGGAAAACTGTAACACTCAAGTCGAGGGAAACATGAAGGCTGTCTTAGTCAACAGATTAGCCCTTTTCCCTTTAATCTGCTAATTATCAATTGATATGGTTTGGCTCTGTCTCAACCCAGATCTCACCTTGAATTGTAATAATCCTCACATGTGGTGGAAGGGAACTGGTGGGAGCTAATTGAATTATGGGTGTGGGTTTTTCCCATGCTGTTCTCGTGATAGTGAATGAGTCTCAGAAGATCTGATGATTTTATAAAGGGCAGTTCTCCTGCACACAGTCTCCTGCCTACCACCATGTAAGATGTGACTTTGCTCCTCCTTTGCCTTCCGCCATGATTGTGAGGCCTCCGCAGCCATGTGGAACTGTGGATCCATTAAACCTCTTTCCTTTATAAATTACCCAGTATTAGGTATGTCTTTATTAGCAGCATTGAGAACAGACTAATATATCAACAACTCCCTTTGAGGACATTTTAATTGTTTGGAAATGTCTGCTCTATCTTGGTTTTTTTTTTTTTTTTTTTTTGAGACAAGGTATTGCTCTGTCACCCAGGCTGGAGTGCAGTGGCAAGATCTTGAAACTCAATATAAATGCCTAAAGTGCAACACTTGGCAGATAAGAAGCCATATGCAGACACATTCTTTTAAAATAATATGTCATTATTTGGTTCTTTATCATGTGAGAATCGGATGACTCAGAGCCAACATAAATTCCAAGTGGTATGCAGAAAACCAATGCATAGCTGGAGAGGGGAATGAAGGTTAGTATCTGCAGTAAGGCTGAGTTGATGCAAACGGCCACACAGTCATGGATTCACAATGATATGGATCTCCATCATCCTGCAACCCAACACCTTGCACAGCCTTCAAACACCAGCTGGGAAATCAAAAGTGGCCTGTGCAGTAGCAGGAGATCTGTTCACCCTCTATTTCCTCTCATCCCCATGCAGCAATCTGGTGCGATCATAGCTCACAGTAACCTCGAAATCCTGGACTCAAGTGATCCTACCACCTCATCCTCCCTAGTAGCTGGGACTACAGGTGTGTGCCACTATGCCAGGCTGATTTGTGTAGTTTTTGTAGGGACAGAATCTCACTAGGTTGCCCAGGCTAGTCTCCTGGGCTCAACTCCCGCCTTGCAAATACACAATTTGATAAAAGAAGAGGTCTTTAAACTCCAGGGTCTGCTGCCCTGCAGAGACAATTTGCGTTTTTCTCACCACCCACAGAACGCTAACTAGGCAGCCCAGAGTACCCGGGAGCTCAGGCCATCCAGTGTCTTTTGAGATGTTAGGAGGAAGCAGAACAGCCAGCTCCCAAATGAAACACAGCAAAATGCTCACGCTTCAAGGGTCTGATTTTGTTTTGTTTTTGTTTTTTGAGACAGGGTCTCACTCTGTTGCCCAGGCTGGAGTGCAGTGGTGCGATTTCGGCTCACTGCAACCACCACCTACTGGGTTCAAGCAATTCTCCCACCTCAGCCTTCCAAGTAGCTGGGACTACAGGCACGCACCACCATTCGGTTAATTTTTGTTTTTTGGGGTTTTTTTGGGTAGACGGGGTTTCACCATGTTGGCCAGGCTGGTTTCACCTGACCTCAAGTGATCTGCCCACCTCAGCCTCCTAAAGTGCTGAGATTACAGGCATGAGTCACCGTGCCCAACCTCCTTCAAGGGTCTGAATCTAGCCAGCGTCCTACATCATACCTGCTTCAGCCTATGCAATGGAGAGAGCCTGAGATTTTATTTCAATAAGAAAATAAGAGTTGCATTATATCAAACTAAAAGGGAGAAACACAAACATAAAAAAAAAATTTAAAACCCAGAAATTCCAATACTAGACAACCCTCCAAAATTGGCAAAGCTCTGTGTATATTAAAAATGTATTGAGTCCAGGCATGGTGGCTCACGCCTGTAATCCCTGCACTTTGGGAGGCCAAGGCAGGTGATCACTTGAGGTCAGGAGTTCAAGACCAGCCTGGACAACATGGTGAAACCCCATCTCTACTAAAAATAAAAAAAAAAATAGCCGGGCATGGTGGCAGGAGCCTGTAATCCCAGTTATTCAGGAGGCTGAGACTGGAGAATCCCTTGAACCCAGAAAGCGGAGGTTGCCATGAGCCAAGATCATGCCACCGCACTCCAGCCTGGGCAACAGAGCGAGAGCCTGTCTCAAAAAAAAGAAAAAAGAAAAAGCACTGAAACATGCGACATCCACCTTTTTGTAATAGTTCCCACGACCTACACAAATGCATACAAAATGCTTAATATTTTGCTTGTGCTATTCTTTTCTGCTGGAAGGCAGCCCTGAATAAAAATTTTATTTTCCCACTTCTTTTTTTTTTTTGAGACGGAGTTCATCAGCCAGTCACCCAGGCTGGAGTACAGTGGCGCCGACCCCGGCTCACTCGTAAGCCCGCCTCCCAGGTTCAGGCTATTCTCCTGCCTCATTCGAAAAGTATTGGGACTACAGGCTCGGCCACCACGCTTGGCTAAGGTTTTTGTATTTTTAGTAGAGACGGGTTTCACCATGTTAACAGGATGGTCTCGATCCTGACCTCGCGGATCTCACCGGCCGCCTCCCAGCTGGGATTATGGCTTGACATCACTGCCTGTTTTTTCTCATTAATGCTACTTTTGCCCCAGGGTTACAGAGTGGAAAGTCCCACAATCTTTTTCTTCTCTATTTTCAGGTAGATGCATTTTATTACTATATTCTATCTGTCTGTTTATTCTATCTATTCCATTTATCATCTACCTACCTATTATTATTATCTGTCATCTGTATTCCATCTACCTATCATTGATCTATTGTCAATCTACATTTTGTCTTGTAGAAAAACACTGACCTCTTGGTGAGAATGCACATAAGGGAATGCTTATACACTGTTGGTGAGAATGTAAAATTGTACAACTTCTATGGAAAACAGTAGTAGATTTCTCAGAGAACTAAAAATAGATCTACCCTTTGACCCAGCAACTCCAGTAATGGTTATCTACCCAAAGGAAAGAAATTATCAGAAAAGACACCTACACTTACATTTTTACTGCAGCACAATTCACAATATCAAAATCATGGAATGAACCTAAGTGTTCATTGATGAAGAAATGGCATACACACACCAAGACTATTATGCATCTATATAAAAAAGAATGAAACTATATCTTTTCTTGCAGCAACATAAATGGAGCTGAGAGGGTCAATATCCTATGAAATAACTCAGAAACAAAAATCAAATACCACATGTTTCTCACTCTCTGTAAGTGGAGCTAAAAGAAATGGGCACATGGACCTTATGAATGGAATAACAGACACTGACACCTTTAGAAAAGGGGAAGGGAGGACGTAGGGTTGAGAAATTACTCCATCTGGTATTATATACAGCCCACTGGCACAATCCCACCACTGGGCAATATATCCGTAACAAACCTGCACCCTGCCTTAACTGTCAGCCAACATTGACTGCCTAATGGTCACTATTTGTGAACTCCTCATCAACCAGGATTTGCATGTCTTTTTGTTTCTCAGGTGAATTGTTCCCTGCAATAGCTTGCAACCAGCCCTGGTCACAATTGGCCCCCACACTGAGCTGAATATTGACACATGCCCATCTTACAAATTCCACATCATTCACCAAAGTTCTAAAGTCTTAGGGCACTTATCTGGAAAAGCTCACTGAATACGTGGTCATTTCAACCAACAACTATGGAAGAGGACGTGGGTACCAAAACCAAGGGTATCACTATAAGGGTTGTGTGATGGTTGGTCCAGTATTCTCCCTTCACCATCACCCTTTCAAGCAGAGCTGCCATCACTTTCTAATTTAGACAGAATTTAGATGCCCCTAAATAAGTAGGCATCCAATATCTCACCACACCACTTTTTTGTAGAGTCCTAGGACACTACTCACCACCGCTGCTCTCCTACTGCACATACCCCACCATGCCAAAGAATGGTGGCTCACACCTGTAATCCTGGTGCTTTGGGAGGCCAAAGAGGAGGAACACTTGAGATCAGAGGTTTGAGATCAGAGGTCTGAGACCAGCCTGGGCAACATAGTGAGACCTCATCTCTACAAACAAGTTAAAAAAAATATATATATATATATATATATATATGGCATAGTGGCACACACCTGTGTTCTCAGCTTCTCAGCAAGCTGAGGCCGGAAGATGACTTGAGCCCAGGAGTTTGGGGCTGCAGTGAGCTAGGATTATGCCACTGCACTCTAGCCTGGGCAGCAGAGAGACGCCATCTCTAAAAAGAGGAGGGAAAATACTGCTCCTTCTCAGACCCAAGGTAAAAAGGTTTTTGGTCTCACACTGACCAAAAAACATTGATATTTACTTAAGCAATATAAAAAGGGTCACTGTTTTAGAACAGAGGATTAAAGAGAAAGTAAAATCAGCACTGAGATAGGAGGACGGAGGACATTAACTGAGTTCCGATCCCAATGAAAAGAAGAAAAAGCTCTATCGACGTGAAATATCTACTTATCCTAGAAAAAGCCTTTTGACAGCAACATAAAATTCATACCTCTTAGTTTTTAAATTCTTATGGATGCTGTAGCAAATAACCACAATTTGGGTGACTGAAAGCAATGGAAGTTTATTCTTTTCCAGTGTTGGAGACCAGGAATCTGAGATCAAGTTGTGGGCAGGGCTGGACTCCCCCTGGAGGCTCTAGGGGAGGATCCTTCCTGCCTCTTCCAGCTCTTGGTGGTTCCAGGCACCGACGCTGTCATAGGACAGAGGGCCCTGGGTGCCGACTTCCTGGGGAGGGCCGTGCCCCGCTGCGGTTCGGGGTCCCCCGCGAGGCTACCCCTGCGCCCTGGGTCTCCCCGCGGGGGCGCTCGGAGAGGTGGAGCTTACCCCGCAGCCCCGGCGAGTCTCCCCGACCTGCCGGATGCCTTCCCTGGAAAGCCGACGGCTCCTCTAGGAGACCGCCCTCCATCCCCGGGTCCGACGTCACAAAACCTCCTGCGGGTCACCTCGCCTGGGGAACCTCGTGCGCCCTCCCTGGCAGCGACCGCAGGGACACTGGCCTCCGTTTGCCCAGCGGCAGGTCCTAGGCGTGGAAAGTACACATTTCTCCCAGTTCGCCCGCCCCCTGCGGCTCGGAGCCCGAGAACCGCCTGCTCTCATTTCCAATCGGATAATAGGGACGCTGAGAATAACAACTAGGACCAGCACCGCGAAGGCGCTCCTCTCGTGGGTCAGAGGTCGGCGCCCCTGCTCCGCAGCACCCAGCACTCACCCAGGGACCCCCAGTGGCCTCAGGCCTCCAGTCCCGCCCCGGGCTCCCGAAGCCCTCCGGCCCCCCAGGCTCGTCCCGAGACCTGCGGCGCAGCTCCGCCGGCGGGGAGGGCCTGCATGCCGCAAAGCTGCGCGAATGCCCCGCGCCCTCCGTCCACCGTCCTCAGACCAGCGGCGCCTCTCACTGGGCTTCGAGGGCTGCGCGGCTCCGCGACTGCGGTTCTCGGCCCGAGCGGGAAGGCGACGGCGGCGCGGACTCCGAGCCCAGCCGAGCTGCGAGGGCCGACGGAAGGCGAGTCTGCCCCTCGGGTGCGCCCACGGCTTAGGCGGGCGCCACTGAGGGGGCGTCTGACTGCGGGATCCGCGGCGGCGCCTCTTCGGCAAGAGCCCTCGATACACTGCGTTCAGGGCGGCTCCGGACCCTAGGACCCAGGAGCGACTGCGGCGGACTCCAGCCGCACACCACGTTCCCGCCCATTGGCCCGCTCCGGCCGGCCGCTGTGCACGTCATGGCGTCGGAAGGAAATACGCCAATGGGGTGAAGGGGTCAAGCTGAATTTACAGGCTCTGCGATGGCCCTGAGGCGGGACTAGGAGGGCGTTCCCGGTAACGATTGGACAGGACCTTTCGTAAGGGCGCCCCCGACAATAGAAGTAAGGAGGAACTGGAGTGGCTGCCTCCGTCGCAAAGTGGGCAGGTCTTGCATTGTCGGGCCTGACGATTGGTCTTTCCAATTGCCGGAAGCGACCGGCATATGGTCTGGAAACAACCTGTGGTATCGAATACCTGAGAGCTAAAACGTCCGTTCGCGGGCCGGAGAGTCCCGTAACCGCCACTTACCCGTGGTCTGTTGCCTGCCGTCCCTGCCATGGAGCATCTCGGTCCTCGTTCGCCCTGGCCCCCGGAAAGCCCGGCTCGTGGCAGCGCTACCCTGGTGCGGCGGCGAGAGGAGGGGACCGGGGCCTCGCGCCCTCAGAGCCTGAGCCGCGTGAGGGAGGGCGAGCCGCAGCCCCTGCCTTGCTAGTTCTCCAACACGCGAAAAAGGTGGATGAGAACTGGTGTGGGGATAGAAGATTTGGGTAGGGTTCACTTGACACCACCCAATTTCTAAATTAGCCATATTTTCTGAGTAGTTCTACCAACAAAGGTCAAGCTGGAGCCAAGTGCTGTAATCCCAGCACTTTGGGAGGCCCAGGTGAGGGTATATTGAAGCCAAGAGTTCGAGACCAGCCTGGGCAACATAGCAAGACTGTCTCTACAAAAAGTTTTTGGTTTTTGGATTTTTTGAGACAGAGTGTCCCTCTGTCGCCGAGGCAGGAGTGCGGTGGCACAATCTCAGCTCACTGCAACCTCCGCCTCCCGGGTTCAAGCAGTTCTGCCTCAGCTTCCCGAGTAGCTGGGATTACAGGCGCCCTCCACCACGCCTGGTTAATTTTTGCGTATTTACCAGAGACGGGGTTTCACCATGTTGGCCAGGCTGGTCTTGAACTCCTGACCTCATGTGATCCGCCTGCCCCGGCCTCCAGAAGTGCTGGGATTACAGGCGTGAGCCACCGCGCCCAGCCACAAAGTTTTAAAATGGCCCTGGCATGGTGGTGCGTGCTGGTAGACCCAACTACTGGGGAGACTGAGACGGGAGGGTTGCTTGAGGCCAGGAATTTGAGACCTGCCTGGGCGTCATAAGGAGACTCCATATCTAGAAAAAATAAATATATATATATATATTAGTTGGGTGTAGTGGTGTACGCCTGTGATCCCAGCCGCTCAGGAGGCTGAGGTGGAAGAATCGCTTGAGCCCAGGAGGTCAAGGCTGCAGTGAACTATGATTGTACCACTGCACTCTTTCCTGGGCCAGAGACCCCTGTCTCCAAAAAAATAAAAGGACACAGACACGCACAGAGGGATGACCATGTGAGGACACAGGGAGGATCGCTTGAGTCTGAGAAATGGAGGCCGCACTGAGCTGTGATCATGCCACTGCACTTCCCAGGCGGAAGCGATCCTCCCGAGTAGGCAGGACCACAGGTGTGTGCCACCATTCCCGGCTAATTATTTGTAGAAATGAAGTCTTGCTATGTTTCTCAGGCTGGTTTTAAACTCCTGAGCTCCAGTGATCCTCCCACCGTGGCCTCCCAAAGTGCTGGTATTATAGGCATGAGCCACTATGCCTGGACCAATTCTTAATTGGTGACTTGACTTTATCTGTCTCACTCAGCTTCCTTCAAATGCTGAGCCTCCGTCTTTTAAGAAGGTAGTGTACTATGTCAACCTGTTCTAAATATTTGATGAGAGAAAGTTCTAGAATTCACATCCCCACCAACTTTCTTTTTTTCTTTAAAAGAATTTTTTAAGAGACACGGTCTTACTCTGTTGCCTGGGCTGGAGTGCGGTGGTGCAATCATAGCTGACTGCAGCCTTGACCTCCTGGTCTCAGGTGATCCTCCTACCTCAACTTCCCAAGTAGCTGGGACCATGAGTGTGCATAACCACACCCAGCCAATTTTTTTGTTTGTTTACTTTTTGTATCGGTGAGGTCTCGATTTCCTGACTTCACATGATCCTCCCGCCTCAGCCTCCCAAAGCACTGGTATTACAGCCATGAGCCACCGTGCGTGGCTGCCACTGACTTTCTGAACCCCAGGTGTATTAGCCACCATAACAGACATCTTTTGTCTGATATATTCTGTGGATCATATTGTTTGGGTGGTACAGGTGCAGGTTTGTTTCATGGGTATATCGTGTGACACTGAGGTTTGGAATACAGATGATCCCATCACCCAGGTACTGAGCATAGCACCCAACAGGTAGTGTTTCGGCCTGGCGCCTCCATCTCTCCATCCTGTAGTATTACCCAGTATCTACTGTTCCCAACCTTATGTCCATATATAGATTATGTTTCTTAGAGTTCTCTAAATAACGGGGCAGGGAAGGTAGTGTGAATGATGTAAAGGTGTGACAAATTGATTCTGCAAAATTAACTTTTTTTGAATAAAGTATTCAATTTTCTGAAGCGAACAGGCTGCTTTCTCAAGCAAAATTTCATTTGAATCCACCCCCAGCCTGCAGAGAGGGAGGGAGGGAGACCTATTAAGAGTTTTATTTGTTCTCTTGAGTCTTATGACTTACTTCTTAATGAAAACCCTTATTGTTTTCTAAGAGAAAAAAAAGAATGAATGCAGTGTTCAAAATGGGATTATGTAGAATTTTTAGGAGCATAAAGAGAAATTGAAGAATTATGGAAACAAAGGCCAGAAAAGCAAAGTGTTCTTCCTCTATGTAGCAGCCAGATGGCGTTTTAGGCAAATACACCGCAAACTGCACAGCCGGGGATCCCCATCTCAAAGGGCTTTCCACGGAGCAAAAGCAGTTTCGATTGTATTGTCATCACCACCATCAACTTTTTTTTTTCACTCATATGATGTATACCAATATCATTATTCTCGTTGTTTGTATATCCATCATCATCATCATCATCATCATCATCATTAATGTCTGTTAATTTTTGCATGTTATTTTTAACATAGCATGTAAACAGCATCTCCCCACAAAAAAAACTAGCTCAGGATAAACATCTCTAAGAGTATTTCATAGCAGCTGATAGTTTGACCAACAAAAAAATGTTTTCTTTTCCCAAAATAAAGTTCTGTGGCTTGTCTCAGGGAAAGTTGTTTGTTTATTTGTTGGATTTTTGGTTTGGTTTGGTTTTGTCTTTTGTTTGTGGGTTTGGTGATTGGTGGTTGAGTTTGTTTATGGCTTAAAGGGTACCCTTGATGAATAAATGTTTATGTTTTCAGATAGGTAGGCTTTAGTGAACTATCTCATTCTGAGAAATCTAAAGTTTAAGTTGTTCTGTCTGTGAACACCACTGAAAGAATCCACCTTCCTTCTCAAGCCACATTCTCAGGGACAGACTTGGGGATGCTAGAACTCCCCTCCCATCTCCCATCTCCCCTCTCCCCTCTCCCCTCTCCCTTCCTGAGACAGTCTGGCTCTGTCACCCAACCTCCGCCTCCTGGGTTCAAGCCATTCTCCCTGCCTCAGCCTCCCCAGTAGCTGGGATTACAGGCGTCCACCACAATGCCCAGCTAATTTTTGCATTTTTAGTAGAGACGCAGTTTTGCCATGTTGGCCAGGCTGGTCTCGAACTCTTGACCTTAGACAATTAGAATTATGTTAGAAAAAGAGCCAAGGAAACCTGATCCATGTTTAACACAGGGGAGACACTTTCTTTTTCTTTTTTTTGAGACGGAGTCTCACTCTGTCATCCAGGCTGGAGTGCAGTGGTGTGATCTTGGCTCACTGTAACCTCCATCTCCCAGGTCCAAGCGATTCTCCTGCCCAAGCCTCCCGAGTAGCTGGGATTACAGGCGCGTGCCATCACGCCCAGCTAATTTTTGTATTTTTAGTAGAGATGGGGTTTCACCATGTTGACTGATCTCGAACCCCTGACCTCAGGTGATCCGCCTGCCTAGGCCTCCCAAAGTGTTGGGTTTATAGGCATGAGCCACCACACCCAGCCAACACTTTTGTTTCAAAAACAAATAAAATTTGAGTTAGGAGGAATAAGTTCAAGGGATCCATTGTATAATATGGGGACTATAGTTCACAACAATGTATTGCATACTTGAAAATCACTGAGAGCAGATTTTAAATATTCTCATCACACACATAAAAGATAAATATATAAGGTGATACATATGTTAATGAGTTCAATTTAGCCACTCTGCAATGTGCACGTATTTCAAAACATCATATTGTACACCATAAATATATGCAATTTTTATTTGTCAATTTTTAAAAATAAAAAAAGAGGCTGGGCATGGTGGCTCATGCCTGTAATCCCAGCACTTTGGGAGGCCGAGGTGGATGGATCATCTGAGGTCAGGGGTTTGAGACCAGTCTGGCCAACATGGTGAAACCCCATCTGTACTAAAAATACAAAAATCAGCCAGGTGTGGTGGCCTGTGCCTGTAATCCCAGCTACTCGGGAGCTGAGGCAGGAGAATTGCTTGAACCTGGGAGGTGGAGGTTGCAGTGAGCCGAGATGGTGCCACTGCACTCCAGCCTTGGCAACAGAAACTCCATCTCAATAAATAAATAAATAAAAATCCATCCTGCCAAATCCTTTTTAAAGAATTTTGTTGTTTCCATTGATATATAATAACTGTCCACATTCCCCACATTCCTGGGATACACAGTGATATTTCAATATATATATAATGTATAGTGGTCACAGCAGGGTAATTGGCATATTCATCATCTCACACATGTACCATTTCTTTGTGTTGGCAACATTTAATATCCTCTCGGCTACTTGAAACTGCATATTATTGTTGCCTAGAGTCATCCTACAGTGCTATAGAACACTAGAACTTATTCCCACTCTCTAACTGTAACTTAGTATCCTTTAACAATTCTTACTTTTAAGTAGGCAGTTGGGTTCACAGTTTCACGCAAAACTCATGCCTGCAAATGATGTACAACAGTCTCCCATGTGAAAAGGCAACTAAAAATGATAAAGTTCAGGCTTTGCTTCTGGTACTTAGTGATTTGTATTTTGTAGCTTGCCCACTTCCCAAAAACTCATGATCCGCAACTACACCAGTAGTTACCATTTTAGGGAGACCAAAAAGAAAAAAAATTAAAAAACCTTTTTTGAGAAGAAGAAAATGACCTTAGTTGTACAACATTGGGGCAAAGTGATTTTGATGAAATACGTAGTCAAACAATGACTTGCATTGATAGAGCTTGCTAAAGACAAGATTTATGTTACCCCCAAATCAAAATTGAACCCCCAAGGTGATGGTGTTAGGAGGTGAGGCCTTTGGAATGTGATGAAGTCAGGAGCCTCATGAATGGCACTAGTGCCCTTATAAAAGGGACCTCAGAGAGCTCCTTCGCCTTTTCCACCATGTGAGGACACGGCGAGAAGGTGCCAAGTCTGTGAACCAGGAAGCCTTCATCAGACACTGAGTGTGCCACACCTTGATTCTGGACTCCAGAGCTGTGAGCAATACATGTCTTTTGTTTAACCCCTTTCCCGTTTGCCCCGAGAATACTCTTGTCTCTAAACCCAATGTAACAGAAATGTATATGATTTTACATTAGGATGAGACACAAGTTCTGTTTAGAAATAACTCCAAGAACAAGTTTTGTATTTTATTTTCACGTTGAAAATCAATTAGATTTCCTTCAGCCTCAAGGAGCGAGCGTGTTTATGTGAAATTAAATGAGTGCAGGCAGCAAGCTGTACCTTTTTTTTTCTAAACAGGAAATGGGTTAAAAGTCATTCATTGTATAGTATTTTGTCATAGCAGTCCAAATAAACTAAGTCAGAGCTCCAATGGGGTACCCCAGACGATAGGAAACACTGGTGGCATCTTGCTACTGTTTTGATGTTCTTTTTGTAAAGGAAGAAGGAAGGAAACACCCCATGAATTCTATCTGGGCCAGACCTTTTATCTTTTTTATTTTATTTTTTTTTAAGGTGGAGTTTTGCTCTCGTCGCCCAGGCTGGAGTGCAGTGGTACAATCTTGGCTCATTGCAACCTCCGCCTCCAGGGCTCAAGAGATTCTCATGCCTCAGTCTCCCAAGTAGCTCGGATTACAGGTGTGCACTACCACACCCAGCTAATTTTTGTATTATTAGTAGAGATGGTGGGGGTGGGGGGGGGTTCGCCATATTGGCCAGGCTGGTCTCGAACTCCTGGCCTCAAGTGATCCATCCACCTCGGCCTCCCAAAGTGCTGGGATTACAGGTGTGAGACACTGCGCCCAGCCCCAGATAATTTTTATTATTTATTTATTCATTTATTTATTTATTTGAGACAGAGTCTCTTTCTGTCGCCCAGGCTGGAATGTGGAGTGCAGTGGCGTGATCTCGGCTCACTGCAAACTTCATCTCCTGGGTTGAAGCGATTCTCCCACCTCAGCCTTCCAAGTAGCTGGGATTACAGGCGTGTACCAACACACCCGGCTAATTTTAGTATTTTTAGTAGAGACGGGGTTTCACCATGTTGTCCAGGCTGGTCTTGAACTCCTGACCTCAGGTGATCCGCCCACTTCGGTCTCCCAAAGTGCTGGGATTACAGGTGTATGCCACTGTGCCCAGCCCCAGCTAATTGTTTTATTTTTTGTAGAGACGGGATCTCGCTGTCTTGCCCAGGATGGTCTCAAACTCCTGGGCTAAAGAAATCCTCCCACTTCAACTTCCCAAAGTGCTGGAATTATAGGTGTGAGCCACTGCGCCCAGCAAGAAGCACTTCTTAGGTGTCAAATGTGTTTACCCCAAGTGACTTTCCCGAGGCTGCCGTAATACAGTATCACAACCTGAGCAGCTTAAAACAACCAGAGTTTATCGTCTCCTGGTCCTGGAGGCCAGGAGTCTGAAATCAAGGAATGTCGGGGCTGCGCTCCCTCCGGAGGCTCCAGGGGAGGCTCCTTCCTGCCTTTCCCAGCCTCTGGGGACTCCAGGCATCCCTGGGCTTCTGGCCGCATCGCTCCAGTCTCTGCCTCCATCTCCACTCAGCCTTCTCCTCTATGTCTGTGTCTCCTCTTTTGTCTCTTAGAAGGATACCTGTCATTGGATGCAGGACCCTCCCTAACCCAGGATGAGCTCATTTTGGAATCCTTAACTAATAACTGCAAAGACTCTATTTCCAAATGAGATCCCATTCACAGGTTCTGTAAATTTAAAGGGGTTAGGAATTGAACGTATTTTGGGGGGATCACTATTCAATCAATTGCAATTGTGTTTGGTTCCTTTGAGAGGCTCAAGTGGAGGATCCTTCCTGCCTCTCCAGCTCCTGGGGGCTCCCGGTGTCCCTGGGCTTGTGGCCACATCACTCCAGTCCCTGCCTTCCCATGCAGCCTCCTTCTCTGTGCCTGTCTCCTCTTCTGTCTCTTAAAAGGATACTTGTCAGGGGACTCAGGGCCCATCCTAATCCAGGATGAGCTCATCTTCAGATCCTTAACCTACATCTGCATTACCTACATCACACACATCCTTCAGTACATCTGTGAAGACCCGATTTCCAAATAAGGCCCCATTTACAGGTACTGGGGCTTCAGGTTTCAACATATCTTAGTTGAGCATACAATTCAACCCTCAACAAAGGAATGTGAATCCATGGTAAACTCTTCTGTGCTTTCAAGCATTTCTCTATCCCCTTCATTATACGGGCTTTCCCTTTCTGCAAATTTATTTTTACAAATAATAGCCATAGCTGTGACTGTTGAAGCACTCGTGATGTGCCATCCACTTCTTAACTTCTTTGCAAACGACAATCATATAATTGTCACCCAAATCCTACCAGGAAAGTACTACTGCATTTTATAAATATGGACACAAAAGTTTGGAGACATTAAGACAAGTCTGATATTTTACAGCTAAAACATGGTGGGTTTCCACTCCGAAGTATATTTCCAAGAGAAATGAAAACGTGTTCACGTAAACTCTGAAACACACATTCACAGCAGCATTGTTCATAGTAGCCTAAAGGTGGTAACAACCTCAAATGGCCTGTCAGCAAATGAATGTGTAAACTTAATGTGGTCCATCCATATCATGGAATATTCTTCAGCCCTAAAAAGGACTGAAACTCTGACACAGGCTGCCACATGAGTGAACCTTGAAGGCATTTGCTAAGTGACGGAAGTCAGTCATAAAACGCTGTGTTCTGTGTGATCCCATGTATAGGATAATTCAAAACAAGGAAGTCTATAAAGATGGAAAGTAGATTCGTGGTTGCTTAGGGATGGGGGCAGGGGGTGTTAAGGTGGTTATAGCTAAAGGGTACAAAGTGTCTTACTGAAGAAATCAAGTGCTCTGCGGGGCGCAGTGGCTCACGCCTGTAATCCCAGTACTTTGGGAGGCCTAGGCAGGCGATCACCTGAGGTCAGGAGTTCGAGACCAGTATGGGCTACATGGTGAAATCCCATCTCTACTAAAAATACAAAAATTAGCTGGGCGTGGTGATGCATGCCTTAATCTCAGCTACCCAGGAGGCTGAGGCAGGAGAATTGCTGGAACCCGGGAGGTGGAGACTGCAGTGAGCTGATATCGTGCCACTGCAGTCCGGCCTGGCGACGGAGCAAGACTCTATCTCCAAAAAAAAAAAAAAAAAAAAAAAAAAAGAAATCAAATGCTCTAAAACTGATAGTGGTGATGGTTGCACAACTCTGAATATACTGCAAAACACTGAATTGCATGCATTAAATGGGTAAATGATATCGTATGTAAGCTATATCTCAATAAAGTTGTTAAAAATGAACAATAGTTTCTACCCAAAGGAAAATAAATCATTCTACCAAAAACACACATGGACATATATGTTCATCACAGCACTATTCACAATAGCAAAGACATGGAATCAATCCAGGTGCCCATCCGTGGCAGACTGGATAAAGAAAATATGGTACATCTACACCAAGGAATACTACACAGCCATAAAAAGAACAAAATCATGTCCTTTGCAGTAACATGGATGGAGTTGGAGGCCATCATCCTAAGGAAATTAAGGCAGGAACAGAAAGTCAAATAACACATCTTCTCATTTACAAGTGGGAGCTAAACATTGGGTACCCATGGACATAAAGATGGGAACAATAGACTCTGGGGACTGCTATAGGGGAGAGGAAGGGAAGGTGACAAGGGCTGGAAGGTACTTATCAGGTACTAGGCTCACTACCTGGGTGACAGGTCCATTAGGAGCCCAAACCTCAGCATCATGCGATATGCCCAGGTCAGAAGCCTGCACATGCACCCCTGAGTCTAAAATAAACGTTTAAAAAATTAAAAATTAAATCATTTTAATTTAACTTAAATTTTTAAAAAATTGGTCAGGCACAGTGGCTCATGCCTGTATTCCCAGCACTTTGGGAGGCCGAGGTGGGCAGATCACTTGAAGCCAGGAGTTCGAGACCAACCTGGCTAACATGGTAAAACCCTGTCTCTATGAAAAATACAAAAATTAGCCGAACTTGGTGGTAGATGCTTGTAATCCCAGCTACTCAGGTAGCTGAAGGAGGAGAATTTCTTGACCCCGAGAAGTGGAGGTTGCAGTGAGCCAAGATTGCAGCACTGCACTCCAGCCTGGGCAACAGAGTAAGACTCTTATCTCAAAAAATAAAAATAAAAATAAAAAATTAGCTGGACATGGTGGTGTGTGCTTTTCATCCCAGCTACTTGAGACCACGCCACTGCACTCCAGCCTGGGTGACACAGAAAGACCCTGTCTCAAATAAATAAATAAATAAACAAAGTTAGAAATACCCATAAGAGCATTAACTCCACCAGAAACCAAAAATACTTCAAATGAAAAATAGCATGTAATTTTACCTAATGTGGAAAAGACAATGATTTGAAATGCATTGAAGTTTTGTTTTAATAAAATAATGATGAAGTAGTGGGTTGAAGATTTAACGCCAGACTCACACCTGGGTACCTTCTCATCCTCTGAACACAATTAGGACACATTCTCTCCGTTGTATAGCGCCTTTTATAATCCATTGCACACCAAAAACTTTGTCATTATTTCCCTGTTGCAGTTTCAATTTCTTCCCAGGTACTTTTCACAGCCCGTCTGTATCTTCTCTTCTTTAAACTTCTTCTTCCTATCTATTGATATGCTTCACACAGTACTAGCACATATGATCCAAATGGCACACTGCTATTTATTTAAATCTAAGATCGCAGATCTGGAAGCAATCATGAATAACCTAGTCCAGGTGTCCCGAGTCATAGGTTAAAAAACATCTCAAGTCGAATCAACCCAAATGACCATGAGTAGATGAAGACAAACACAACGTGGTCCATCCACACAAGGGAACATGATGCAGCCCTAGGGAGGAATGTGGCTCGCACACAGGTTCCAGTGTAGGTGCACCTGAGTAACGCCACGCTCAGCGAAACAAGCCACACACAAAAGACCATGTGCTAAATCATGCCATTTCTATCAAGTGTCCAAAATAGGCAAATCCACAGAGACAGAAAATACATGGTCATTAGAGGCTGGGGAGGCAGAATGGGAAGTGACTGCTAGTGCGTACAGGGTCTCGTTCTGGAACAATGAAGATGTTCCGGAACTAGATAGAGATGTGGTTGTGAACATACTAAATCTCACTGAGTTGTACATTTTGAAATGGTGAATTTCGCTGGGCGCTGTGGCTCACACCTGTAATCCCAGCACTTTGGGAGTCCAAGGTGGGTGGATCACCTGAGGTCAGGAGTTCGAGACCAGCCTGACCAACATCGTGAAACCCCGTATCTACTAAAAATACAAAAACTAGCCGGGCATGGTGGTGGGCGCCTGTAATTCCAGGTACTCAGGAGGCTGAGGCAGGAGAATTGCTTGAACCCAGGAGGCAGAGGTTGCAGTGAGCCAAGATTGCACCACTGCACTCAGCTTGGGCGATGGAGTGAGACTCTGTCTCAAAAATAAATACATAAATAATAAAAATAACAAAATGGTGAGTTTCAAGTTCTATAAATTTTCTCTCCATAGAGAAAAAGTTAGTCTTCTCCTAACTCTCAAAGCCTACGGTAGGCATCACTTCAGGTACCCCAAAAGTTAAGAGCCAGGGCCAGGCACAGTAGCTCATGCATGTAATCCCAGCATTTTGGGAGGCCAAGGGAAAAGGATCACTAGAGCCCAGGAGTTCAAGACCACTGGGGCAACACAGCACCACCCCATCCTTACAAAAATTAAAAAACTGGGCATGGTGGAGCACACCTGTGGTCCCAGGAACTCAGGAGGCTAAGCTGGGAGGATTGCTTCAGCCCAGGAAGTCAAGGCTACCTCATCTCCAAAAAAAGTTTAATTTATAAAGAAAGTTGAGAGCAGAGACAATCCTATCCTCCCCATCCCTGCATCGTCCAATACTCCACAGACAAACAGATAGCAGTCTTCCTTTATATATTTGTTTCTTTTTTGAGACAGAGTCTCACTCTCTTTCCCAGGCTGGAGTACAGTGGTGCAATCTCAGCTCACTGCATCCTCTGCCTCCTGAGTTCAAGCAATTCTGCTTCAACCTCCCGAGTAGATGGGATTACAGGCATGTGCCACCACACCTGGCTAATTTTTGTATTTTTAGTAGAGATGGGGTTTCACCATGTTGGCTAGGCTGGTCTCAAGCTCCTGATCTCAAGTGATGCGCCCACTTTGGCCTCTCAAAGTTCTGGGATTACAGGCGTGAGCCACTGCACTCAGCCCTTCCTTTATATTTTCACATGGCTTCATCTTAAAAGATTTATCTGTGCACCTCTTTGGGGAAATTTTTGCAAACAAATATTTCTGTGAAGCTATTGGGAATTTGAAAGATGTTTAAATCTTATTGACTTTACAATCTTTCCTGTGTTTCCTAGAAGATGACGCAGAAACCCGATGGACGTAGAAGGGAAGGGTAATATAGAATTAGCAGAAAGTTTATAAATTAAGATTCATACTTATTTATAAGATAATAACATTGGCCTCATCATGAAAAAAGTGCAGGTAAGTGGCACACCAATTATATCCCAGCTAGAAGTAGCAAACAATCAATGGGGTGAAAAGATAGCTCTACTTATCATATGGTCAGAAACACCTGAAAGTACCTCAAGCATATAGAGCTTCCAGTGCTGGGTGACCAGGGGAGAAAACCATGAGTTTTCAAACCTGTCCCAGCATGTCCCTGAAGTTTTCACTTACTTTTTTTTTTTTTTTTAAGACGGAGTCTCGCTCTGTCACCCACGCTGGAGTGCAGTGGCGTGATCTCGGCTCACTGCAAGCTCTGCCTCCAGGGTTCATGCCATTCTCCTGCCTCAGCCTCCCGAGTAGCTGGGACTACAGGCACCCGCCACCACGCCCGGCTAATTAGTAGAGATGGGGTTTCACCATGTTAGCCAGAATGGTCTCCATCTCCTGACCTTGTGATCCACCCGTTTCGGCCTCCCAAAGTGCTGGGATTACAGGCGTGAGCCACGCACCCGGCCAGTTTCCACTTACTTTTTTTGGGGGGGGATTGGGGGACAGGGTCTCCGTCTGTTGCTCAGGCTGCAGTGTAGTGGCACGATCATAACTCACTGTAACCTCAAACACCCAGTCTCAAGTAATCCTCCCACCTCCCAGCTTCCCAAGTAGCTGGGACCACAGGCATGCACCCCTGTACCTGGCTAGTTTCAAATTTTTGGTAAAGACAGGGTCTCACTATATTGTCCAAACTGGTCTTAAACTCCTAGGCTCAAGGAATCCTCTGTCCTCAGCCTCCCAGAGAGCTAAGGTTATGGGCATGAGCCACTGTGCCCCGACTTTCACTTACTTACTTTGGAAACAAGCTGCATCCCACTAGAGAAGTCCCAGCGTCTGCAGGTGCTGTACAGGATGACGATGAAGTTCTTCCTACTCCATCAAGACCATCAGCCAAAGGAAAGAGAACACATTGTTCCAGGCTGAAGCAGGTGTTATGGACTGAACCATGTTCCTTCAAAATTCACATGGGGAAACCCTAACCCTAATGTGGCTGTATTTGGAGATAGAGTCTATTGGCATATAATAAAGACCCAATGAGCTCGTAAGAGTGGTGCCCTCATCCTATAGGACTGGTGTCCTCATAAGAAGATGAAGACAGATCTCTCTCTCTCTCTCTCTCTCTCTCTCTCTCTCATTGTGATAAGAGCCCTTAATATGAGATTTACTCTCTTAAATACTTAAGTACACAATACGGTATTGTTAACTATAGGCATGATTCTGTACAGTAGATCAGAGCTTATATGTCTTGCATAACTGAAACTCTACACCCGCTAAACAATTCCCCATTCCTTCTCCTGCCAACCCTGGACAACCACAGTTCCTTCATTCTCTCTCTTTCTCTCCTTCTCTCTCTTTCTGTCTCCACCGCTGCCTTTCTGCTTTAGGACAAAGGAAAGGCCATGTGAGGATACAGCAAGAAGGTGGTCGTCTGCCAGCCAGGAAAAGAGTCCTCACCAGACCCCAATCTTAACAGCATCCTGTTCTTGGACTTCCAGCCTGCAGAACTGTGAGGAAATAAATTTCTGAGCACTGTGGGACCTAGCAGACTAATATGGTCAGGGTTTGTCCCCAGACAGGAATGCCTGAAGTTGGGACTCTCTGACTTGATAGAGCTGTATGTGTCCATTCTCACACTGCTATGAAGACATACCTGAGACGGAGTAATTTCTGGAGAAAAGAGGTTTAATTGGCTCACAGTTTCACAGGCTGTACGGGAGGCATGGGTGGGGAGGCCTCAGACAACTCACAATCATGGTGGAAGGCGAAGAGGAAGCAGGCACAATCTTCACATGCCCAGCAGGAGAGAGCGAGAGTGCACAAAGCAGGAAGTGTCACGCATTTTTAAACAACCAGATCTTGTGAGAACTCACTCACTACGAGAACACCAAGGAAGAAATCCACCCCCATGATCCAATTACCTCCCACCATTGTGAATTACAATTCAACATGAGATTTGGGTGGGAACACAGAGTGAAACCATATCAAGAGCTAGGTCAGGATCAAGCCTCTGTTTCCTCCTTTTATAAGGACACCAAAAGCATTAGCTGCAAGTCACTGAATTCACATGGTTTAACTGTACAGACTGTACCCAAATCTTATTTCAAAGACAACACAGATAAGCTTTTTGAGACCAAGTTGTTTCCAAAGGTAAGGGAAGATTCAACTATACAGTGTGCAAAGCAGTTAACTTACGTATGATACACTATGCACAACTACCAGAAAAGAACATACAGGAAGGTGCTGGAAATTAACTCAAGGCTCCTCCCCTCTTCCAGATGTGGTTTTAAAAAATGCCCATTTCCTGTTCCTCAAAAAATTAAAAATAAATCTACCATGTGACCCAGCAACCCTACTTGTATTGGTCCAAATGAAATAAAATCAAGATCTCAAACAGGCATCTGCACCTCCATGTTCACTGCAGCATCATTCACTATAGCCTGGGCATGGAGACCAAGTGTCCGTGGGTGGAAGAATGGGTAAAGAAAATGTCAGGTATATATACAGTGGAATACTATTCAGCTTTAAGAAAGAAAGGGAACCAATCATTGGCAACAACACAGATGAACCTGGAGCACATTATGCTAAGCAGAATCAGTCAGGCACAGAAAGACAAATACTGTCATGTCTCACTTATACGCAGAGTCTAAACTCATCAAACTCATAGAAGCAGAGGATGAATGGTGGTTGCCAGGTGCTCCAAGGAGGGGTAGTAGGGAGTTGTTCTGTGGATATAAAGCTTCAGTTACACATGACGAATAAGCTCTGATCTGCTGTCTACAACACTGTGCCTGTAGTTAATAATACTGTATTCTGTACTACTCATCCATAAAAAGGAATGAAATAATGGCAATTGCAGCAACCTGGATGGAATTGGAGACTATTATTCTAAGTGAAATCATTCAGGAATGGAAAACCAAACATCGTATGCTCTCACTTATAAACAGAAGCTAAGCTATGAGGATGCAAAGGCACAGGAATGGCATAATGGACTCTGGGGACTCAGGGGGAAGGGTGGGAGGGGGGTGAGGGATCAAAGAGGACACATTGGGTACAGTGTACACTGCTCGGATGACAGGTGCACCAAAACCTCAGAAATCTCCATTAAACAACTTATCCATGTAACCAAATACCACCTGCTCACCAAAAACTATTTGAATGTTTTAAAGAGTTAACAAGTAATAATAATACTGTATTCCTTACTTAAAAACTTGAGAGGATCTCATGTTAGGTATTCTTACTGCAATTTTTTTAAATGTGTCTGTTTCCTGGTTCTATCCAAATCTTCTGATCTGCCACTATCTGACTCTCTGCCACCTAAGAATTTCCTTCAGTGGTCCCCACTAAGACATCCCGCATCCTACTCAGCTATGGGACACCTGTAGCTTTATTTCAGGTCACACAGGCTAATATCAGGGAATCCACTACTCTCTGTCAAACCATAGGTACACAGCATTTCTTAACGCCAAAACGTCTCTATAATTCCACCGGATTCTCTTGTCATAGTCCAATTCCATGCCATACTGAAGTTTGAGGAGATTCATTCTTTCGTTTTCCAATTCACTTTAGAGAAAAAAATTAAATAAATAAAGCACACACTCTAGAATCTCATCCTTTCTCTCCCCAAGAGGTAAAATCTCTGAGCAGATGCCCTGGGAACATGCTGGGAAGGTTCTAGTCTTGGATGAGGGTTGGAGCATGTGTTCCTAGTGAAAACTTTTAGAATAAAATTGGACCACAGCCACCAAGTATGGGTATAGGAATGCATCCAGGTGAGGGGACTGGACCTAGCAGACCAAGATGGGAAGCAGAATTTGTAAATTCCCTCAGCTGTAGGAGTCCTGAGACAGACCCTTTTCATGGGGTGCACCTGGAAACATTCAAGACTTAGTTCAGAGTCCTCCTGACCTGACAGCCGGGCCCCCTGCCCGAACTTGGGAACGCCTCCATAGACAGCCATCAAAGACTAAACAACGGGTAAACAATGACCCGGAACAGTCTCCCCATGGTGCAGGTGCAGTGGTAACTTCCAGGTCATGTCAGACATCTCTTGGGCTGCAAGATCTCCCCACTCTCCTTCCCACTCTCTTCCTCCTTTTAAAAAAACCATCTAACACCTTCACATGCTGCTGAAAAGACACAAACCCACACCAACCTGTGAAACTTAAATGTGTCCAGGAGTGCCCTCTATTTTGTTGAATTTTTTTTTTTTTTTTTTGCTACATTATATTAGAGCCTTGAATTAATCATATAACTGCACAGAAATCTGTGTGGATAATGTAAAAGAGTTCTCAGGGTGTGAATACCCTTCCTTCCTCCTCCTCCAGCTCCTTCTTCCTCCCTCCTTTTTCTCCTCCTCCCTCCAAGTTTTCTTTCTTTTTCTCCTCCTCTTTCTATTCCTCCTCCTCCTTCTCCTCCTATTGTTCCTTCTCTTTCTCCTCCTTCTCCTTCCATTTTTTTCTTTTTCTCCTCCTTCTCCTCCTATTTTTCCTCCTCCTTTTTCTCCTCCTCCTTCATCTCCTTCTCCCTCCTCATCTTCCTCTTCCTCTTCTCCTCCTTCTCCTTCCCCTCTTCCTTTCTCTTGCTTCCTTCTATCTTTCCTCCCTCCCATCTTCCGTTCATTCCTTCCTTCTTTCTTCTCACTTTGAGCACTCCACACAACCAACCCCACACAGTCAAGCATTCCCAGATATGTGTCAAGAAAATGTGACGAAAGACATATAAAAAAGAGTACCGGCCGGGCGCGGTGGCTCAAGCCTGTAATCCCAGCACTTTGGGAGGCCGAGACGGGCGGATCACGAGGTCAGGAGATCGAGACCATCCTGGCGAACACGGTGAAACCCCGTCTCTACTAAAAAATACAAAAAACTAGCCGGGCGAGGTGGCGGCGCCTGTAGTCCCAGCTACTCGGGAGGCTGAGGCAGGAGAATGGCGTAAACCCGGGAGGCGGAGCTTGCAGTGAGCTGAGATCCGGCCACTGCACTCCCACCTGGGCGACAGAGCGAGACTCCGTCTCAAAAAAAAAAAAAAAGTACCAATCAGCCAAAAGAACAAAAGTGGGTCTGATAAGGTCAGATATAATTATGAAACCACCAGGACCTCTATTCCGGGATGGGATGGAGGTTGAAAGCTGATGCACAGCCAACATAAAACAGTCTCAACCGCATGACCAGCAATTCCACTCCTGGGTAAATACAGAAAATAATTGGAGGCCAGGCACAGTGGCTCACATCTGTAATCCCAGCATTTTGGCAGGCTGAGACGCGTGGATCACCTGAGGTCAAGAGTTCAAGACCAGCCTGGCCAACATGGTGAAACCCTGTCTCTACTAAAACTAAACGTGTAATCCCAGCTACTCAGGAGACTGAGGCATGAGAATCACTTGAATCTGGGAGGCAGAGGTTGCAGTGAGCTGAGACCGTGCCACTGCACTCTAGCCTGGGCAACAGAGTGAGACTCCATCTCAAAAAAAAAAAAAAAAAAATAGGGGCTGGGCATAATGGCTCACACCTGTAATCTTAACACTTTGGGAGGCCAAGATGGGAGGGTCACTTGAGACCAGGAGTTTGAGACCAGCCTGCCTGGTCAACACACTAAGACCCCCATCACTAAAAATAAAAACAATTTTAAAAAGAATTGAGACTCTAACAGATATGTACACATCATATTCATAGCAGCACCATGGGTCGGGCAGTGTGGCTCATGCCTGTAATCCCAGCACTTTGGGAGGCCAAGGTGAGGAGATCACTTGAGCCTAGGAATTTGAGACTAGCCTGGGCAACATGGTGAAACTCAGTCTGTACAAAAAATACAAAAATTAGCCAAGGGTGGTGCACACCTGTAGTCACAGCTACTCAGGAGGCTGAGATGAAAGAACTGCTTGAGCCAGGGAGGCAGAGGTTGCAGTGAGCTGAGATCATGCCACTGCACTCCAGCCTGTGTGACAGAGCAAGACCCCGTCTCAAAACAAATGAACAAATAAATAAATGAAGAGCAGCTTCATGCACAAGAGCCAAAAAGTAGAAACAACTTAAACATTCACTGGAGCATGAATGCATTTACATAAATGTAGCTCACACATACGACAGACTATGATTGCACAATAAAAAAGACTGGAGCTCTCATACATGCTGCAACTGAATGAACTTGGAAACATGATGCTAAGTTTAAAAAGACAGACACAAAGGTCTCATATTGTATGATTCGATTTATATGAAAGGTCCAGAATAGGCAGAGAGACAGATAGCAGAGTGGTATTTGCTGGAAGCTTCAGGTGGGGAGAGGATTGCAGGGTGAGGGGCTGATAACTATTGGGTGTAATTTCTTTGCAGGTAATAAAAGTGTTTCATTAGGCATGGTGACTCGTGCCTGTCATCCCAGCACTTTGGGAGGCCAAGGCGGGTGGATCACTTGAGGCCAGGAGTTCAAGACCAGCCTGGTCAACATGGTGAAATCCCGTCTCTACTAAAAATACAAAAATTAGCCGAACTTGGTGACGGGCGCCTGTAATCCCAGCTACTTGGGAGGCTGAGGCACGAGAATCACTTGAACCTGGGAGGCGGAGGTTGCAGTGAAACGAGGTGGTGCCACTGCACTCCAGCCTGGGTGATAGAGTGAGACTCTGTCTCAAAAAAGACAAACAAACAAGTGTTTGATCATTGATTGGCATGATCATTGCACAACACCATTGTGCACTAAACACGAATTCAATGTTGCGAATGCACTAAATGCCATCAAATTGTACAAAGTGGCTAAAATGGTAAACTGTATGTTATGTGCATCTTGCAACAATTGAAACAGAAAACTAAAACCACACAGTCTCAGAGATACCACACCCATCCCTCCATGGCCGCTGGCCGGCATCCTGCTGGGACCTGGAGCCAGGAAGAAGGCCCAGGACGGGCAGTGGTTTCCGAGTGTCTTCACTGGCAGTTTTCTATGGACACCCTTTATTCACCATGCCATTTTTTGGAGGGCTTTGTGGTATCCAGGTCAAACCCTGAAGGACATGGGATACCGTCTGCTGCTCCTGTCTGGGACTGCGTTTCTCCCAGTTCCCAGCAGTGGCTGCATCTCATCTATCCTCTGAGCTCCTCTGAGGCTGAGACTCAGGCAGCAGGTGGGCGCCAGGAGCCCGCCTGTGCACACCTGCCCAGCAGAGACCCTTCCTCCTCTGGGAACTGCTTGCTTTCCTGGGTGCCCCATTTCCCAGCCATCTGGAGAGTTGTGGAGAGCAGGCACCTGGGAAGCACTGGAGTAGTGGTGTTACCGGCGGTGAAGCCACACCGGGCTGCAGCAACCTCAATTCCTGCCTCCTCAGGAGAAACAATTTGACTGAGGGGCATAAGGCAGAAGGAGAGACTGAGGCAAGTTTGAGAGCAGGAGTGAAAGTTTGTTAGAAAGCTTTAGAACGATCGAAAGAAAGGAAAGTATACTTGGAAGACGGTCAAGTGGGCAAGTTCAGAGTCAAGTGCATGGTTTGACCTTTAGACGTGGGGTTTTATGCGTTGACCTTTAGACTGGAGTCTTGTGTCCCTTCTCCCCTGAGTCTTCCTTTGGTGTCGGCTGTCCGCAGGCACAGGGGCCTGCCGGCGCTCGGGAGGGGAGCATGCGCAGTGTGTTTACTGGCGTTGTACGCGTGCTCACTTGAGGCGTTCTGCCCTTACCAGTCGCGTATTCCTAGAAGGTTGTAGACCAGTTAAACTCCGCCGTTTTGCCTCTTAGTGCGCATGCTTGAGCCCACTCACTCACCTGCTGAGATCGTATTGGGAAGCTGCTGACCACCAGTTTTAGGTGTTTTCTATTTACTGGGAGACGGCCTTTCCCTGGTGCTGACTGTGACCAATTATTATTTTAGAGAGACGGTTTATCAACCGCCTGACCATCACCTGATGGCCTTCTGACATTTCTGGTGTGTGTGGGGCGGGGAGCAGGGGGAGCCCGTCTCCTACCCTGTTCATACCTGCACGCTACCTACCCTAACAGTAGTATAAGAGGTGTGTGAACCAGAACAACTCCATCTTAAATAGGAGCTGGGTAAAATGAGGCTAAAACCTACTGGGCTGCATTTCCAGATGACTGAGGGATTCTAAGTCACAGGATGAGATAGCAGGTCAGCAAAAAATGCAGGTCATAAAGACCTTGCTGATAAAACAGGTTGCAGTAAAGAAGCCAGCCAAAACCCACCAAAACCAAGATGGCCATAAGAGGGACCTCTGGTCGTCCTCACTGCTACACTCCTACCAGTGCCATGACAGTTTACAAATGTCATGCAACGTCAGGAAGTTACCCTATACGGTCTCGGTCTCGGGATCCCTGTCCTTAACAGTAGGAGGCACAAGATTCCAAGTTTGTTTAAATCCCCTTAGGGGACCTCCCAAGCCTTGCAGTGACCTGCCTTGCTGAGGGTGGGAGACCCGGCCCCATACCCTATCACCCGAAGGATCTCATTGTTGGTAACCTCAGGTAGGACCCACCTGTCTGCAAAAAGCAAACAAAACAAAAATTTAACCAGGCTCTCCTTCTGCTTGGGGTGAGGCTTCTGTAGACAGATCCAGGGCAGGTCTTCAAAGGGACAGTTTGAAAGAGGAGTCGTGAGGTCTGCCTTTTCCCAAAGCCTCCTCCCCTGGGGACCTGCAAGGGAAAGGATGGGGAGATTGGATTCCATTGACATTGCATCTGCTTTGTTCTGAAAACTCCCCAGGTAGCTCTGCAGAGCCGGTTGCCTCCCTAAAGCCCCACGCCCAATCTTTTCTTTTCTTTCTCTCTCTCTTTTTTTTTCTTTTTCCCTTTTTATTTTCTTTCTTTCTTTCTTTCTTTTTTTTTTTTTTTGAGAGGTCTCTGAGCTAGATGCATTCAAGTCTTTCTGTATCCAACAAGATAACCTCTAAAAAAACCTATCTGCCAGGTTTTAAGTATTCCAGTAGAGACGCATGCAGAGAAAAACATTTGCAGTGAAATGAGAGCTGTGACTGATGTTTCTGTTCCTTAGATCCTGGGGAAGCAGGAAGATACTCCAAGGAAACATCAGAAACCCAGGAGGCAGACAGAAGAGGATCCTGGCTTCCCCAACAGCCAAACCATAGCACTCACTGCTGTAAACTGCCTTTCTGAGAGCTGATTATTTTCCACATTTGAAAAGTGGCCAAGCTGAGTCAGAAGATCCTCCCGTGAAACAGCTAGCTCACCCAGGGGTAATTCTAAGCGCTGTAGATTCCTCCAAACACCCGTCTTTGCAAACCAAGCAACTTTTCCAGTGTACAATAAGACAATTAAGAGGAACAAAAGCATTCTGGCCCTCTCTTCACTCACCTTTTTCTTTGTCTATGTGATTTCAACATCAAGTTAATTGGCAATTGCGGTTACCAGAAAGTGCTTCCTTGCCAGTTTTAGAGTGTCTTTCAAATTGCCCACGTATTTAAAATTGTCTTCTTCTTGGAATATTAAGCCCTGCCTGAAAGCTTTTGTTTCAAATTGTTATTGATTGAATCATTCAGCCTTCAAAGGGAAGGAAATTCTAACACAGGCTACAATGCAGATGAAACTTGAGGCTGTGATGCTAAGTGAAATAAGCCAGGCACAAAAGGACAACTAGAGTGTGGTTCTGCTTATTTGAGGTGGTCAACCTAAAAGGAAGAAGCTGAGGCAAAATTAATATAAATAGAGAGTTTATTTGAGCCAAGCTTGAGGCTTGCAACCTGGAAGAATAGATTCAAGTTGCCCTGAATATACACTTAGACGCTCTGATTAGCAGCTGTTGCAAGTGGATGTGTTTGTTTAAGACAGGGTCTCACTTTGTCGCCCAGGCTGGAGTGCAGTGGCGTGAACACGGCTCACTCCAGCCTTGACCTCCTAGGCTCATGCGATCCTCTTGCCTCAGCTCCCCAAGTAGCTGGGACTACAGGTGCACACTACCACGCCCAGCTAATTTTTACACTTTTTATAGAGAAGCAGTTTCACGGGGAGTGGATTGATATAAAATTGTTTGTCAGAAATTCTTGCTGTTTACAGAAATAATACTGATTCGTGATTGGCTGTCTCTCGTTAAGCCATAGGGTGTGGGTTGTGGTGTCCAGTGTGGCATTATTAGGTTAACTTAGTTATGTGTGACAATGGCAAGCAATTTCAATAGATGTATGCATAGCTCAAAGCGGGGACTAGGACACGGTTGCCATCTTGTTTTAATGCATTTCTGGGCCTAATAATTTGAAAGTGCTCAAATTCCTCAGATAAAAGTACTTCTCTTTCGTGAAAATACTTGGAATAGTCAAAATCATCAAAACAGAAAATAGAACAATGATGCCAGGGCTTGGGGGAGGAGGAAACGAAAAGATGAGGACACTATGCAACTGCTATGTGTATTTTAACACAGTCAAAACGATAGAAAGCTGAGTCCAGCGGCACTGGATTACAGTGCCTGTAATCCTAGCACTTTGGGAGGCCGAGGCGGGCAGATTGCTTGAGCCCAGGAGTTGAAGACTAGCCTGAGCAACATGGCAAAATCCCTTCTCTACCAAAAATACTAAAAATATGTCAGGTATAGTGGCATGTGCCTGTAGTCCCAGCCATTCCAGAGACTGAGGTGGGGGGATGGTTTGAGTCTAGGAGGCGAAGGTTACAGTGAGCAGAGATGGCACCACTGTACTCTAACCTGGGTGACAGACAGACCCTGTCTCAAAAAAAAAAAAAGAAAAGAAAAGAAAAAAAAAAAGTGAAAATGTGCCATCCCCTCATTATAAAACCATGATGGTGTTATAAAGGGCAGTCCCCCTGGACATGCTCTCTTGCCTGCCACCATGTAAGACATGCCTTTGCTCCTCCTTCATCTTCTGCCATGACTGTGAGGCCTTCCCAGCCATGCAGAACTGTGAGTTCATTAGACCTCTTTTTCTTTATAAACTACCCAGTCTCAGGTATTTTCTTCTTAGCGGTATGAAAATGGACTAATACACACACCCAAAGGTATTATGTAATAAATTATAATGGATCTTTCTGGTCCTCCTTGCATGGAAAGATCCAGGAATGACCTCTCCTTTATGAAAACACTGTCAGAGGCATTTGAACCAGAGTGACTCCATCTTGAATAGGGGCTGCGTAAAATGAGGCTGAGACCTACTGGGCTGCATTTCTAGGAAGTTAAGCATTCTAAGTTATAGGATGAGATGAGAGGTCAACACAGGATACAGATCACAAGGACCCAGATGATAAAACAGGATCGAGTAAGAAGCTGGCCAAGACCTGGCAAAACCAAGATGGTGATGAAGGTGACCTCTGGTCTTCCTCACTGCTCATTATATGCTAATTATTATGCATTGGCATGCTATAAGACACTCCCACCAGTGCTATGACAGTTTACAAATGCCATGGCAATGTCAGGAAGTTACCCTATGTGATCTAAAAAAAGGAGGAGCCCTTAGTTCTGTGAGTTGCCTACCCCTTTCCCAAAAAACTCATGAATAATCCACCCCTTGTTTAGTATATAATCAATGTATTAGACTATTCTCACATTGCTATGAAGAATTTCCCAAGACTGGGCAATTTATAAAGGAAATAGGTTTAATTGACTCAAAGTTCCGCGAGGCTGGGGAGGCCTCAGGAAACTTATAATCATGGCTTAAAAGGAGGCAGGCATGTCTTACATGGTGGCAGGCAAGAGAGCAGGTGCAAGAGAAAGCAGGGAAAACTGCCTTATAAAAGCATCAGATCTCTTGAGAACTCACTCACTATCATGGCAACAGCATGGGTGAGACCGCCCCCATGATTCAATCACCTCCCACCAGGTCCCTCCCTCAATGCATAGGGATTATGGAAACTACAATTCAAGATGAGATTTGAGTGGAGACACAGAGCCAAACGATATCAATCCAGAAGTATCTATAAGTATAATCAGCTGAGCAGCCCACACTGCTGCTCTACCTATGGAGTAGCTATTCTTTTATTCATTTACTTTCTTAATAAACTTGCTTTCACTTTATGAACTTGCCCTGAATTCTTTCTTGCGTGAGGTTCAAGAATCCTCTCTTAGGGTGTGGATAAGGACCCTTTTCTGGTAACAGTACCAACTAATATCCAGGCCTCTGGGGCCCCTTGCTTCTAGAAAGGTAGTACTTTGGTCTTGCTCTGAGCCCTCTCTGGTTTTTGCTTTCCCTGTTCCTGGACCCAGGGGAAAGAAATAGTGTGTGGGTGGAAAAAGGATGCCTGATGCTGTAGCTGCATTGGAGTTTCCATAAATGTCCTGATAGCACAAAGAGTGGAGCAGCAGAGCACTACAAAGCTAGCAGGCATGGCTGGAATGCTACTTGGAAACCAGGAGCCCTACTGCACAGTAGGATGCAGAAATGTCCAAAACAGATGCTGTTTCTACCCATTGGAGCCTATAGTCAGTGTCCCCAGGGACCATGATGAGGTGGAACGAGGCTCTCCAGGAAGCTATGAGTGGCTTTTTTCTCTTTAAAGCAGCAGTAGGGAGAATCCAGAGACTAAAGCCCACAGCCAGCCACTTGTGCTGTCTGTTGAGACTGGAGTTTAGAGTCTTGATAGCTCAATGCAGATACTTTCATTACCAGCTCTGAAACAGTCCCTGTAATCTTCATGAAATTAATCATAGAGGAAGAGAGTGGAGAAATGAAAATAAAGCAAGCTTGCAGCCCATGCAGCATTCATCCTGAGTTCAGCCTACTCTCTGCCCTGCAACCTCATGGTTGTTTGGTGCCTCTTGTCCTAGAAGCACATAGATGTTAGGTTATAGTTCCCCTTAACTGCTCTGGAGACAACAACTTGTACATTAGGAAACATTACATTTTCCCTTTGAGATATTCTTTCACAAATTGGCTTTTCCTATTCCTATAACCATCACTGTAGCCAGGCATGTGCAGAGGTGTATGCTTGGCTATAGTGATAGTGATAGGAATCTATACAGGGAATAAAATTTCACAGCACTACACATGCACACACATTTCACATAAAACCCATGGAAATAAAATAATGTAATTTAGTGAAGAGTATTTGGTATGGTTTTGCTGTGTCCCTACCCAAATCTCATCTTGAATTTTGAATTGTAGCTCCCATAATTCCCATGCGTTGTGGGAGTGACCCAGTGAGAGATCACTGAATTATGGGAGCAGTTTCCCCATACTGTTCTTGTGGAAGTGAATAAGTCTAATGAGACCTGATGGTTCTATAAGGGATTTACCCTTTTGCTTGGCTCTCATTCTCTTTTGCCTGCCACCATGTAAAATATGCCTTTCATCTTCCACCGTGATTGTGAGGCTGCCCCAGACATGTAGAACTGTGAGTCCATTAACCTCTTTTTCTTTATAAATTACCCAGTCTCAGGTACGTCTTTATCAGCAGAAGAAAACAGACTAATACAATATTGTACCAATGTCAGTTGACTGGTTTTGATGGTCTACAATAGTTAAATAAGATGTTATCATTGGGGAAAGCTAAGTGAAGGGTCCACAGGAACTCTATGTATCATTTTTGCAATAATTTGTGTGTCTTAAAAATTATCTTAAAATAAAAAGTTAAAAACACTTAATGAAATGGATGACAGGTTCCTTCCCATCCATTTGAATCAGAGAAGAGGAAAATGCCAAATCACTATATTCGAAGATTTGTTCAACTAAAGGGGCAGTGAGTGGATCAGGCCCCTTTGGACTATTGCCAGAGGTGACCAGTGGAAATTGATCCTATAGACTCCTGCATTCACAGGATACATTCAGTCTTCTGATCACTTGAATCAGATCTGGGTCAAATCTAAAGCTCATTGGATGTTTATGATGAACTGATATAGCCAGTTCTCATTATTCACAGCAGTCATTTTATAAAATCACCAAAAACACTGAATTAGCAAAGACTGAACCATTGATCCTATGAGAACTATAAGGTTAGGTTCCTGTGAGCGTCTGGTCACATTTTCATCAAATTATCAATACACAACCTTGTTTTAGGTGTGTTTCTGTTTAAAGGCACATTATTGAATACATATTGTTGACTCTTTCTCATTGAACTCACGGCCAGCAACTCTAACTCCTGCCTGAACACCTGAAGGAAGCATCTCTAACACACATATTTTTTCCGTAAGCAACATCACAGCCTTCTTGCACTTAGAAACACTTGACAGCCCTCCAGCACAATGCTTATGGTCATTTTAAACAGCAAAATTACCAGCAGAAAGAGGCTGCATTTCACAAAAATGAAAAAAGCATGGTGCTCCATAGACCACAACTTGTTTACAGTATGAGCTGAAATAAGAAGGCAGAGCATTGCCTTGTTCAAGCTTAGCCAGAAATGTGCAAACCAGGTGACTCAAATTATTTACTGCTTTAAATGTTCGCTAATAAAGTGCATTGAGTATTAATTTGGGGTTACAAAGAAATTAGAGCAAGTAGCTGAATTTGCAAAGAGAGAATCTGCAAATAATGGGGATTGACTCTACTTGGGTAACCCCCAAAAAACTTTGACCCCTGGCATTTACACCCTTGTGTATACGTTTCTGTTGAACCAGAGTAGCCCTGGGATATGCTTTATCCGACACTATATGGCAGAGGGTGGCTGCACTCACCCCAAGTCTAAGAAGAACTGAAAGCTTCTGCTTTTGTGACACGGGGTAAGTCACCCTCTAACTACCTTGAGACAGCCATATTGTAAGAAGCCTGAATGATCCCTGTGGAGGAGAATCGAGGCCAGGCCAGTCAATAGCCATACTGAGCTCCTGGCCTTCAGACAGCATTCCTCCGCCAGGCCAATGCATGGGGCCATCTTGGGAGTAGAATGCTTCAGTCATGCCTAAGATGTTTCTGCTTATGTCCCAGGGAGCAGAGAAGTGCTGTGTCCACCAAACTCTGCCATGTGGCAGAATCCCAAGCAGATGACTGAATGGGCATAATCATAGCCCTTTTTCATCTATTCTTTCTCTACCTGATATACAGCTTGCTTCTAGGAGATGGTTGCCTTGACTTCTAAGACTGTTTACCCAAACCCCACTTGCTTTGAAGTACAAATGTGTGCATTCTCAATACAAGGGATCTCTTCCAAGAATTGAAGAAATAAAACAGGATGCCACCCTTCAGCTCTCTTGAAATTTCTTTAGACCAACGTCAGCCATCAAACAAAAACAGTCACTAGAGGGTCTGTAGTTTTCTAAGACTGTTTGTTGCCATTTTCTACTTTGTTTTTAGCTACGTTTTGCATCTGGGTGAGACTAACATGGGTTATGTGATGGCCCAATATTTATTGTTTACTATTGCTACTCAAGTTCTTTCTTACTAGGTTCTCTCCAGGTGGGAAGGAGGCAAATTTTGACGTGATGCAATGTTGAACACTTATTCTGTGACATGAAGGTCAATCAACTCAAAATATATTAGTGATGACAATTCTTCATTTAACACACCTCCCCTCTCAAAGTCCTGAAAGGAATATGACTTGAAATAAATACAAGTACACAGGATTTATAAGTGGAGTCTCCTTGTGTATACATAAAAAAGGGTGGTGAATGCACAAGGTTCTGTGCATCCTCAAGAAACAGCCTCATGTGGCCCCAATGGGTTTACAAAGGGCAGGTCTGGACAGAGCAGCCCCAAATCTGTTAAACAAGAAACAAAACTCCTTAATCACATGGGCGCCACGATGGTGATAACCCATGTATACCTAACTCTCTAGGGTTCCATGATTAGAGGTTCAAACTGGGGAACAAACTAGCATTGCCTTTGGTTGGAATGAATTCTTAAGCTCATTAGTTACATGATAACTCCCAGAAAGTTCTGCCACACATCGGTAGGGTGTCTAGGGATCTTCCGTACTGCCCAGTTCCCAAAATAAGATTGGTAATGATGTCAGAAACCATGTTGCTAAGGGAACCCTGCAGAGGGAGATAAAGAGGAGTTGTTTGAACAAATGCGCCAGAACAGCCAAGTTAATAGATGGCCAGTTTTGCTGGAGACAAAGGAATGAAACAAAGCCACCTGCAATGCGTGGTACCTCAGTGTGGGCAAAGTGGATCAGAGCTGAGTCAGGTTACTGGCAAATTTCTACATATGCCTCAGAAAGAGTGGCCAAAAGGCAAACTCAATATGCGTAAGAATTCTCAGGACAATAACAGCTTAGGTTTCCTCCTATTTCCTTACAAAGCACCTCCTTGCTACTTGTCCTGGGATCCTTTGAGACACATCACCTGTAGGGGAAAAATACTAACATCAGGCATGCATTTTTGTTTGATCGCAGTAACTTGGAAAGTTGAATGATTCGTTATAAAATTAGAAGAGATAATTAGTAGAGCTGGGTCTTCTGCTCAGGGTCCCACAAGGCTGAAATCAACAGAGCTGCAGTCTTATCTGAGTTTTGGGGTCCTATGCTGAGCTCTCTGGATATTGTCAGGATTCCGTTCTTTGTGATTATAGGAATAAACTGAAAGTGTAACTGTGTGATTAGTTTTATTCTATGCCTCCCGGTGTGAATGGAAAGTGATTCCTGTCAGGAGAACTTGCTTTCTACCAGTTTCACTCATTGCCTGGGTCAGAACTATTCATTTGGAGCAGAGTAAACAATAATTCTCAGTTTGTTGTTGCCAGTAAAGCAGATGCAAGAAACGGGCAGGACACTGCCTAGCAACTTCAGGAATAAAATTATGCAGTTAGTAGAACTGGGCTGTGGGAACCCATAATCTAGCTTAGCCCTCCTAAGACTATAAATGCCTCTTGGGAGGTATATGGGAGGAACAGAATGGACGGTGATTTCTTGCACTTTGGTATCCTAGAATACTCCTGTCTTAATCCATTCAGGCTGCTATAACAAACTAGTATAGTCTGGATGGTTTAAACCACAGACATTTATTGCTGGCAGTTCTGGAGGCTGAAACTCCAAGATCAAGGCATAGCAGAATCTGTGTCTGGTGGGGACCTGCTTCCTGGTTCATAGATGGTGTCTTCTTGCCATATTTTCAGATGGTGGAAAGAGGCAAGGGAGCTCTCTGTGGTCTCTTTTAGAAGGATGCTAATCCTATTCATGACGCTCCACCCTCATGACCTATCCACCTCCTAAAAACCACCTCCTAATACCATCACCTTGGGAGTTAAGATTCAACCTGTGCATTTTAGAGGGACACATTTAGTCAATAGCAACTAAGTCTCCCCTGTAAATAAAGTGGCCATTGGAGAGTGGGTGAGCCTTTCAGAAACTTTTCCAAGCAGCCGTGTGGGAGTATTCAGCAAGGCATTTTGATATGAAATATTTAATCTTTCTTCTAAGTGAGATTCCAATTTGTTAGACTATCACCGTAGATAGTAAATACTAACAAAGCATCTCCTCCACACAAAGGCGTTCATTTGATAGCTGGAGCATGTGACTCATGGCCAGGTTTTTCCACCCATGGACAGCCTTCTAAGGAAGGACTCACTGCTCATTTCACATCAGAAATGAGCAGTGTATTAGTTATCTATAGCTTCATAACAAACAATCAGTCTTCGTGACTTAACACAACATACACTTACAATCTCACGCCATTTCCAGGCACAGTAGGACTAGGTATTCAGCTTAGGGTCCCACAAGGCTGAAATCAACAGAGCTGCCATCTTATCTGAGTTTTGGGATCCTCTCCTGAGCTCTCTGGCTACTATCAGGATTCAATTATTTGTGGTTATAGGAATGAAGCCATCAGTCCATTTCCTGCCATATGGCTCTCTTCATCATGTGGTAATTTGCTTCTTCAAGGCCAAAAGGAAAATATTTTTGTTGTTTGAAATCTATCTGGCTTCTCCTGTCCTTGGCCTACAGAGGCACTTTTAAAGGATTCGCCTAATTACATCAGGCCTACCCAGAATAATCTCCTTTTTATTTTTTTTTATTTTTTTTTTTTTTATTTTTTTTATTTTTATTTTTATTTTTTTTTTGAGAGGGAGTCTGGCTCTGTCGCCCGGGCTGGAGTGCAGTGGCCGGATCTCAGCTCACTGCAAGCTCCGCCTCCCGGGTTTACGCCATTCTCCTGCCTCAGCCTCCCGAGTAGCTGGGACCACAGGCACCCGCCACTTCGCCCGGCTAGTTTTTTGTATTTTTTAGTAGAGACGGGGTTTCACCGTGTTAGCCAGGATGGTCTTGATCTCCTGACCTCGTGATCCGCCCGTCTCGGCCTCCCAAAGTGCTGGGATTACAGGCTTGAGCCACTGCGCCCGGCCTCCTTTTTATTAATATAAAGTCACCTAATGAGAGACTTCAGTTACTTTGTTTTTCTTTTTGATTTGTTTTCTGTTTGTTTGAGTTTCTTTTTTTAAATTTTTTTAGATGGAGTTTTGCTCTTGTGGCCCAGGCGCAATCTCAGCTCACTGCAACCCACCTCCCGGGTTCAAGTGATTCTCCTGCCTCCGCCTCATGAGTAGCTGGGATTACAGGCACCCACCACCACTCCCAGCTAATGTTTTTGTATTTTTAGTAAAAACGGGGTTTCGCCATGTTGGCCAGGCTGGTCTCAAATTCCTGACCTCAGGTGATCTGCCCGCCTCAGCCTCCCAAAGTGCTGGGATTACAGGCGTGAGCCAACACACCTGGCGGAGACCTCAGTTACTTTGTATAAAATACCTTCACCTTTACCATATAATATAACCTAAATACAGGAGTGACATTCATGCTATTTCACAGTCCTACCCACACTCAAGGGGAGAAGAGTACACAGGGTGTTTGCATTGAAGGCAAGAATCTTGAGATCATTTTATTTTGCTTTCATTTTAGATTCAGAAGGTGCATGTGCAGTTTTGTTACGAGGGTATATCATGTAATGCCTCGGTTTGGGCTTCTATTGAATCCACCACTCAAACAGTGAACTTAGTGCCCAATAGGAAGTTTTTCAGCCCTTGTTCCCTCCCTTTATTACCCCTTTTGCAGTCCCCAGTGTCCATTGTTTCCATCTTTATGCCCATGTGTATTCACTGTTTAGCTCTCACTTATAAGGGAGAACACGTGGTATTTGATTTTCTGTTTCTGCATTAATTCATTTAGGATAATGGCCACCAGCTACATTCATGTTGCTGCAAAAAACATGATTTTGCTCTTTTTTATGGCTGCATAGTATTCCGTGGTGTATATGTACCACTTTTTTTTAATCCAATCTACCATGATGGACACTTATGTTGGTTCCACGACTTTGCTATTGTGAATGGTGCTGTGATAAACACACGAGTGTGTGTGTCTTTTCAATATAATGATTTCTTTCCCTTTGAGTGGATACCCAATAGTGGGATTGCTGAGTCAAATGGTAGTTCTATTTTTAGTTTTTTGAGAAATCTCCATACTGTTTTCCATAGAGGTGGTACTAACTTGCATTCCCACCAGCAGGGTATAAGAGTTTGTTTTCTCTGCAACCTTGCCAGCATCTGTTATTTTCTGACTTTTTAATAATGGTCATCCTATTTCATTTTGGTGTTAATTTGCATTTCTCTGATAACTAGTGATGGTGAGCATTTTTTCATTATTTTTTGTTCACTTGTATGTTTTCTTTTAAGAAGTGTGAGACTGACCAGGCACGGTGGCTCATGCTTGGAATCTCAGCACTTTGGGAGGCCAAGGCGGGCGGTACCTGAGGTCAGGAGTTCAAGACCAGCCTGCCCAACATGGTGAAACACTGTCTCTACAAAAATACAAAAATTAGCCGGGTGTGGTGGCAGGCGCCTGTAATCCCAGCTACTTGGGAGGTTGAGGCAGGAGAATCGCTTGAACCCTGGGGGCGGAGGTTGCAGTGAGCCGAGGTTGTGTCGTTGCACTCCAGCCTGGGCAACATAGCAAGATTCTGTCTCAATAAATAAATAAATAAATAAATAATAAAAACACAGAAATTAATTGGGCATGGTGGCGCACGCCTATAGTCCCAGCTACCTGGGACTGAGGCAGGAGAATCACTTGAAACGGGGAGGTAGAGGTGGCAGTGAGTCAAGATTACCCCAATCATCCCACTGCATGCCAGCCTGGGTAACAGAGTGAGACTCTGCCTCAAAAAAACCAAAAAAACAAAAACAAAAACAAACACACACACACACACACAAAACAAAACAAAACAAAAAAACAAAAACCTATGGGCAGAGATAAAAGAGCCTTGGGCCTCCTTATTAATTTTCCTTTTCTAAACTCATGGCAGGTCCACTGACACCAGCCTTCCTGCCTGTCAATTGCCTATAAGTTAAAAAGCAGATCCCTGCAGTTGACAGGACTTTCTCCAAAGAGAAGCCCTAGGATCTCTGCCCCAGATCTTTCTTTGAGAACAGAAAGAAAACAAACCTCAGGCAACTGTCTAGAGTTGAGGCACTCAACATACAAGCAGGAAGTAAAAGCCCCACACTGACAGGAACACCAGCTCCCTTCATAACTTTAAGTGTGATCCCATTTACACTGGGATGTGAACTGAACTAGAACGGAATCAGCTCAGTAAGTTTGATCAAGACAATCGCATCCCAAGCAGCCACTGGAAAACAGATGATAAAGTCTCTGTGGTTGCAGTTTGACCATCTTTTCTTCCTGAAGAAATATGAAAGTCCTTTTTTTTTCAGTTGGATTAGATTGGATTCCCTTTGTATCCCTCAAGGAACTCTCTCAGTACAGGCTGAGGAAGGTCAGAGAAGAGAATCCCATTGTCATAATTCCACAGAGAAAGGCCGAGTTTCAGGACGTCTTCAGGTGAAGGATGTCTAGTGTGGTGTGGATTTCAGGCTCTTACAAAGTGATGTGGGCAAACCCCAATATGTGTCTCTTTCTTCTTCCTACATCCCTTCCTACTACTAATCTAATTAACCCATCTCTCTTCCTCCCACTATGAGCTTCACCTCTTCCTTCTTCTACTCTGCAGTAGACTCCTAACTGCGTAGCTAATGTCTCCTCTCCACGTTGTCCATATTATCAGGAGTTTCATCTTGTTTTAGGTGGTCATCAGTTTAAAGGCTACAACCACAGCTTCCCCCATTGCTACAGGATTCCTTTTTTTTTGTTTCTTCTTTTTTTTTTTTTTTTTTTTTTGTGACAGAGTCTCACACTGTCACCCAGGCTGGAGTGCAATGGCGTGATCTCGGCTCACTGCAACCTCCGCCTCCCAGGTTCAAGAAATTCTCCTGCCTCAGCCTCCCTAGTAGCTGGGATTACAGGTACTCTCCATCATGCCCGGCTATTTTTTGTATTTTTGTAGAGATGGGGTTTCACCATGTTATCCAAGCTGGTCTCGAACTCCTGACCTCAGGTGATCCGCCCACCTTGGCCTCCCACAGTGCTGGGATTACATGCGTGAGCCACCGCGCCTGGCCAACTACGGGATTTCTAATGGAGACTCTTGGGTGAAGCCTCCATGAAAGCTATGAGAAATGGAGTGCATTTGGAGATTTCTGAAAAACCTTAAAACAGAACTACTATTCAACCTAGCAATTCTATTACTGGGTATATAATCAAAGAAAATAAGTCCTTCTACCAAAAAGACACCTGCACTCACATGTTCATCGCAGCACTCTTCACAATAGCAAAGACATGGAATCAACCTAGGTGCCTGTCAATGGTGGATTGGATAAAGAAAATGTGGTACTTATGACCAGGTGCGGTGGCTCACGCCTGTAATCCCAGCACTTCAGGAGGCCGAGGCGGGTGGATCATGAGGTCAAGAGTTCGAGACCAGCCTGGCCAATATGGTGAAACCCTATCTCTACATCTCTACTAAAGATACAAAAAATTAGCTGGGTGTGGCGGCGTGTGCCTGTAATTCTAGCTCTTGGGAGGCTGAGGCAGGAGAATTGCTTGAACACAGGAGGCCCAGGTTGCAGTGAGCCAAGATCGCACTACTGCACTCCAGCCTGGCAACAGAGCAAGACTCCATCTCAAAAGAAAAAAAAAAGAAAGAAAAAAAGAAAAGAAAAAGGAAAAAAGAAAATGTGGCAATTACACATCCCGGAATACCTCGCCACCGCCAAAAATAAAATCATGTTTTTGCAGCAACATGGATGTGCCTGGAGGCCATCATCCTAGGCAAATTAACGTATGTTCTCATTTATAAGTGGGAGCTAAATATTGGGTACTCATGGACATAAAGATGGGGACAAGAGACACTGGGAACTACCACGGGCTAGGAGAGAGGGCAGAAGGGTTGAAAAAGTAACTATCGGGTAGTATGCTCAGTATCTGGGTGATGGGATCATCTGTCCCCCAAACAAACTTCAGCATCATACAATACACCCATGGAACGAACTGGCACATGTGCCCCCTGAAGCTAAAATAAAAGTTGAAATTATGTAAAAAAAGTAAATGGAGTACTTTTTGTGTCCTCCCTCTCTTGCATCTTGGACATGATGTCTAGGGCTTAAGGCGCTATCTTGAAATATGAACTGATAGAAATGTAGCTCAGAGACAGACGAGTGGAGGAGAAAGACAAAAGTATCCTGGTCCCTGAGAACCACGTAACATAGACTCTGGCCTGTCCTCTTCAAAACTACTCCAAAATAAACCTCTGCCTTGTTGAAGCTTGTTGGGTTTTCTTTGATATGTGGGTGAATCTACTCTTAATAGACACCCAATCTTCATTGGAAAAATAGAGTTCTTTCCATCCCCATGCCCCACCTTTGACTTCTTACAAGCAGGAAAATTAGATTAAAGGAATATGGAGAAGGATTAGGCAAGAAAAAAGATGAAAGGATATGGAGAAGAAGGATAAATAATTTTGGTGAAAAATCCAAGTACAATGGACAGATTTTTTCATATTTTAATTTTATGTACAATCAGTACCAACATTACACTTTCTGCTTTGTGCAAATACCATGCCATTTGTCAGCTCCACAGCAAGGAGACAGAAATCATTACTTACTTATAATACCTAATTGTGGAAACAGCTCTCTCTTAGCAATTATACAGAGCACTGTGTTGAAGCCTGGTTTGATCCATCCCCACTTCTTCCTGGGAGAAATTCAATTTCCCATACATTTCAAAGGAAAGCACATATCAAGAGAAATTATTTGTTATCCATTTAGAGTCTGGCTATCCTCAGCTCCAGGGAAAGATTGCAAAGACAAGGAAAGTCCTCAAGAGGAAGATTAATTTTTTTATATGTATTGTGAATATCCCCTGAGCATGATGAAGGAGGAAGGGCAAAGCAGGCATATTTCATAAACGCTCCCTGAGTGATTCTGATAGAGCACCACTCTTCTCCTATCCTTTACCTACTGATGTAGTTTGGGTATTTCTCCCCTTCAGATCTCATGTTGAAATGTGATCCTCAGTGTTGGTAGGGGGCCTGGTGAAATGTGTTTGGGTCATGGGGCAGATCATTCATGAGTGACTTGATGGCGACTTTTTTGGTAATGGGTGAGTTCTCTAGTCTATTTGTTCCCAGATGATCTTGTTGTTAAAAAGAGCCTAGTACATCCTCTCCTCTCTCTCTTGCTTCTTCTCTCACTATGTGATCTCTACACACGCCAGCTGCCTCTCCTTTTCCACCATGAGTGGAAGCTTCCTGAAGCCCTCACTAGAAGCAGATGCTGGTGCCATGCTTTTTGTAAAGCCTGCAGAACCATGAGCCAAATAACCCACTTTTCTTTATGAATTACTCGGCCTCGGGTATTCCGTCACAGCAACACGAAATGGACTTAGACACCTACTAAGAGCCATAGCCCTGGTGAACTGGAAAGGCATCATTTCTCTTAGGCAACATGCATTAGGGCAAATGGTATATCCATGTTATCATTTTGTTTTCTGTTTTTATTTTGCTACTTTTCTTTTCATTTAATTTTAGAATCAGAATGAGTCCATGTGACCTTTCTGCAAAGAAAATCTTCTACTCCCACATTCAGCCTGAGCACTGAGACATGAGAAGACAGGAGGATTGCTTAAGCCCAGGAGTTCAAGACCAATCTGGGCAACATGGTGAGAACCCATCTCTACAATTTTTTAAAAAATTACCTGTGCATGGTGGTGTGTGCCTGTAGTCCCAGCTACTCAAGAGGCTGAGGCAAGAGGATCGCTTGAGCCCAGGAGGTAGAGGCTACAGTGAGCTATGCTCGTGCCGCTGCACTCCAGCCTGGGTGACAGAGTGAGACCCTGTCTCTAAAAAAAACAAAGCTTATCCTTGTTTAGTACTGATGAAGATCACCATGGTGACAAGGTGGGTTTAGGGAGTTGGAGGGGGGGACTTCTATAAATAGAATCCGAAATCTAAAAATTATTGATTATCGGTCTTTCTTTTTTTATGTTGTATAAAGGGCCTATATGATATTGCAATTTCCAGCAGGTCTGTACATGTCACGAGTCACTGTCCAGTCAAGGGAGGCTTGCCTTGAGTCAGGAGTCCAGCCCCAATCCTTTGAGCTATCCCTGAGTGTTAGAGGTTGGGGACAGGATCATACAATAGGTAATAGGATAGGGAAGGTTGGCATTTTCCCTGTTGGAGGTGAGATGTCTTTTCACATCTCACACAGCTGCATGCGTATCTCATGCAGCTCCCAACTGAATCCCCTGCAGGGATAATTGCCTTGGAGCTGGTTGGTTCAAGGAGAATTGAACTAGCCAGGCGTGGTGGGTCACGCCTGTAATCCCAGCACTTTGGGAGGCTGAGGTAGGTAGAATACCTGAGGTCAGGAGTTTGAAGCCAGCCTGACCAACATGGCGAAACCCCATCTCTATTAAAAATACAAAAATTAGCTGGGCGTGGTGGCGGGTGCCTGTAATCCTAGCTATTTGGGAGGTTGAGGCAGGAGAATCGCTTGAACCCTGGAGGCAGAGGTTGCAGTGAGCCGAGATCACACCATTGCACTCCAGCCCGGGGATCATTCCGAGACTCTGTCTCAAAAAAAAAAAAAAAGGAGAATTGAACAATGTATTTTAGTCAAACATACTTTGGCTTTATCCAAATTTTCATTACTGCTGCTTCTACAAATACTCTGTATTGATTCCAATACGCATACTTACAGATTTAGCAATTTTTGAAACTGTCCCTGTAATCTGTTTGCTAATACAAATACCTGCCAGGTGAGTTACCTTGATTTTTGTCCTCTGTACACTAAGGACCAGATAGGGAAGTGGGAATCGTCTTGCAACTCATAGATGGATAATGGCCAGAAAAAAATTGCATTCTATAGGTTCACCCATAGAGACAGAGGGCAGATGAATTATTGCCAGGGGCTAAGGGAAGGGGGAAAGAAGTGGGACTAATTAATGGTAATGGTATGAGGACTCCTTTTATGGTGATAAAAATGTTTTGGAACTAGATAGAGATGATTGTTGCCCAACATTGTGAATGTACAACATGCTACTAAATCGTATTCTTTAAAATCATTGTATATTAGGTGAATACATACATATTTTTTAAAAAGAAAGAAATTACATTCTAAATCCCAAAATTTTGATAGGAAGAGGCACATATTAAGCATAAAGCCATTAACATTTTGCTTCACCATATTTCCCCTGTCTCCTTGAGTCATTTGTAAATTCAATATGCTGTTAAGTGGCAGACGGGATAACAGACCCCAAAACAGCGGGGCTTGGGGAGGAGCCAAGGATCTCCATCTGGCCCACTGGCAAAATAGTCAACAATAGGCAAAGAGTCCAAGGGCTGGCTCAGTCAGAAATCAGTGTCACTTCCCAACAAAGGTACCTAAATTCTCAGAGCCTTTGAACCAGAGCAACTTCATCTTGAATAATAGCTGTACAAAATGAGGCTGAGACTTACTGGGCTGCATTCCCAGATGGTTAAGGCATTCTAAGTCTAAGGATGAGACAGGAGGTCGGCACAAGATACAGCTCATAAGAACCTTGCTGATAAAACAGGTTGCAGTAAAGAAGCCAGCCAAATCCCACCAAAACCAAGATGGTGATGAGAGTGACCTCTGGTGGTCCTCACGGCTACACTCCCACCAGCGCCATAACAGTTACAAACGCCATGGCAACATCAGAAAGCTACCCTATATGGTCTAAAAAGGGGAGGCATGAATAATCCACCCCTTGTTTAGCATATCATCAAGAAATAACCATAAAAATGCATAACCAACAGCCCTTGGGGCTGTTCTGTCTATGGAGTAGCCATTCTTTTATTCCTTTACACTCTTAATAAACTCGCTTTTGCTTTGCACTGTGGACTCGCCCTGAATTCTTTCTTGCGTGAAATCCAAGAACCCTCTGTTGAGGTCTGAATCAGGACACCTTTCCTGTAACAAAATGAATGAAGATGAGCCATGGCAAAGACTGTCTACTTTCCGTTCCTTGTTGCATAGTGATACCATTGATTTACCATTATGGAACCACATAATGCAATGCAACTCTCCGATGATGCTTTTCAACCCGGTCACATTTTTATGTAGACTAAAAATTAAAAACAGACAAAAGGCAAAACTATAGAAAAAGTATAAAAGATCACTGTCAGTGTCCTGGGGGAGAGAGAGGAGGAGGAACACAGGAAGCATAGGGGATTTTGAGGACAGTGAAACTATTCTGTATGATGTATCTGTAGATACTATTCCATATCTACAAGTCAGTCTCTATTTGTCAAAACCCATAGAACTGCACAGCACAAACAGTGAGCCCTCATGGAGCTTGTGGACTCTGGTGAATGATAATGTCCCACTGTCAGCTCATCAACTGTAATATGTGTACCACACTAATGCAGGGTGTCAATCATGGGGCAAACTTTGTTGTATATACAGGCAAGTGGGTCTAGGGGAACCCTAAACTTTCTGCTCAGTTTTTTAATAAACCTGGAACTGCCCCAAAAGCAAAGGCTATTCATTAAAAAAGAATAGAATAAGGGCCTTTGCAGCAACTTGGATGGACTTGGAAGCCATTATTCTAAGCGAAGTAAGTAGGGGATGAAAGGCAAATATCCATGATATAGTATGTTCTCACTTATAACTAGGAGCTAAGCCATGAGGATGCACAGGCATAAGAGTGATATAATGAACTTTGGGGACTTCGGGGGAACGGGGGAAGGGGGCAAGGGATAAAACACTACATATCGGGTATAGTGTATACTGCTCAGGTGACAGGTGCAAGAAAATCTCAGAAATTATTAATACTGCTGAAGAACTTATCCACATAGCAAAAAAACTACCTGTCCCCAAAAACTGTTGAAACAAAATAAAAAAAAAAACGAAAAACAAAGCTAAAAAAATTAACTAAATAAACTAGACAAAAGGAAAACCACCCACCTTGCCCCTGCAGGAGTTGCCCCTGCAACTCCTTTCATTATAAGCATTACAGAACAAATAAAAAAAGATGATTGAAAAAATGCAGGGATGGTCGGGCGCGGTGGCTCACACCTGTAATCCCAGCAATTTGGGAGGCCAAGGCAGATGGATCACTTAAGGTCAGGAGTTCAATAGACCAGCCTCACCTCTCAAACATGGCAAAACCCTGTCTTTACTAAAAATACAAAAATTCGCCAGGCATGGTGACACATGTCTGTAATCCCAGCTACTCGGGAGGTTGAGACAGGAGAATCACTTGAACCTGGGAGGTGGAGTTTCCAGTGAGCCAAGATTGGGCAGCTGCACTCCAGTCTGGACAACAGAGCAAGACTCTGTCAAAAAAAAAAAAAAAGAAAGAAAGAAAGAGAGAAAGAAAGAAAGGAAGGAGGGAAGAAGGGAAGAAGGGAAGAAGGAAGGAAGGAAGGAAGGAAGGAAGGAAGGAAGGAAGGAAGGAAGGAAGGAAGAAAGTAAGTGCAGGGAGTCATTATATTTTTAGTGAAACCAATGATGATGATAATAATAATAGGCTGGGTGTGGTGACTCATGCCTGTAATCCCAGAACTTTGGAAAGCTGAGACAGGAGGATCGGTTGAGCCCAGTAGTTCAAGATTAGTCTGGGCAACATAGGGAGATCCCATCTCTATAAAATATTTTTAAAAACTAGCTAGGCAGGCCAGGCGGGGTGGCTCACGCCTATAATCCCAGCATTTGGGAGACCGAGGTGGGCAGATCACGAGGTCAGGAGCTCGAGACCAGCCTGGCCAACATAGTGAAACCCTGTCTCTACTAAAAATACAAAAAATTAGTTGGGCGTGATGGCAGGCGCCTTTAATCCCAGCTACTTGGGAGGCTGAGGCAGGAAAATCTCTTGAACCTGGGAGGCGGAGGTTGCAGTGCGCCAAGATCGTACCATTGCACTCCAGCCTGGGTGACAGGGCGAGACTGTCTTAAAAAATAATAATAATAATGATAAGTAAAAAAAAAAAAAAAAAAAAATTAGCTAGGCATGGTGCCTGTGGTTCCAGCTACTCAGAAGGCTGAATAAGGAGGATCACTTGACCCTAGGAGGTTGACGCTGCAGTGAACCATCATTTGCTCCACTGCACTTCAGCCTGGGAGATGGAATGAGACCCTGTCTCAAAAATAATAAAAATAAGAATAAGAGCACATGTGACCTTAATTGGTGACTGCATATTTCAGCTCTGGGATTCGGGGGTCTCCTGCAAGAGCCAGGCTGGAATGCATCCTGCTGATGGAGTGATCCTTCTGGATACGTTACATATTTGAGCACATTCCCATCTGCTTGAGATTTTCTGCTTTTGCCTACAAATTATGATTTTCCTGCTTATGGCCATGACACAGAAATTAACATATCAGATGCTTGAAGTTTGAGGCCAATGTTAAAAATAAATTGACATCCTTAGAGGGGATATCTCTTGGCAAATATGTTATTTATGGTTCTGCAAATGCTGATATTTCTAAATATCATCCACTTTGTTTTTTACATTAAAGTCTTCATGAACTTTAAAAGAAAACATGCTTAGCAAAAATGTCCTTAAATTTCATCAATGCATACTGACTGGTTTTTCCTATATTTTAAGAAAAGATCCAATTTTAATATTTTTTTCTAAGCATGGTAACTTTTTTTTTTTTTTTTTTAGATGGAGTCTCACTCTGTTGCCCAGGCTGGAGTGCAATGGTGTGATCTCTGCTCACTGAAACCTCTACCTCCCGGGTTCAAGCGATTCTCCCACGCCAGCCTCCTGAGGAGCTGGACTTGCAGGTGCGTGCCACCACGCCCGGCTAATTTTTGTATTTTTAGTAGAAATGGGGTTTCACCATGTTGGCCAGACTGGTCTCAAGCTTCTGACTTCAAGTTATCTGCCCACCTCAGCCTCCCACAGTGCTGGGATTACAGGCGTGAGCCACCGTGCCTGGCCAACTATTAAACCAAATTCATGAGCCAGCAAGATAGAGCCAGGCACGGTGGCTCACGCCTGTAATCCCAGCACTCTGGGTGGCTGAGGTGGGGGGACGGCTTGAGCCCAGGAGTTTGAGACCACTCTGGGTGACATGGTGAAACCCTGTCTCTATAATAAAATAATAATAATGATAAAATTTTAAAATAACAATAATAAGAATAATAAGCAGTATTTGTTTAAAATGATTAGACATCCCAAACCAATCTTCTTTATCTCTACACATCGTCAGCCAAATGCAGGTTTTTAGCTACAATATAAACGTATATTTTTAAGGCCAAATTCCCACTTTTCAAGCCCAAAGCCAGCACACTACTCCGGACGTTTTGAAGAAGTTGGCAGGTAGTGTTTTCGTTTTGTGAATGCCATAAGCTCCTGCCTAACCACATTCCAAAACACCCAGTCATTGTTTGGTTGGGGGAAAGCGTCTACTTTCTAAAATGTATTATAGAGTTTTTAAGGGACTGACTGTTTTTCCTGCTGATTTATGGCCCTTTAAAACCTCTTCATCCTCTCTGGCACTATTAAACCAAATTCATGAGCCAGCAAGATGGTGTCAAACACAAAACTCCCTGAGATTCATAATTGACAGTCAACTGGGAGACCACACCTAAGAAAGTAATAGTTCACGTGACACTAACATTTTAAAACAAGGAAAATGTAGAAAACATTGCTTGCCTTTTATATCTTCTCACGACTTTCAGTCTGGGGCAGGTTCGAGCAAGTTCAGTCAAAGAAAAACATTTGTTGCAAAGTTGTTTTCAATCCTCTCATGTCATTTATCATAGCTGAAAAAAAATTCAGTTATAGAGTTGAGGCCTGCTTCATCACAACTTAAACCTTTGTGCTTCAAAGGACACCATCAAGAAAACAATGACAACCACGGCGGGGAGAAAATGTCCGCAAATCATGTACCCGATTAGAGACTTGTGTCACTCAACAATAAAATTACTTTTAAAATTCAATTTACAAGTGGGTAGGGGCTGGGTGCAGTGGCTCACACCTGTAATCCCAGCCTCCTTTGGGCGGCTGAGACGGGCACATCACCTGAGGTCAGGAGTTTGAGACCAGCCTGGCCAACATGATGAAACCCCATCTCCACAAAAATACAAAAATTATCCAGGTGTAGGGGCACGTGACTGTAGTCTATGCAAGGAGGGAGGCTGATACAAGAGAATAGCTTGAATCTGGGAGGCAGAGGTTGTAGTGAGCCAAGGTCACGCAACTGCACTCCAGCCTGGATGATAGAGCGAGACTGTCTCTCAAAGAAAAAAAAAAGTGGGTAAGGCTAGGCTCAGTGACTTATGCCTGTAATCCCAACATTTTGGGAGGTTGAGGTAGGTGAATCACTTGAGGTCAGGAGTTCAGGACCAGCCTGTCCAACATGGTGAAACTCCATCTCTACTAAAAATACAAAAATTTAGCTGGGCGTCGTGGCACACACCTGTAATCCCAGCTACTTGGGAGGCTGAGGTATGAGAATTGCTTGAGCCTGGGAGAAGGAGGTTGCAGTGAGCCGAGATCATGCCACTGCACTCCAGCCTGGGCAACAGAGCAAGACTCTCTCAGAAAAAAATAAAAATAAAAAATAAAAACATAAGTGGGCAAAGGATTTGAATTGTATATCCCTCCAAAAAAGATATACAAGTGACCAATAAACACATGGAAAGACACTCAATGTCATTAGCCATCAAAGATATGCAAATTCAAGACACCATCAGAATGCTTACACAGCACTGGTAGGAATGTAAATTAGTTCAGCCCTTGCAGAAAGCAGTTTGGAGATTTCCCAAAGAACTAAAACTAGAACTACCTCTTGATCCAGCAATTGCATGACTGGATATCTATCTAAAGGAAAAGTAACCATTCTACCAAAAGACACCTGCACTCATATGTTTCTAGCAGTACTAGTCACAGTAACAAAGACATGGAATCAACCCAGGTGCCCATCAATAGTGGATAAAGAAGATGTGGTACATGTATACCATGGAATTCTACACAGCCATAAAAAAGAATGAAATCATGCCCTTTGCAGCAACATGGATGGAGCTGGAGGCCATTATTCTAAGTGAACTAACATAGGAACAGAAAATCAAACATTGCATGTTCTTACTTATAAGTGGGAGCTAAACATAGGATACTTGCAGACATAAAGATGGGAAAAGTAGACCCTGGGGAGTCCTACAAGGGGGACAAAGGGGGAACAAGGGTTGAAAAACTAACCATTGAGTACTATGTGGGTGACAGGCTCAACAGAAGCCCGAACCTCAGCATCATGCAATATATCCGTGTAACAAACCTGTACATGTACCCCTAAATCTAAAATTTTTCTTAAAAACCTACCATCAGATTGACTTCATACCCGCTAGGATGGCTAGCGTCAAAGTCAGATAATAACAAGTGCTGGTGAGCGTGTGGAGAAATTGGAACCCTCCTAGAGTGGTGGTGAGAATGTAAGATGGTGCAGCTGCTATGGAAAACAGTCAGATGGCTCCTGAAAATTTGGGTTCTTCATAATTTTTAAGGATATAAAGGGGTCCTGAGACTAAAATTTGAGACCCACTCCTTAATGAAAATATTTTCTCATATATAACTTGTATTTGTTGAATTCTTTTCAATTGTTGTATTCAAGTAACATAAGAGACATCATCTCTCTACAGAGAAGTTGATTTTTGTCTTTATTTTCTCTCTGAAGCCAATGAGAAAGACACATAGAGCCTCCTGTAGTAGCCACTGAATTATAAGAGACAAGACAAAACCCAAATGATGACAGCATGAAACAGACAAACTGAACACACTCGTTTGCTAACATGGAGTTAAAGCTACTTGTAAACCGATTTAATGCTTTCCTTTGCCATATTGTATGCTACAACGTCAACTCTGAGATCTAAACTGGCTCTAACTCTATTCAATACTATGTACTAATGATATGTAAGGCAGGGGTCTGTTTTTTATGAATAAAGTTTTATGGGAACACAGGTGTTCCTGTTCATTTAAGTATTGTCTATGTCTGTTTTCCACTTCCTCAACAGAGTTGACCTGTTGCTACAAAGACTGCATGGTCTGCAAAGCCAAGAATACTTAGCATGTAGGCCTTTACAGAGAAAGTTTGCCAAACTCTGCTAAATGACATGAATTGGACCCAGGTTTTGCAGAAATTGCAAGGGTAAGCTTGCAGGAAAGAGAAACAAAAAGTAGAAATGGGCAGATCTGGGTTCAGGGGGACTTGCAATTCTGGGGTGAGGTCACTGGCCAAAGAGGCTTGCACAGCTCTGAAGCCACACCAGGTCTGGTTTTGGTATGTCAGAACACAGTCTGCTGCATGGGGCTGAGAGACCGAAAATACAAACAGACAATGGCTCGACCATGTCTAAACAGAGAATCCCGACCCAAGATCTACAGCAATCAGCCTAGAAATCCATCCACTGCCTGAGCCTGCTAGCTGCCAGTCATGCTTGTAGTAAGTCAGACCACTGTCTCTAGTAACAGTCCAGGAAGCCAAACAATAACCCCTGTAATCATTGGCCCCAAATGACCATGATTTGTTTAATAACTGACAGTGTTCCTAATTTTTGTCCCACTTCTAAATTAGGACCAACAAGAGAGAGCCACACATGCACTTGTAACCAATAACATGGAATGTCCTGCCTGTAGTGAGCCTCCTACAGCTCCCTGTGCCAGCCACTTCCAGTCAGGGCACACCTGAAGCCTCCCCTTTTCTCCACTATGAAGCTGTCCTGCTTCTCTGCTTGCCTGTGAGTCTCTGCCAAATGCTCTTTAGTAGATGAATAGTAGGTAGATGGATGAATAGATATTGAATGGATACAGAAATGAATCATGGATAGATTGATTGATGGATGGATGGATGGATACATAGCTAATGGATGATTGGATGAACAGGAAATGATGAAAGAATGTATGGATGATGAATGAATAGATGATGTGTAAATTAATGTATGGATGGATGAATAGAAAATGGATTGATGATGGATGGATGAATAGATGGATGGAAAAATAGATATGGATGGATGAGTGATAGAAAGATTGATAAATTGATGGGTGAATAATGAATGGATAGATGGATGAATTGATAGATGGATGATTGATGGATGAATTGATAAATATATAATGGATGAATGGGTAGATGATGGATGAATGGATGGATGGGTGGATGGGTGTGTGGATGGATAGATTGATGTATGGGTGGGTAGATGGGTGAGGGATGGAGGGAGGGATAAATGGATGGTGGGTGGACTGATGGATGGATGGATGATGGACAAATGAATAGATAATGTATAAACGGATGGATGATGAATAAATCAATGGGTGGATAGATAAATAGATAATGTATAAATGGATGGATAGATGGGTATATAACAGGTGGACAAACGGATGAATGGATGGATGGATGGAAATATAATGGGTGGGTGGATGAATATTTAATGGATGAATGAATGAATGGATGGATGGTAGATGGATTGATGGATTGATGGATGGATGGATGGGTGGATTGATAGATGGATATATAATGTATGCATGAATGGATGAATAGATGGAAAAATGGATGGATGGATGGAAACATAGATGGATGATGTAGCTGAACCCCTTGCTATAGCAATATCTGAAGATGCAAACTTCATTTCTTCTCATGTTGTTGGTCTTTGTTTATTTCCACAAATTGGTGCAAAATTCACAATTAGGTCAGCAGCCGAGTGTTATACTTAGATAGTTGAAGGCAACAGAGGGCCAAAATACAAGAGCAAGATCAATTTCACCAAGAGAGAGTCCCAAGGGCCAAGTCTGACATCTCTTTCTAGCATGGAAATTGGTTGGCTTGGTGAAAGTTAGGGAGAAGACTGTCAAGCTACTTATGGATGAGGAATTTCTGGGTCATCAGATACTGACATGTCCCGGCCCTAAACTCGGATTCTTCCAGCTGGTGAAGACATCCTTAGCATTGACTCAGGCCCACTGAGAGCTGAACGCAAAGGCAAAAGGGCTATAGTGTCCGTGACAGGGAGAGGCTGAGAAAGGTGGCAAAAGACACACGAAACAAATAAAAAGAGAAGAAACCTCCAGGTTTGACTCAACCACAGAGAAGTGAGAAAGAAGACCAGCTTAAAAAAAGAAAAGCTTACAAAATAGTTCTTCTTCTTCTTTTTTTTTTTTTTCCTTAAAGGAACTGACTGCTTTTTAAAGGAACTCAGAAATTGGGAAACAGACTAGAGTGGAGTTATAAATGGAACCATCAATAGTTCATAACCCCAAGTAGACTACCTATGTTAGGTGCTGCAGCTTATCTCAAACAGCAAGGTACCAGGCAGCTCACACTCCATCTTCAGGGGACTCAGTCCACTTTTAGAAGATTACATTTTATATAACTTAAAATGTTCGTGACTCTTCACACTCATCTGCAAATACAGAGATAATTTTTAAGACTTTATTTTGACACCTATAAAAATGGTGCCTAATTCTGCAACACCCAGCCAAACGTCATTGGCTTATATGGAACTATTAAAAATATATAAAACATATATTTATTAATATAATGACTAGATTACTATCTATTATTTACTAAGTAGCAAACATAAGAAAATGTATCATTATTTATTATTACTAGGTACTCTATCAAACATAGGAAAATGTATTATTATTGATATTAAGTAGGCTTATCATTGCTTAGTTATTAAATGCCAAACATTATGACGAACTCTTTACATGAAATGTCTTGATTTCACAAAAGTCACCTGAGATTCAGGACCAGAATCTAACCCCAGGTCAACTGGATTTTTTGTCTGTTTTGAGACAGGGTCTTGTCCTATTGCCTAGACTGAAGCGCAGTGGGACAATCACAGCTCACTGTGCCCTCAACTTCCTAGGCTCAAGTGATCCTCCCATCTCAGCCTACAAGCAGCTGAGACTACAGGTGCACATCACCATGCCAGGCTAATTTTTTATTTTGTAATTTTTTGTAGAGACAGGGTCTCACTATGCTGCCCCACCTGGTTTCAGACTTCTGGCCTCAAGAAGTCCTCCTATCTCAGCCTCCCAAAGTGCGGGGATTACAGGTGTGAGCCACCAGGCCCAGCCTCAATTTGATTTTAAGGCTAATTTGCCTAACATTGACAGTCTATTGGAAACATACACAGAAAATAGGAAAAAGAAGAAGGCCGCTTTTAGAACCACAACTACCTTTGAAGAAGAGAGAATCGACTTGAATGCAAACCTTGATGTTCCACTGGGTACCCCGGTGGGCTGGATGTGTGTTTTGGGAGCAGAAACTGGAGAGGGCTGGATGGATTTTCAGAATCAGTGAAGGAAGAGCAAGAAGGAAACTCCAGGGAGCCAAAGAGGGGTGAAAAACAGGATAACGCATTGTAAAGTCATTCTCTGCTTTCTCTCTCACCACTGTATTTTGCTGTGTCTGTTATGCTACACTGGGAAGGCTGCATCAGTGTGGTGTGTTTGCTTGAAAGTTGCTGAAGAGGTTGGTTTTCATCACAGATTCTGGGGTGTGTGTGTGGAAGCAGAAATCCAGAGTACAGGGCTTCTATAAGAAGGTAACGTTCCTTCCAGCCTCCAAGGAAGTCACAGAAATTGGGAAATAGATTTGAATTTTCATGAGAAGTAAAAATAGGAGCTTGAGACAATTTCATCTCCACCTCAGGGTGCCAGGGGTCCCAGCCAACATTGGCACAAAAATGTTCCTGTATGAACAATGCACATACACAAACACATATTTGTCTATACAACCTCGTCCAACATCACAATTTAGACACAAAGGAATTTGCCTAAATTAATTGCACAGGGACGAAATATTAGTGTCAGGCCCAGACCCGGAGCTTTTAGAACTCTGGTTCTTTTTCCGTGAGGCTATCCATGTTCCATCTATATACTCATCCATCCATTCATTCACCTAACATCCATCTGTGTATCCATCCATCCATCCATATTCCATCATCCATTCCATCCATTCATCCATCTGTTATCCTTTTATGTATACATCTATCAATTCATCCATTTATTAGCTATTCATTTATCCATCCTAGATCCATCAATTCATTATCTATTCATCTATCCAACCACCCATCACCCATCTATCCATTCATCTATTATCTACCCTCATCCATCCATACATTCATCCAATATATTCATCCATCTATCCATCCATCCATCTACCATTCATGCATCCATCATCGATTTATTCATCATAGTCCTTGATGATGGTTCTGAATAAGAAAATCCTTGTTAATCTGAATAGGAATTGGTCCTCTCCTTGATCAAGCCCAGTAGGCTGGAACCTGGACACAGGACAGGTTCATAAGAGTGAGGACACATTGGAGCAACTATGGACACAGGCAAAGTCCTGCCTAGGGAAGTATAGTATTAACAGTTCCCTAAAACAATTGAAAATAGAATTACCATCTAATCCAGTAATTCCACTTCTGGGTATATACCCAAAAATATTGAAAACAAGATCTCAAAGAGATATTTGTATATGTTCATAGCAGCATTACTCACAATAGCCAAAAGATGGAAGTATCCCAAATGTTCATAGATGAATAAATAAGTAAAATGTAGTATATGAATGTAATGAAATATTATTCCGCCTTCAAGGGAGAGAATTCTGACATACTATACAATATAGATAAATCTTGAGGACGTTATTCTAAGTGAAAAAAGCCCGTCATGAAAAGACAAATAATATATGATTCCACTTACATGAAGTCCCTTGAGAAGTCAAATACTTGGAGACAGAGTGTAGAACAGTTGTTGTCAGGGGTTGGTGGGGAGGGAGAATGAAAAATTATTACTTAATGGGGACACAATTTTTGTTTGGGGTGAAGAAAGTGTTTTCTTTTTTTTTTTTTTTGTTTTTTTGAGGCGGGGTTTTGCTCTGTCGCCCAGGCTGGAGTGCAGTGGCGCGATCTCGGCTCACTGCAAGCTCCGCCTCCCGGGTTTACGCCATTCTCCTGCCTCAGCCTCCCGAGTAGCTGGGACTACAGGCGCCGCCACCACGCCCGGCTAATTTTTTGTATTTTTAGTAGAGACGGGGTTTCACTGTGTTAGCCAGGATGGTCTCGATCTCCTGACCTCGTGATCCGCCCGTCTCGGCCTCCCAAAGTGCTGGGATTACAGGCTTGAGCCACCGCGCCCGGCCTAGAAAGTGTTTTCAAAATAGATCATGGTGATAATTTCACAACAATATAAATGCACTTAATACTACGAAATTGTACAGTTAAAAATAACGTAATTAGTAAATTTTATGTGATGTACATTTTACCACAATTTTTTAAAGTTTAACCTAGGGCATCAAATGGCAAGAATTTGGGGGGAAAGAGTGGAGGGACATACAAAGCCATGTGGGGCACAATCCCATAAGCAAGAGGGAAAAGCAGAAGGAAGACCAATAGCAAAAGATGAGTTTCCTGCTGATCTACATGATCCATCAAACTAGATTTTTGATGTTACATGTTGCTCAGACCACGGTGGGTCTTAGAAACTGAGATGAATGAGGCCGGGCGCGGTGGCTCAAGCCTGTAATCCCAGAACTTTGGGAGGCCGAGACAGGCGGATCACGAGGTCAGGAGATCGAGACCATCCTGGCTAACACGGTGAAACCCCCTCTCTACTAAAAAATACAAAAAAAAAAACTAGCCGGGCGAGGTGGCGAGCGCCTGTAGTCCCAGCTACTCGGGAGGCTGAGGCAGGAGAATGGCGTAAACCCGGGAGGCGGAGCTTGCAGTGAGCTGAGATCCGAGATCCGGCCACTGCACTCCAGCCTGGGCGACAGAGCAAGACTCCGTTTCAAAAAAAAAAAAAAAAGAAATTGAGATGAAAAGTCAAGAGTCAGTTTTGCACAGAGGAGACCATCAGGACAGAGAAGCAGAAACCCGTTATGCTAATCATCAGCCTCCCATGTCTCCCCATCCCCTGATGGTGCTAAAGGCTTCCAAAGCCTTGGTTTAGAAATGGAACCATTCTCATTTCTATTCAGAGGCCTGGAGGGCTAAAAATTTGCTTTCCCATTTAGGTAGAAGGAACTCAGTTTTGGTCTCCTCAAACAAACAAAATAGATAGATTGACAGATGGATTGATGGATGGATAGATAAATAGATGATGGACAGATGAATGGGTGGATGGATGGATGGATGGATGGGTGAGTGAGGGAGGTAGATGACAGGCTGGCTGGCTGGCTGGATAACTGGCTTGCTGGCTTGCTGGCTTTCTGGCTTGCTGGCTGGCTGGCTGACTGGATGAATGAAAAGATGGATGGAAGGATGGATGGGTGGATGGATAAATGAATGATAGATAAATGAAAGGATGGATGGAATGGTGAATGGGTGTATGGGTAGAGAAGTGAGTGGGTGAGTAGTGTGGGTGTGTGAATAAATGGACAGAATGATGAATAGTTGGATGGGTCGGTGAATGTGTGGGTGGGTGAGTAGCATGGGTTGGTGAATGGATGGATGGATGGAATGATGGACTAATGGGTGGTAGATGGATGGGTGGATGGATGAAATGATGAATGGATGGGTGAGTGGATGGTGACTGGATAGATGGGGAGATGACAGGATGTAGAGAATGATGAATAGATGGATGGATAGGTGGGAGGATGAGTGGCATGGATGTGTGGATGGATGAATGAAATGATGGATAGATGGGTAAGCAGATGGGTAAATGGGTGCTTGGGTGGGTGGATAGATGGAATGATGGTTGACTGGCTGGTTGGCTGGCTGGCTGGATGGATGGATGGATGAGTGGATGAGTGGGTGGATGGATGGATAGATGGATTGGTTAGATGGAATAATGGTTAAATGGAATGATGGTTGGTTGGGTGACTGGTTGGCTGGCTGGCTGGCTGGCTGGATGAGTGAGTGGGTGGATGGATGGAATGATGTATGGACGGATGAGTGGGTGGATGGATAGGTAGATGGATGGGTGGGTGGATGGATGGAGGGAGGGATAGCTGGGCATATGGGTGGATGGATGGGTGGATGGGTGTGGATGGATGGATGGATGGATGGATGGATGTGGGGATGGATGGATGGGTGTGTGGATGGATGGATGGATGGATGGATGGATGGATGGATGGATGGTGGATGGATAAATGGGTGGGTAGATGAATGGATGGAGGGTAGGTGGGCATGTGAGTAAATAGATGGGTAGGTGAATGGATGAATTGAGGGATAGGTGGGCATGTGTATAGATGGTTGGATGGGTAGATGGATGGATGGATGGATGGATGGATGGATGGGTGGATGGATGGATGGGTGAGAGGGTGGGTGGATGGATGGATGGCTGGATGGATGGGTGAATGGATAGCTGGCTGGCTGGGTAGAGGGGTGGATGGATGGATGGGTGGGCAGATGGATGGATGGAGGGGTAGGTGGGCATGTGAGTAAATGGATGGGTGGGTGGATGGGTAGATGGACGGATGGGTGAGTGAGAGGGTGGGTGGGTGGGTGGATGGATGGATGGGTGGGTGGATAGATGGATAGATGGGTGAGTAGGTGGGTAGATGGATGGAATGATGGATGGATGGATGAATAAATGTGTGGGTGGATGGATGGGAGTTATAGTTGCAAGTGTGTGTATGCACATGTACATTTATGCTTATAAAACAATGACAATGTGCAGAATTAAAACTTTTGAGAAATCTAAAATTTCCCTCCTTTCCCTCATTTTTACTCCTTCTATTCCTTAGCATTTACCAGAGCTGTAACAAAACTGAACACATTTGGTTTGACCTCTTTTCATGGTGCCTCGTTTCTAAGTGACAAACAGAAAATATGACAAAACCCCCAAACATTAGCAAGGGAAGGTCAAGACAATGGAGTGGACTCACCAGTACCTTGCATGACTGGCCCCAGGGAATCCTGAGCTGACACTGCAAAGGCTTCTTCCAAGCTCCACATCAGACTCTCTCTCCACTTAGCAGCATTTAACCTACAAGCTAAGAAGATTCCATGCCATTAGTCTCTTAGCTGCACAAGCCCAGACTGGCTGAGTTCCTAACTGAAGAAGCTGGCATTTGTCTCCAAAATTGGCATGTCTCCACATTCATTTCCAAAATAGGTCATGTCTTTAGGATAAAAGGCTTAGAGGAAATAGTGAGAGAGGGTCTCCACAGCGGAAGCTGTAACCTCCAAACGGTTCGGCTGCCTTTTCAATGAGTCTATGTGCTCAGCAGGTACCTGGACTGTTCCTTTCATGAGTTCTGTAATGTACCCTTGCAGGGGGCACCTGAAGGCACAAGTCTGCATTTTGTACTACTGCAACTTGCCCTTCCCATAGGAAGGTCACATTGTAACCTACTACTCCCCATTTATTATTATTTATTTATTTATTGAGACGAAGTCTCCCTCTGTCGCTCAGACTGGAGTGCAGTGGCGCGATCTGGGACTACAGGTTCCCGCCACCACGCCTGGGTAATTTTTTGTTTTTTTAGTAGAGACAAGGTTTCACCGTGTTAGCCAGGATGGTCTCCATCTCCTGACCTCGTGATCCGCCCGCCTTGGCCTCCCAAAGTGCTGGGATTACAGGCGTGAGTCACCGTGCCCGGCTACTACCCCCATTTTCCTAAAAGAAAGAGAACGAGTTTTTAAAATTATTTTTTCCTCTTTTTTCTCTTTTCTCCTTTTCCCCTGTTTGTCACTTCCTACTTAGCTCTTTAGAAATGCAATTATAGGGCCAGGTGCGGTGGCTCACCCCTGTAATCCCAGCACTTTGGGAGACCGAGTTGGGCGGATAACGAGGTCAAGAGATTGAGACCATCCTGGCCAACATGGTGAAACCCCATCTCTACTAAAAATACAAAAATTAGCTGGGTGTGGTGGTACGCGCCTGTAGTCCCAGCTACTCAGGAGGCTGAGGCAGAGAATTGCTTGAACCCAGGAGGCAGAAGTTGCAGTGAGCCGAGATTGGGTCACTGCACTACAGCCTGGCAACAGAACGAGACTTTGTCTAAAAAAAAAAAAAAAAAGAAGGGAAAAGAAACGCAATTATAACCTTTTACCTTTCCTTCACCAGAAACCCCTTATATGCCATGCTTGTCTACTGTGTGCTTACTTCAACGCTCCAGAGCTCCTCTTCCACCAGGAGAGTGCCTCGAGAGATCACAGGCGACTTACAACCAAAAGTCTGCCTCTCCCACCTGGAGAGTCTCCTGAGGGAATGGTTAATTTCCAACCTATCTCTGTCCTTGAGTGCACCAGCTCAACCACCCTGTAGATAAGCGAGTTACACGAACCCCCACCTGCTCGCCCCTTCCCCTGCATTCCATACATGCCAAGTCACCCCCATTTAAAAGCCCCTACTTGCCAGCGCAGTGATTCACGCCTGTAATCCCAGCACTTTGGGAGGCCGAGGCGGGCGGATCACGAAGTCAGGAGATCGAGACTATCCTGGCTAACACGGTGAAACCCTGTCTCTACTAAAAAATACAAAAATTAGCAGGCGTGGTAGATGCCTGTAGACCTAGCTACTCCGGAGGCTGAGGCAGGAGAATGGCGGGAACCCAGGAGGCGGAGCTTGCAGTGAGCCGAGATCGCGCCACTACACTCCAGCCTGGGCGACAGAGCTAGACTCCGTTTCAAAAAAAAAAAAAAAAAGCCCCTACTTTCTGTGCCAGAATCAAAGCAGTACCCTTAAGGCAGGAAGCCTGTATTTCTTCCCCTAAGCTAGCTTTGGAATAAAAAGTCACTTTATCAGACCTCACTCTTGTTAATTGAACTCTGTCAGCAGTGAGCGATTGAACCTGAAATTCAGTTACAACACAGGGGCTGATATCACTATGCGATATTCCCTTAAATGGGAAAACGGCTTGAGTCCGTTCAGCTGGACTTCAACCCAGAATTCACCCAAAATAAGGCCACAGACCTGGCTACACTCAATATATCCAATGTAGGGAATCATTACCACATTTCCAAGGCTGTCTAAATTTTTGTGCTTCTTATACCTAGAAGTCATTAATTCCCACCATCCAGGATATATTAAAAATTAATAGAGGCTGGGCACGGTGGCTCACGGCTATAATCCCAGCACTTTGGGAGGCCCAGGCATGTGACTCACTTGAGGTTAGGAATTCGAGACCAGCCTGGCCAACATCGTGAAACCCTGTCTCTACTAAAAAATACAAAAATTAGTTGAGCATGGTGGTGAGCACCTGTAATCCCAGCTACTTGGGAAGCTGAGGCAGGAGAATTGCTTGAACCTGGGAGGTGGAGGTTGCAGTGAGTCGTGATCGTATCACTGCACTCCAGCCTGGGCAACAGAGCAAGACTCCATCTCAAAAAATAAAAATAAAAATAAAAACAATAAATAAAAATTAATAGGGCCGGGCATGGTGGCTCATGCCTGTAATCCCAGCACTTTGGGAGGCTGAGGCAGGCGGATCACCTCTGAGGTCAGGAGTTTGAGACCAGCCTGGCCAACATGGTGAAAATCTGTCTCTAATAAAAATACAAAAATTAGCAGGTGTGATGGAGTGCCTGTAATCCCAGCTACTCAGGAGGCTGAGGTGGGAGAATCTCTTGAACCCAAGAGGCAGAGGTTGCAGTGAACTGAGATTGCACCACTGCACTCCAGTCTGAGCAACAAAGCAAGACTGTCTCGAGAAAAACAAAACAAAAAGATAGTATTCTGTCTTTCTTTTTTTTTTTCTCAGTGTTTCCCCAAAACTCCCAGGCAAATACCCCAGTGGAGTCAGCTCAGAGGCAGAGAATAAAAGCATGTAGTTCTTTCTTATGATCTTAATGTGTTTGTCTTTGGGAAAAACAGAGTGAAACACTTTAAAGTTACTGAGCACCGAAAAAGTATGCTAATCATGAATAGGCACGAAAATCATGCTTCTCATGCATTTGCATGTCAAGATCAATTTATTATACTTGGCAACAGGATGAGAAGAAAACAAGTGGGTTATTATTTATATCATTATCATCATTTTCCCCGTAGGATCCATTATTAGTAATATTCAGAGTCCTATAGTACATAGGCGAGTTTGTCTTTCAAAAATAAAGAAGGAAGGGAGGGAAGGGGGGGACCACCATTTATTAAGAAGCTTGTCTACATTAGGCAATGTGAGCTTCTCCCAAATTCCCAAATGAAATCCATGTTAGTTTTGTAATGTTGCTGTAAAAAATCACCACACACACACACACACACAACTGTGTGTGCCTAACACAAACAAATGCATTATAGTTTTGGAGGTCAGAAGCCCTGCACGAGGCTCATGGAGATAAAATTAAGGTGTCGACTGGGCACAGTGGTTCACACGGGTAATCCCAGCACTTTGGGAGGCTGAGGCAGGAGGATTGCTCGAGGCTAGGAGTTCAAGACCAGCTTGAGCAATATGCAAGACTCCCTGTCTACAAAAAATACCAAAAATTAGCCAAGTGTTGTGGTGCCTGCCTGTAGTCCCAGCTACTTGGGAGGGTGAGGTGGAAGGATCACTTGAGCCCAGGAGCTCAAGGCTGCAGTGAGCCGTGATTGTAGCACTGCACTCCAGCCTGGGTGACAGAGAAAGATTCTGTCTCTTATGAAACCCAGCGGCGCTGGTTCTTCCTGGAGGCTGTGGAGAGGATCTCTTTCCTTGCCTTTTTTAGCTTCCAGCGTTTCCAAGCTCATGGCTCTCCCTCACTCCCATCTCAGCTTCCCTTTTCATGTCTCCTTCTCCAATTTGGACCCTCCTGCCTCCTTCTTAGAAGGAGCCTGTGACGGCATTTAGGGCCAACGTGGATCATCCAGGGGCATCTCCCATCTCAAGATCCTTAACCTCATCACATCTGCAAGGTCCCCCTGACCGTGCAAGATCAGCTGTTCGCAAGTTCCAAGGATGCAGATGTGGACATCTTTGGGGAACCATTATTCTGCCTATCACAGTAGCCTATATGCTTTTTCCCCTAAAACTCTCTGAAGTAACCACTGTTACCTCATTTATCAGGCAAAAATTCTGAGACCCAGCCAAGTGAATTACTGTGGATAATACCATGTCAACTAGAAAGCGGCCCCAGGTAGTCAGACCATACCTTTTTTCTTTTTCCTTCAACTTTTATTTTAAGTCCAGGGGTATCGGTGCAGGCTGTGCACGTTGTTTCATGGGCAAACGTGTGCCATGCTGCTTTGCTGTTTTTTCACTTTTTAATACTCACCATTCCGACTGGCATGAGATGGCAACTAATTATGGTTTTCCTGTACATTTCATTACCCAGGTACCAAGCCTGGCATCCGTTAGCATTCTTCCTGATGCTCTCCCTCCCCCTGCCCCCTTACAACAGGCCCCAGACTGTGCTGTTTCCCACAATGTGTCCATATGCTCTCATCATTCAGCTCCCAATTATAAGTGAGAACATGCAGTGTTTGGTTTTCTGTTCCTGTGTTAGTTTTCTGAGGATAACAGCTTCCAGCTTCATCCATGTCCCTGCAAAGGACATAATCTCACTCCTTTTTATGGCTGCATAGTATTCCATGGTGTCTATGGACCACATTTTCTTTATCCAGTCTACCACTGATGGTCATTTGGGTTGATCCCATGTTGTTGCTATTGTGAATAGTGCTGCAATGAACATACATGTCTATGTGTCTTTATAATAGAGTAATTTATAGTCCTTTGGGTATATACCCAGCAGTGGGATTGGTGGGTTAAATGATAGCTTTGCCTCTAGATCTTTGAGAAATCACCACGCTGTCCCACAAAGGTTGAACTAATTTACACTCCCACCAATAGTATAAAAGCCTTCCTTTTTCTCTGCAACCTCACCAGCTTCTGTTGGTTTTTGACTTTTTAATAATTGCTATTCTGACTGGCATGAGATGGTCTCTCATTGTGGTTTTGATTTGCATTCCCCTAACCAAACCATATCTTATCTTATTGTAAGTCCATCTTCTTGTTATAATGAGCTGCCTCCCAAAGTTCCTTCCAAAGATGTCCAATTTTATGTCAGAAATGGAGTATTAAGTCCCATCTTTATCATCATCCACCTTCAAGTATAACTGAACCCATGAAGATGTATTCACTGAGCATCTGTGCTGGGTCACACTAATCACCCTCAGAGAGCTGGTCAAACACAGCAATATCCTGCCACATATCATCAAATAGCAAATATATTCACTGAAGATATTGGTCAATGAAAAAAAAATGAGCCTGGGCAACATAGTGAGATCCTACCTCTGCCAAAAAAGCAAATTTCAGTTAGCTGGGTATGGTGTCGCCCACCTGTGGTCCCAGCTATTTGGGAGGCTGAGGCAGGGAAATCTCAAGCCCAGGATTTGAAGGCTGCAGTGAGCCATGATTACACCACTGCACTCCAGCCTAAGCAACAGAGTGAGACCCCATATCTGTAAAAAAAGAAAACCAAAAACCAAACCAAAACAAAACAAAAACAAAGACACAAAATGTCAGTTAGACAGGATGGATAAGTTCAAGAGATCTATTTTATAGCATGATGCTATAAATATATTTTATTGTTGGTGAATGGTGAAGACATTCACTGTTAAGTGAAAATTACTACGAGAGTAGATTTTAAGCGTTCTCACCATGAAAACACAACTATGTGTTCAGAATGGGTCTTACAGGCTGTATTAGTCTGTTCTCGAATTGCTATAAAGAACTACCTGAGACTGGGTAATTTATAAAGAAGAGAGGTTAAATGATTCATGGTTCTGCAGGCTGTATAGGAGGCATGGCTGGGGAGGCTGCAGGAAACTTACAATCACGGCAGAAGGCGAAGAGGAAGAAGGCACATTCTATGTGGCTGGAGAAGGAAGAAGAGAGCAACTTTTAAACAACCAGATCTTGTGAGAACTCGCTCACTATCATGAGAACAGCAAGGGGGGAGTCTGCCCTTATGATTCAGCCATCTCCCACCAGGCCCCTCCTCCAACATCACGGATTACCATTCAACGGGAGACATGGGTGGCAATATGGTTTGGCTGTGTCTCCACCCAAATCTCATCTTGAACTGTGGTTCCCATGATCCCCAGGTGTCATGGGAGGGAGACAGTGGGATTGAATCATGGGGGCAGTTACCTCCATGCCGTTCTCGTGATAGTGAGTGACTTCTCATGAGATCTGATGGTTTTATAAGGGACTTTCCCCCGCTTCACTTTGCACTTCTCCTGGTTATCACCACACGAAAGATGTGTTTGCTTCTCCTTCCACCATGATTGTAAGTTTCCTGAAGCCCCCAGCCATGCTGAACTGTGAGTCAATTAAACATCTTTCCTTTATAAATTACCCAGTCTTGGGTATGTCTTTATTAGCAGTGTGAGAAGGAACTAATACAAGTGGGGACAAAAATTTATATCACATCATAGGCTGAAACCAAGATGCTGGCAAAACTGGTTCTTTCCGGAAGCTCTAGGGGCAAAATTAATTTCCTTAGCTTTCCCATATTCTGGAAACTACCCACGTTCCTTGGCTCATGGCCCCTTCCTTTATCTCCAAAGCACATCATTCCACCTCTGCTTCCATCCTCATGTCTTCGTCTCTGACTCTGACCTCCTACTTCTCTCTTATAAGGATGCCTGTGATGACATTGGACACATGTGGATCATTTATGATCATCCCCTAATCTCAAGATCCTTAACTTCATCACATCTGCAAAGTCCCTTTGACTATGTAAGGCAACGTAGCCACTGGTTCCAGGGATTAGGGTAAAGATGACCTTTAGTAACATTATTCTGCCAACATCACCAAGCTTCTGTGTGGAAGTCCTCTCTCTATGGGGGAAATGCTTCTAGCCCTCGGTCGAGGACCACAGAGTGCCTTTCTCTAGTTTCCTCCTGCATCTCCACCTTCCCATGAATAGCCAGTTTCCATCAGCAGTGATGACACAGAGGCTATCTCGTTGCTTTTGAACTCTCCACCAGGCAATTCCAAGCTCTCAAAAATTCTTGCTTCTTTTTAACCTAGCAAACTCAGCTATTATTTTTGACAACATAGGAAGGAAATCTATCGACCTGTGTTGTTTAATTATTTAATCAAATTTTAAAGTGGATAATATACCTTTTTTGGGGGTGAGGGACAAGGTCTTGCTCTGTCACCCAGGCTGGAGTGCAGTGGTGTGATCATAGTTCACTGCAGCCGTGACTTCCTGAGATCCTTCCACCTAAGCCTCCCAATTAGCTAGGACCACAGGTACACACCACCATGCCCTGCTAATTTTTGTATTTTTTGTAGACACAGGGTTTTACCATGCTGCCCAGGCTGTCTCGGACTCCTGAGCTCAAGCAATCCACCCGCCTCAGTCTCCCAAAGTGCTGGGATTACAGGCATGAGCCACCAAGCCCAGCCAAGATAAATTTCCAATATTCACTTACACGTGGAACGTTGTCAGAGTCTAAATTTTAAAATTAAATTTAAAGTTGCCATCTAAGTTGTTATTAAAAGTTAAAAAATAACAGATGCTGGCAAAGCTGAGAGAAAAGAGGACGTTTATAGACAGTTGATGGGAGTGTAAATTAGTTCAGCCACTGTGGAAAACAGTCTGGAGTTTTCCCAAAGGACTTAAAACACAGCCACTGTTTGACCCTGCAATCTCACTACTGTGTATATACCCAAAGGAATAGAAATCATTCTACCATAAAGACACACACACATGTATGTTCATTGCAGCACTATTCATAATAGCAAAGACATGGAATCAACCAAAATGCCCATAAATGACAGACTGGATAAAGAAAACATGGTACATACACACCATGGAATACTATGCAGCCATGAAAAAGAAGGAAATCACATCCTTTGCTGCAACATGGATGTAGCTGGAGGCCATTATCCTAAGCAAATTAAGGCAGGATCTGAATACCAAATACTGCATGTTCTCACTTCTTACTGGGAACTAAACATTGAGTTCACATGGACACAAAGAAGGGTACAATAGCACCAGGGCCTACTTGAGGGTGGAGGATGGGAGGAGAATGAAGATTGAAAAACTACCTATCCAGTATTATGCTGATGACCTGGGCAATAAAATTATCTGTACACCAAAGCCCCACAACATGCAATTTACCCATGCAACAAACCTGCACATGTACCCCTTGAACCTGAAATAAAAGTTGGAAAGAAAAAAGAATAGGCCAGATGTGGTGGCTTGCACCTGTAATCCCAGTACTTTGGGAGGCCGAGGCAAGCAGATCACCTGAGGTCATGAGTTCGAGACCAGCCTGACAAACATGGTGAAACCCTGTCTCTACTAAAACTACAAAAATGAGCCAGGCATGGTGGCAGGCACCTGTAATCCCAGCTACTCGGGAGGCTGAGGCGAGAGAATCACTTGAACCTGGGAGCCGAGATCACGCCACTGTACTCCAGCCTATAATCCCAGCTACTCGGGAGGCTGAGGCAAGAGAATCACTTGAACCCGGGAGCTGAGATCACGCCACTGTACTCCAGCCTGGACGACAAAGCGAGACTCTCAAAAAAGAAAAGAAAACAAAAGAATACTTCTTCTTTAATTTTATTTTATTTAAGTAAATAAAATAATAGAGATAGAGTAAATAAATAATAGATAGTCTCTATTTATTTTAGAGACAGGGTCTCCACTCTGTCACCCAAACTGGAATGCAGTGGTGCAATCACAGCTCACTGAAGTCTGGAACTCCTGGGCTGAAGTTTTCTCCCACCTCACCCTCCCGAGTAGCTGGGACCACAGGCACATACCACCATGCAAAACCAGTTTTAATTTTTTTGTAGAGACAGGGTCTTACTGTGTTGCCCAGACTGGTCTCAAACTCCTAGCCTCTGGCGATCCTCCTACCTCAGCCTCTAAGACGCTGGGATTACAGATGTGAGCCACCATGACTGGTCTCTAATTTTAAAAGTAGTTTTTATTCTTTTTATTCTTGTCAAAGTGATACACGTATAAAGCTCAAAAGATGAAGCAGGACCTCAAGTTTATGTCTTTTTTTTTTTTTTTTTTTTTGAGATGGAGTCTCTGTTGCCCAGGCTGGAGTGCAGTGGTGCGATCTCAGCTCACTGCAAGCTCTGCCTCCCGGGTTCACGCCATTCTCCTGCCTCAGCCTCCCAAGTAGCTGGGGCTACAGGTGCCTGCCACCACGTCCGGCTAATTTTTTGTATTTTTAGTAGAGACAGGGTTTCACCGTGTTAGCCAGGATGGTCTCGATCTCCTGACCTCGTGATCCGCCCACCTCAGCCTCCCAAAGTGCTAGGATTACAGGCGTGAGCCACCGCGCCCAGCCCAACTTTATGTCTTGCCCTCAATGTTCACTCCTACTTTTTTTTTTTTCTGGGATCTACTTTATATTTTGAAATAACATATTTGCCCAGAAATCTCCTGTGTTTCTTTAGATGGTGTCTATTAACTTTCTGTTTGGAGGATGATGGCTTTTCGTTTTTTGCCCAATCACTATTCCCTCAAGTGCCTGCACACACACACACACTTCCTTTCTCTTCAGCTTCCTGATATGGCTGCATCAGCAATGTTTACTAAATGAATACCCAAGCTTACATGATGTGAATTCTCTAAGTACTGAGATGTGCCTAACTTCCCTTCCTTGTATACATTGTTGAATTTCCTAAGCTTGCTTCCTGTTCATGGCTTGCCTTTTAAAATTATTTTCACAGACTTAGTATGAGACTGAAAATCCCTTCCAAATACCATTAACGCCTAAGGTAGTCATATCACGATGGTGAACACAGCCTCCTGGGATCCTACAACTTCCTTCTCTAGCCTGGACTCAAGGCTTTCTAAGACACCCCCAGAGCTGTTGTCCCCAGGACATCCCGTTTCCAAACGCCTGGGTTTGTGGCCTGGGTTGCTTCTTTTGGTATCTTGATGAGCTAAGTCTGCCTCTCTGCAGCTCAGTTTCCATGACTGGTGGGGAAATGAGAATAATAATAGTCACGTGCATTCAATGTGATCGTGGTTGTAAAATGTTAAGGCCAGCTCCCTACTCACTGTGTGCAGGATGGTATTTTTGTGGTCATCCGGAAAATTCCCCCAAATTTCTTCATGTTAGCTGTGTCAGTTCCTGAATTCCATGTCTCCCTCACGCTCAAATTACCCTCATTTCCTCAAATCCAGTTTTCTAAGATATTAGCAGCAGGAGTGCATGGGGGTTACCGTTATGAGGCATTCTGCAGCTATGTGAGCTCCAGCCTTCGTGTTCAGCCCCTCATGTGGCATGACTGGGTTGTGTATGCAATCCTAGACCTTTCCCCCCAAAATGGTGAAGGCATCACTGTTACTGTTGAGCATCCAGTGCTGCTGAGCCTAAGGCAAAGTCAAATTCCTTTTTTATTTATCAATCCTTTGCATCTCTCTCTCTCTCTCTCTTTCTTTCTCTCTCTTTCTTTTTTTTTTTTTTTGTTTGTTTTTTGTTTTAGATGGAGTCTCACTCTGTCGCCCAGGCTGGAGTGCAGTGGCGTGATCTCGGCTCACTGCAAGTTCCGCCTCCTGGGTTCAGATGATTTTTCTGCCTCAACCTCCCGCGTAGCTGGGATTACAGGCATGCACCACCACTCCTGGTTAATTTTTGTATTTTTAGTAAAGATGGGGTTTCACCATGTTGGCCAGGCTGGTCTTGAACTCCTGACCTCAAGTGATCCACCCACCTCGGCCTCCCAAAGTGCTTGGATTATAGGCATGAGCCACCATGCCTGGCCTCTCATTTTCTCTCTCACTCTCTCTTTCTCTCTCCTATTCTCTCTTTCATTCTCTTTCTCTCTCCCACTCCGTTTCTCTCATTCTCCCTCCCAGTCTCTCTGTCTCTCTTCTTTTGCATAATTCTGTCATTCTCTTTCTCTCTCATTCTCTCTCCCACGATCTCTCTCTCTCCCCCTCTTCCCTCCCTCTCTCTTTTTGCATGATTCTGTCATTCTCTCTCATTCTTTCTCCCACTCAGTTTTTCTGTCTCTCTTTGCATGTCTCTGTCATTCTGTCTCTGTGGCATTCTCTCGTTCTGTGTCTTTCTCCCTCCGCCTCCCCAGCCCCGACTATTCTAGAGTCTTTTCTCTTCACCCTTCACACACTGAAATGTCACAACAATGCGAGCCATTTTCCTCCCAGTCTCATGGAGACCCAGAAACTTAGAGGTTCTCCTATACTTGAATAAAACATTCTCATTTCAGGCTGGGCGTGGTGGCTCACACCTGTAATCCCAGCACTTTGAGAGGCCAAGAGGGGGCAGATCTCTTGAGTCCAAAATTTGAGACCAGCCTGGGCAATATGGCAAAACCCTTTCTCTACTAAAAATACAAAAAGAATTTGCCTGACGTGGGGGTACATACCCATGGACCCAGCTACTCAGAGGGCTGAGGTGGGAGGATCACTTGAGCCTGGGAGGTCAAGGCTGCAATGAGACATGATCGCACCACTGCACTCCAGCCTGGGCAACAGAGCAAGACCCCGTCTCAAGAAAAAGAGGAAAAAAAATTCTCATTTCAAGCCATTTATCCCCTCTTTTCTCACACATAGAAGCAAGCTTGGTTTCATTTCTTTAATTTTTGATGTACCATGGTTAAGCAGTAGGAGAGATACCCGGACCTCTAGATGCTAATTAACATTGGCATTGATGAGCCACGTCTGCCTACTTAATGAACACCTTCTGATTGCTCCTGTTTTGAGGCAGTGTGCTGAGAGTCAGAAATAAAAAGGCTGAGGGAAACATATTCTCCTTTCCAGATCATATAGTCTAATGGGAAATGCAGGCTTATAAACAAAGAACTAGGACTTATTGTTGACATAGTACATAGCAGATTTAACAAAGTGGTTTATCTGTGTGTGTGTGTGTGTGTGTGTGTGTGTGTGTGTGTGTGGGTGTCTGTCTCTCTTTCTTTTTCTCTTTCTCCCCCTCCTCAAAATGGATGTAGGCTGGAATTAAAAGGAAAACAAAGGACAAAGAGAATGTGTGAGAACACAGCAGACAAAAAACGAGGATGACCTTTAGAAGGCTTGGAGGCAGGTGGGTGCTGTGGTCTGAATGTGTGTGACCCCTAACATTCCTATGTTGAAATGCTAACCCCCAAAGTCACGATGTTAGGAGGTGGGACCTTTCGGAGGTGCTGAGGTCATGAGGGTGGGGCCTCATAAATGGGATCAGTGTCCTTAGAAAAGGGACCCCAGAAAGCTCCCTCACCCTTTCTACCATGTAAGGACACAGTGAGAAGGCGCCATCTATTAACCAGGAAGCCCTCACCAGACACTGAATCTGCCACACCTTCATCCTGTACCTCCAGCCTCCAGAACCATGAGCAATAAACATCTGTTGTCTATAAACCTTCCAGCCCAAATGGACTAAGACTCTAAGCTGGTAGTAACTGTCATGGCAGGCGGGATGGAGATGGAGGCAATGAACTCATGGCAATACACAGGAGAACCCAACAAGAAGTCCCAGAAATCTTAACCATCTCAGGAATGGGAGGCAGCAGGTGGCTCTCAAGGTGCAGACACAGGCGGGGCTGGAGATAGGAGCTTTGCACGGCAGTGCTTGTCAGAAGAATTCTCCTCCTACTCCTTGCAGCCAGATGAACACATCTCGACAACTTGGACAAACTTACTTGTTATTTTAATCAGTGATAAATAAGCAAAAATCTAGATTCATGGATGCCAGAGAGAGCTGAAAGTAAAGATGAGATAATGTGCCAGAAAAAATAAGATTAAGAGAAAGCCTGATGCTCCCAAATATGTACCCCAAAGAGATAAAAGCAGTGAGACACAAACCAGTACATACGCACTCATGTTCATAGCAGGGACTAAGTAGCACACTACGGTGTTCACTACACCAGGGATGCTCTCTCTATATATATATATTTTGTTTGTTTGTTTGTTTGTTTTTTGAGACAGGGTCTCACTTTGTTGCTCAGGCTGAAATACAGTGGCACGATCACAGCTCACTGCAGCGTCAACCCCCCAGGTTCAAGCAATCCTTCTACCACACACTCCCCAGCAGCTGGGACTACAGGTGTGCTCCACTGCACCTGGCTATTTTTTTGTATGTTTTTTAGAGACAAGGTTTCACCATGTTACCCAGGCTGGTCTAAAATGTCTGAGCTCAAGCAATCTGCCCACCTTGGCCCCTCAAAGTACTGGGATTACAGGCAGGAGCCACTGCACTCGGCCCATGCTCTTTTATTTATTTATTTATTTTTTGAGACTGCGTCTCGCTCTGTCATCCCAGCTGGAGTGCACTGGCACAATCTCAGCTCATGGCAACCTCCACCTCCTGGGTTCAAGCGATTCTCGTGCCTCAGCTTCCCGAGTAGCTGGGATTACAGGCGCACACCACCACACCTGGTTAATTTTTGTATTTTTGGTAGAGATGGGGTTTCACCATGTTGGCCAGGCTGGTCTCGAACTCCTGACCTAAAGTGATCTGCCCGTCCCAGCCTCCCAAAGTGCTGGGATTACAGGCATGAGCCACCGTGCCCGGTCTATTTTTTTTAAGTTTTATTTTAGGTTTGGGGGTACATGGGAAGGCTTGTTACATAGGCAAACATGTGGCACAGGGGTTTGGTGTAGATTATTTAGCCACCCAGGTACTCAGCCAAACACCCAATGGGGATCTTTTCTGCTCCTCTCCCTCCTCCCACCCACCCCGCTCAAGTAGACCCCAGCGTCTGTTGTTTCTTTCTTTGTGTTCATGAGTTCTTGTCATTTAGCTCCCAGCTCTATGTTTTTCACCAACAGAACCAGAAAGCTTTTCTGAGTGATTAATTGCATGATGACCTCAGCAATATCTAAGAAAAATTATTCTGGAAGATGTGGTGGGGGGTGGGGCTGACGCTTTAAAAAGAAAGCTACAGGAAGGGTATGGCAAGTCTGTGGTTATGGGCTGAAGTAGTCCTGGGCAGGAGATGAATGACAGAGATAAAGACAGGAAAGTCTTAACCATGATGGTGCTGATAAAAGCAAAGTCGAGAGGATGTGGTGACCAATTCTGCATTGTAAAAAACAAGAGGAAGATAAACATAACGTCCAAATTAGTGCCTGAGAGGACTAAACAGAAATAAGTACGTAAGATATATATATATATATATATATATATATGTATATGTATGTATGTGTGTATATGTATGTGTGTGTGTATATATATATATATAGACACATTGACACATCATTGACACCAGAGCCCATCGTTCACCTTCGGGTTCACGCTTGGTGGTGCACATTCTGTGGGTTTGGATAAATGGACAATAGCATGGATACATCACTATAGTGTCATGCAGAGGAGTTTCACTACACTAAAAATCCTCCATACTCCGCCTATTCATTCCCACATCCTGGCAACCACTGATCTTTCTACTGTCTCATAGTTTCTCATGTAGCCCTTTTGGATTGTCTTCTTTGACTTAGTATATGTCTGGCTTATAGCTCATTTCTTTTCTCTTTTCTTCTTTTTCCTTTGTTTCTTTTTTCTTTTCTTTTCTTTTTTTTTTCTTTTGAGACAGAGTCTTGCTCCATTGCCCAGGCTGAAGTGCAGTGGTACAATCATAGCTTACTGCAGCCTTGACCTCCTAGGCTTAAGCAATCCTCTCACCTCAGCCTGCTGAGTATCTGGGACTACAGGTGCACACCATCACATTTTGAAATGTTTTATAAAAACAGGATCTCACTATATTGCCCAGGCTGGTCTCAAACTCCTGGGCTCAAGGGATTGTCCCTTGGCCTCCCAAAGTGCTGGGGCTACAGGCACGAGCCACCACATCTGACCCTTATTTCTTTATATATATATATTTGTTATTATTATTTTTCTCGTTCTTGCTGTCATCTTACTAATTTCTTTCTTTCTTTTTTTTTTTTTTGAGATCGAGTCTTGTTCTGTCACCCAGGCTAGAGTGCAGTGGTGTGATCTTGGCTCACTGCAATCTCCGCCTCCTGGGTTCCAGTGATTCTCCTGCCGCAGCCTCCTGAGTAGGTGGGACCACAGGTGCCCACCACCATGCCTGGCTAATTTTTGTATTTTTAGTACTGACAGGGTTTCACCACAATGGCCAGGCTGGTCTCAAACTCCTGATCTTGTGATCCGCCCACCTTGGCCTCCCAAAGTATTGGGATTACAGGTGTGAGCCACCATGCCCGGCCTATTTTTTTTTTTTTTTTTTTTTTTTTTTGAGACAGAGTCTCACTCTGTCAGCAGGCTGGAGTGCAGTGGTGCGATCTAGGCTCACTGCAACCTCCACCTCCCTGGTTCCAGCGATTCTCCTACCTCAGCCTCCCAAATAGCTGGGATTACAGGTGCATGCCACCATGCTGGCTAATTTTTGTATTTTTAGTAGAGATGGGGTTTTGCCATGTTGTCCAGGCCAGTCTCGAATTCCTGACATCAGGTGATCTGCCTGCCTCGGCCTCCCAAAGTGCTGGGATTACAGGCGTGAGCCACTGCGCCCAGCCTCTTCTTTCTTTTTAATGCTGAATGATATTCCATTACCTGGATGCAATGTGATCTATTTGTCTATTAACCTACTGAAAGACGTCTTCCTTGCCTCCAAGTTTTGACAATTATAGATAAAGCTGTTGTAAACATCCACGTGCAGGTTTTTGTGTGGACACAAGTTTTCAACTCTTTTGGGTAACCATCAACGAGAGTGATTGCTGGATCATATGCCAAGGGCATATTTAGTTTTGTAAGAAACTGCCGAACTGTCTTCCAAAGTGGCTGCACCATTTTGCATTCCCACCAGCTATAAATGGGCATTCCTGTTGCTCCACGACCTCATTAGCTTTTGGTGGTGTCAGTGTTCTGGCTTTTGGCCATTCTCACAGATGTGTATTGGTATCTCATTGTTGTTTTAATTTGCATTTCCCCACTTTGCTGGTTTTCAATCTCTATATAAACATAATGACATTGCATGGACTTTTTTTCAAGCTGTCTTTTTCCTTTGCCATTGTTTCTGAGAATTATGCCACTGAAGTAGGTAGCTGTATTTCTCTTGTTCTTTGCTGCATATTGTTCCATGATCTGAATATCCCACATTTTTTTAAACATCATGAACATTTGGATTGTTTCCCATTGATATGGTTTGGCTGTGTCTCCACTCAAATCTCATCTTGAATTGCCTCATTGTAATGAATAAGTCTCAAAGAGATCTGATGGTTTTATAAGGAAAAAGCCTTTCACTTGGCTCTGATTCTCTCTTGCTTGCCACCATATAAAACGTGACTTTTGCCTTCCGCCAAGATTGTGAGGCCTCCCCAGCCATGTGGAACTGTGAGTCCATTAAACCTCTTTTTCTTTATAAGTTACCCAGTCTTGGGTATGTCTTTATCTGCAATGTGGAAATGGACTAATACACCCATCTTCTAATGCTATAAGCAATGACATCATAAGCAATTTAATTTCATGTATATTTCCTATTACACATGTGTACAAGATTTTCTATGGTAAGAAACCAGAGTGGAACTGTTGTGTCACTGGCACATCCTCATCTTTACTAAGTAATTCCACATGGTTTTTCAAAGCAGCAGTAATATTTTCCACATCTAACAGCAGAATATACATATTCCAGTGCATCTCTGTCTGATCAGCTTTGATACTGGGAGATAGCAACTGTAGTTTTAACTTTCCTTCCCTGACTACTACTGAAGCTGAGCAGCTTTCATTTGTTTATTTGTAATTTAGATTTCCTCTTCTGAATGTTCCTCCTTGACTTGTTCTGGATTTTTTTTTTGAGACAAGTCTCGCTCTCTCACCCAGGCTAGAGTGCAGTGGCATGATCATAGCTCACTGTAGCCTCGACCTCCCGAGTTCAAGCAATCTTCCCACCTCAGCCTTTCAAGTAGCTGGGACTACAGGTACACGCCACCACACCCAGCTAATTTTTGTATTTTTTGTAGAGATGGAGCCTCACTATGTTGCCCAGGTTGCTCTCAAACTCCTAGGCTCAAGCAGTCCACCCACCTCAGCCTTCCAAAGTGGTGGGATTACAAGCATGAGCCACCACGCCCAACTTGTTCTTGACTTTAAGGAGACCACTTTTAATATCCCACTCTTTAGTATGACATACATTTTTCCTTAGAAAGCTTTTATCAGATTAAGGAAGTTTGTGTTTATTCCTGGTTTGTTAAATCCTGAATGGGTATTCAATTTTATCACAACTACTTTCCATATCAATTGATATAAGAAATATTTCGTTTTCATTTTGTTTTCCTTTCTCCTTTAATCTGTAAATTTTTTTTTTTTTTTTTTTTTTGAGACGGAGTCTCTGCTCTGTCACCCAGGCTGAGTGCAGTGGTCGATCTCAGCTCACTGCAAGCTCCTCATCTCCGGGTTCACGCATTCTCCTGCCTCAGCCTCCTGAGTAGCTGGGACTACAGGAGCCTCACACCACTGCTGTTTTTCTGTATTTTTTTAGTAGAGACGGGTTTCACCGTGTTAGCTAGATGGTCTCGGACCTCCTGACCTCGTGTGATCCGCCTGCCCCCGCCTCCCAGTGCTGGATTACAGGCTTGAGCCACCGGGGCTACTCGGCCAAATCTGTAAATATTTAAGGTACCATCATAGATTGTCTTTTGTTGAAACTTGCTTAACATTTGTACCTCACAAAGGGTGAGACTGGTCTATAATTTTTTTCCCATGCTTTCTTTGTTGAGTTTGCTGAGTTTGAATATCAAAATATTCTTGGCCTCAAAATAGTTTGCAGATGTTGCTTCTTTTTGTTTTGTCTGGAGGAGCTTAGATAATACTTGAATTTACTGCTGCCTTTAATACCAGCTAGGTCTAGCATTTTCTTAGTGAGAAGCTTTTTAACCACTTATTCAATGTGTTAAATTTCTACAGTACCATTTGGATATTCTATATATACTTGAGTCAGTTTGGGTAAAATATATTGTTCTATGAATGTATCCATTGTGTGCGAAGTTGTTAAACACACTGCGATAGTTATTCCTAATATCATCTTATTTTCTTTATAAACTCTGCTACATCTGGAGTTATATTTCTTTTTTCTTCATAATGTTATTCATTGGTATATTCTGTTTCTCTTTTTTTTTTTTTTTTTGAGATGGAGTTTTGCTCTTGTTGCCCAGACTGCAGTGCAATGGCACAACCTCTGCTCACTGCAACCTCCGCCTCCTGGGTTCAAGCAATTCTCCTGCCTCAGCCTCCCGAGAAGCTGGAATTACAGGTGCCCGCCACCACGCCTGGCTAATTTTTTTCTATTTTTAGTAGAGAGAGGATTTTACTATTTTGGCCAGGCTGGTCTTTTTATCTGCAATCTTAGCAGATTTTATTCATTCTACTCTTTTTATTGTAGTTTATTTTTAACTTGATTATAAATTAAAATTTGATTTAAAGTAAAATGAAGTTTATTAAAATTGAATGTTAATAAAAAATAAAAAACTAGTTGTATTTGAAATACATAAAATTAACTAATAAAAAATAAACTAGCTAATGTAATATGAATATGTAATTCAATATAATTAAACTAAAATTTTATTTAAATGAACATTTAAAAGAAGCAATTAAATGCTTAAATGCTTTTTAACGCTTAAAAGAGGCGATTCTACTAAAATTTAATTTTACTAAACTTAAAAAGATTTCTAACTTCAGCTACTTCCACCTTATCTCATTTTCTTCTCTAATTTAGTGAATTCTACTGTTTTTCATTTATTCCCTTCTACTCTTCTGTGTAATTCTGCTGTTCCTTTTCTAACTTCTTGAGTGGGAAGCTTAGCACAGTTTTCCGTGCCATTTCTCCTCCTTCAGGATAAGTGTGTTACTGAAGTTTTCAAGCACCTCTAGTGACGCATCCGCTGCATCCCGGGGCTTCTGAGCTGCGCATCTGAGTGGAGTCATGAAGGCAGCTTGAGAACATTTTCTTGGGAAATCGAAACTGTCTGTGTCAATACAATGGGCGCTGGGCATAAAAGAGAAAACTTCTCCACGTGGGAAGGCCACTCTGTTCTCCTCCATTCTCTGCAGTGAATTTGGAAGGAACTGACATTTTGTCTACTTTTAGGAAAGTATCCATGCACTGGAGAGCTGGAAGCAAGAGCGAGATGGCCCCAGATCCTAAACAGGGAATCCAGCCATTTGCTGAAGACAAAAACAGGCACACAAAAGTGAGTCCCTTTGACCTTGTACTCAAAGTATCTCCAACCACACGGCTAAAAGACCAAACATGGCACAAACAATCCCATGTGGGAAGACAGCCCCAAGGGGCAAAAGTCACCTGGCCTGCATTTTTGCACGTGGTTTAGACTATTCTCTGACTGTTCCCCCTGCAATCCAGGCTCTTCTGCGCAGAGTGGGGGGTGCATGGCCTGTGCTGGCTTAGAGGAGGAGGGGGGCTGGGGCAGAGAGCCCTGGGGAAGGGCTATAGGCAGAGAACACCGACTCGAAGGTGGTGGGTACCTAGGTCTGCTCTCCCTGAGGGAGAGGAGCGGGAGGGTCTTGCCAGCCTGAGAACACACGGGCTTTGTCTTTTCGGCAGAACAAAGAGTTCTTTGGGAGAAGACTGGCTGATTGGCCTAATTCCTTCTCATCTGTGTGTGCAGCTGGGCTCAATATCCTCAGGGAGTTGGTTGTGGGACTTCCACTGGTATCAAAATCCAAGGATGCTCAAACCCCTTGTATCAAACCATGCAATATTTGCATATCACCCAGGCATATCCTCCCATACACTTTAAGCCATCTCTACTTATAATATCTAATACAGTGTAACTGTTTTGTTGATTGTTGAGACACAGTATCATTTTTCTGTTTGTTTGTTTGTTTGTTTAGAGACAGGGTCTCACTGTCACCCAGGCTGGAGTGCTGTTGGCACCATCATAGCTCACTGCAGCCTCCAACTCCTGGACTCAAATGATCCTCCCCACTCAGCCTCCTGAGTAGCTGAGACTACAGCCATACATCACTACCTGTGGCTAACTTTTTTAAATTTAATTTTTGTACAGACAGGGTCTCACTATGTTCTCATGCCTCAGCCACCCAAGCATCTGGGATTGCAGGTGTGTGCCACCATGCCTGGCTAATTTGTGTGTGTGTGTGTTTGTGTGTGTGTGTGTGTGTGTATTTTTAGTAGAGATGGGGTTTTGCTATGTTGGCCAGGTTGGCCTCGAACTCATAACCTCAAGTGATCCGCCCACCCCAGCCTCCCAAAGAGCTGGTATTACAGGCATGAGCCACCCTGCCTGGCCAACTTCAGGATTTTAAAGAATAGCATTACAGATTTCCACTTCCCCCTGTCATAGCCCTACATTCACTTCTCATCCTCAACTCTCCAGCCCTCCACTCCATGAAGGCCAATCCTGGTGGTCTGTTGGGACTGAAGCCGTTTCCCATCACATGGCCGAGATGACCTAGAATGTAAAATTGCCAAACGTGCCCTCAGCCATCTCCATGGGATCTGCAGCTTGCCCGATAGCTGGCCTCCAGCAACTCCATGGAGGACCTGGGACTCCAGTGCCCACTTATATTCGGAATCTCTGCTGTATGCAGTGGTGCACACCTGTAATCCCAGCACTTTGGGAGGCTGAGGCAGGGGGATTGTTTGAGCACAGGTATTCGAGGTTACAGTGAGCTGTGATCGCATCACTGCACTCCAGCCTGGGAGACAGACGGAGACCCTATTTCAAAAAAAAAAAAAAAAAAAAAAATCTGCATCCAACTCTCGTGTGGAAAATGAACTCTGATCATCCTCTGCCTTTTTAACTTCCTCATGTCTTGTGAGTAGTTTGTCTCTGCAACTGTCTTCCTTAGTATCTGTCCTTAGCATCACTCACAAAGACACCCACAAATGTCCTCTCTCCTTTCTACACCTCTAACTTTCACAAGCAGTTCCACCTGGAGGAAGCCCCGTCTCCAGTTCTACAATGATTCAATCACTCCGCCCGCCGTGCAAATGAGCTGGGTGCGTTTCCCATGGCTGCCTTCACCAAGCACCACAGACTGGGTGAGCTCCACCTCAGAAACCTACTCTTCTTACAGTTCTGGAAGCCAGAAGAAGTCTGAGATCAACGTGTCGGTGGGGTTGGTTCCTTCTGAAGGTTTGACCCAGCACAGTAAGGCCAAACATCTACACCAAGGTTTGCAGCGTGAAAAACGAGGGCATGTATTTGTAGGGGGTCAAGCAAGGAGAATCATGCAGCTCATGCTTAAGACCTGGCCTTCTAGCTGGGCAAGGCAGCTCATGTCTGTAATTCTAGCGCTTTGGAAGGCCAAGGTGGGTGGATCACTTGAGCCCAGGAGTTTAAGACTAGCCTGGGCAACATACTAAGACCCTGTCTCTACAAATCATTAAAAAATTAGCTGAGCGTAGTGGCAAACTCCTGTAGTCCCAGGTCCTCAGTAGGGTGAAGCAGGAGGATCACTTGAGCCTGGGAGGTCGGGTCTGCGGTGAGCCGTGATGGCACCACTGCACTCCAGCCTGGGCAACAGAGCAAGACTCTGTCTTAAAAAAAAAAAAATAATAATAATAAAAAGCCCCACCCTCCCCAATGAATTACAGGTGAGGGTTTTTCAAGGTGGGAGGCAGAGGTTACAGACAAAGTCAAAAACCAATATAGGCAGGTTATAGAGTGGTTTGACCTAAAATGGCAGAACATCTCGAAGCAAGGGGGACCCACAGGACATAGGTAGATTCAAAGATTCTCTGATTCATGATGGGTTAAGGAAGGGAAGCTTTGTTTAAAAGTCTGGAGACAACAGAAAAAAACTGTTAGCTCTGGTCTGTGGGCATGGCCTCCTCCAGGCCCCTCAGGAAGGAATATAGAACAAAGTACATTGGTCAGAGTTGAGTCCTCAGTTCCGCTTACCTGAGGTCCATGCCAGCAGATCTGATTGGTAGGGTCTGGGTTTCTGAAAAACAGCTCGGGACGTATGCTAAGATGCTATCTTCCGTTCCCATAGAAAGCCAAGCATCTCATGACTCTAGCTTCCTTGACTGTTGTTTTAAGTTACTATTACTGTTTTACTTACCGAGTTGCTCATTGACTTCTCAGGGCCAGCTAGGTGCCTGGAATTTTCTTTGAAGGAACTCAAGATTTTTCTTTACTTCCATGTTTCATGGGCCCTCAGACCCTTACAAAGGGAGACCCTGCACCATCCCACTGTCAGAGGCGTCTGAAGCAGAGCAGTTCCACCATCTTGAATAGGGGCTGGGTAAAGTAAGGCTGAGACTTACTGGGTGGCATTCCCAGGAGGTTAGGCATTCTTAGTCACAGGATGAGACAGGAGGTCAGCACAAGATACAGGTCATAAAGACCTTTTGGATAAAACAGCATGTGGTAAAGAAGCCGGCCAAATCCCACCAAAACCAAGATGGTAACAAGAGTGACCTTTGGTCATCCTCATGGCTCATTATACGCTAATAATAATACATTAGCACACTAAAAGACACTCCCACCAGCACCGTGACAGTTGACAAATGCCACAGCAATGAGACAGCCAAGTATAAAGAGGTCCCTGGAGAAACTCCGACCACTGTGCGGCCACTGGGAAAATGGGCTGGAGCCAGGGAAGTTCACACACTTTGCAGCAGGAAGGAGCCTGGCCTCTTCTGTTTCGGGTGGAATCTGGGAGTCAATCTGTGAGGGGGAGACCAGCTAGCAGGGACTCTCGCTTTGCTGAGACTCCCTGTTTCTCTTTTTTTCCTTATTGCCCAATAAATTCCATTTTTCTCACTCTTCAAAGTGTCTGTGAGCCTAATCTCTCACGGCCATGTGGCAAGAACCTGGCTTTTATCTGAACTAAGGAGAAAGTCCTAGGACAGCAATACCTGGAAGTTACCTTATATGGTGTAAAAAGGGGAGGAACCCTCAGTTCTAGGAATTACCCATCCCTTTCCTGGAAAACTCATGAATAATCCTCCCCTGGTTTAGCATATAATCAAGAAATAACTGTAAGGACCTAGCTACTCAGGAGGCTGAGGTGGGAGAAGCTCTTGAGCCTGGGAGGCAGAGCTTGTAGTGAGCTGAGATCATGCCGCTGCATGCCAGCCTGGGCAACAGAGCAAGATCCTGTCTCAAAAAAAAAAAAAAAAAAACCAAATACACAGTTGCTTATGCAAGGCGTGGTAGCCCATGCCTGTAATCCCAGTACTTTGGGAGGCCGAGGTGGGCGGATCACCTGAGGTCAGGAGTTCAAGACCAGCCTGGCCAACATGAAGAAACCCCATCTCTACTAAAAATACAAAAATTAGCTGGGCGTGGTGGCAACCACCTATAGTCCCAGCTACTCAGGAGGCTGAGGCAGGAGAATCGCTTGAACCCAGGAGGCGGAGGTTGCAGTGAGCTGAGATCGCACTATTGCACTCCAGCCTGGGTGACAGAGGGAGACTCTGTCTCAAAATAATAATAATAAGAAGAAAAAGAAATAAGAAATAACTATAAGTATATTCAGTCGGGTAGCCCACACCGCTGCTCTGCTTGTGGAGTAAGCCATTCTTTATTCCTTTAGTTCCTTTATAAACTTGCTTTCACTTTACCCTATGGACTTGCCCAGAATTCTTTCTTGTGCGAGATCCAAGAACCCTGTCTTGGGGTCTGGATCAGGACCCCTTTCTGGTAAGGACAGATGACAGACTCTAGGACAGAATGTATTCTATGCCTCTCTCTAAGCCTCTGGTGGTTGCTGGAGATCCTTGGAGTTCCTTGTAGCTGCATCACTGCAATTTCTGCCTCCATCTTCACATGGTATTCTGCCCGTGTGTGTCTCTGGGTCCGATTTTCCTCCTTTTATAAAGACACCAGTCATGTTGAATTAGAGCCCACCATCATGAACTCACCTTAACGGATTACAACTTCAATGACTGCTGCCAAATAAGGTCACAATCTGAGGTCCTAGCATCAGAGGTGTTTCAACCAGAGCAACTCCATCTTGATTAGGGGCTGAGACCTACTGGGCTGCATTCCCAGGAGGTTAGGTGTTCTAAGACACAGGATGAGATAGGAGGTCAGCACAAGACACAGGTCACAAAGACCTTGCTGATAAAACAGGTAGCAGTAAGGAAGCCAGCCAAATCCCACCAAAACCAAGATGGCAATGACAGTGACCTCTAGTTGTCCCCCCGCTACAGTCCCACCAGTCCACGACAGTTTACAAATGTCATGGCCATGGCCCTAACCCTAACCCTAACCTAAAAAAGGGAGGAACCCTCACTTCCCGGGATTACCCACCCCTTTTCCTGAAAACTCATGAATAGTCCCATCCCTCATTTAGCATATAATCAAGAAATAACCATAAAAGTACGCACCCAGCAGCCCATGCTGCTGCTCTGTCTATGGAGTAGTCATTCTTTTATTTCTTTGTTAATAAACTTGCTTTAACTTTATTGACTCACCCTGAATTTTTTCTTGCACAAGATCCAAGAACACGCTCTTGGCGTCTGGATCCGGACCCCTTTCTGGTAACATCAGGAGTTACAACTTTCACATAGGCATTTGCGGGAGCAGGACAGGACTCAGCCTGTAACACAGGTTTCATATATACAGCCTTGACACCCAAACAAAGACAGTGCTGGGGACTCATAACAAAGCATGTTTCAGGAGCCCTTTCCATGGTGAACATATTCCAAACTGAACCCCAAAGCAACTGCATGAACAGCCCTAATTCGGCAGGTTTTACACTTGGTGAGCAATAGAATCACCCAGGGAGCTCGTTAAACTGGCAGACCTAGGCCCCACCCCAAATGTATGGAATTTGAATCTCCTAGGATATGGCTATTTTTAACAAGCCCCCAGGTGATTGTCTTCAGCTGGGACGACTGGCGGCCCACAGCTGTTCTAAGCATGTGGAGTACTCACAGCTGTGTTGAGTTCGCTGTTCTAAGCATCCATGGTCTGCCTTGATGCAGACGTGTTATCAATCTGGTGAATGCTTTGGAGCTTGGATACACCTGGGCCATGGTTTCCTGCACAAGACACATGGGGCACATTTACTTCTTACTTAGGCTAATTGGTTTTTTTTCTTTTCTTTTCTTTTCTTTTTATTAAGACATAGTCTCACTTTGTCGCCCAGGCTGGAGTGCAGTGGCACAATCTGGGCTCACTGCAACCTCCGCCTCCTGGATTCAAGTGATTCTCCTGCTTCAGCCTCCTGCGTAGCTGGGATTACAGGTGCGCACCACAATGCCCGGCTAATTTTTGTATTTTTAGTAGAGATGGGGTTTCACCATATTGGCCAGGCTGTTCTTGAACTCCTGACCTCAAGTGATCTGCACGCCTCGGCCTCCCAAAGTGATGGGATTACAGGTGTAAGCCACCATACCCAACCACTAATTGGGTTTTAATTAGCAGCTGCTTTGTAGACTAGAAACCAGTATCAGATCAGCATGCGAGCATCCAGAATAAGTAAGAAAGAGTTAAATGTATGAATTAAGCATTGCATGGGTTGCTGAGCATTGTGGCTTACTCCTATAATCCCAGCACTTTGGGAGGCCAAGGTGGGAGGATCCCTTGAAATCAGGAGTTTGAGACCGGCCTGGGTAACATAATGAGACCCTGTCTTTACAAAAAAAGTAGAAATTATCCAGGTGTGGTTGCACGCGCCGGTAGTCCCAGCTGCTCAGGAGGCTGAGGTGAAAGGATCACTTGAGCCCAGGAGTTGGAGGCTGCAGTGAGCTATAATCATCCCACTGCACTCCAGCCTGGGCAACAGAGCAAAACCCTGACTCTAAAAAAATAAAAATAAAAAAATAAAATAAGTAAATAAAGAAAACATTGCATAGGCTTAAAACCTCCCTGTTTGCATGATGTGGTGTTATAACCTGCTTTCAAGCCCAGGCGTGGTGACTCATACTTGTCATCGCAGCACTTTGGGAGGCCGATGTGGGAGGATGGCTTGAGGCCAAGAGTTTGAGGCCAGCCTGGGCAACATATCAAGAATTTGTCTCTATTAGAATAATAATAATAATAACCTGCTTCTGATTGTTTGTTGTTTTGGAATTGAAAAGATTGATCTCTGGCTCGGCACAATGGCTCATGCCTATAATGTCAGCACTTTGAAAAGCCAAGGCAGGAGGATCGCTTGAGCCCAGGAATTCAAAACCAGCCTGGGCAACATAGTGAAGCCCCATTTCTAAAAAAAAAAAAAAATTACAAAAATTAGCTGGGCATAGTGGCACTCCTCAGCTACTTGGGAGGCTGAGGTAGGAGGATTACCTGAGCCCAGGAGATTAAGGCTGCAGTGAGCTGAGGTCGTGCCACTGCACTTTAGCCTGGGTGACTAAAGACGACCCTGTCTCAATAAAATAAAATAAAATAAAATAAAGAAAGAAAAGATTGGTCTCCGTGTGACCTACCCCTTTCACTGGGTGTGAGATCGACAGGTTGTCTGAGTATTATTTTCCCATATTATCAATAACACGAGAATAATGGTCCCTGATGTGAGGGAGGTTGAACCCACAAAAGCACAACCTTCCTTTAAAGCACTGAAGGCTTTGTGAACAGCGGATAGCTTCATAATCTTTGGTTCTTTCCCCATGCACCCTGCATCCCTTCTCCATCTGAGAAAATCACTGAGATTACCGGTTCTGAGGAGAGGGACTAATTTTGAGTCTCTGTCATGCAATACAGGATGCACCCCAGCTCACTTCCTACTGCCAGCTCTTACTCAGACCCGATTCTCTCTTCCATAACCGTGAGAAAAGGCAAACGGACAATCGTTGATGTACGGGCACAGCAATGGAAACACAGGCATGCTGAAGGTTTGGCCCACATGGAGAGCTTCTGGCTCTCCAAGTTGTATTTTGCCTTAGCATGGGCCAATGCCTCCTGCTCCAGCAGCACTGCGCATGACAAAACCCAGCTTGAGGCAGAGAGCAGGTAGGAACGCCCTCCTGCCAGTCACTGAGTCAAGATCGCTGCTTGAGGCTGGTGCCCAGGTCATTTTCGCTATTCTGTGCTTGACCCAAATTCCCTTGCATCTCTCTGCTCTCTCCTTACTGAGTCTGACCCTTGAAGTTGGTGTCTGCTGTTCACCTAATCTTTTTGTAAAAATAGGTCAGGTGCAGTGGCTCATGTCTATAATTCCAGCACTTTGGGAAGCCAAGGCAGATGAGTCTCTTGAGCTTAGGAGTTCGAGACCAGCCTGGGCAACATGGCGAAACCCCATCTGTACCCAAAATACAAAAATTAGCCAGGCGTGGTGGTGTGTGTCTGTGGTCCCACCTACTCAGGAGGCTGAGGTTTGAGGATCGTTTGAACCAGGGGGGCAGAGGTTGCAGTGAGCTGTGATGCACCACCACACTCTAGCCTGGGTGACAGAGTGAGACCCTGTGTCAAAAAATATTATTTTTATGAATTTAGGGGTGTAGAAGTACTGTTTTGTTATATGGATATATTGCATATATATGCAATGTGATGAAGCCTGGGCTACTAAAAACCCAGATGGATACACTAAAGCATCCATCACCCAAACAGCAATCATTGTACCCATTAGGTAATTTCTCATCCCTCACTCTTCTCCCACACTTCCAAGTCTCCAGTGTATGTTTTGTGTGTGTGTGTGTGTGTGTGTGTGTGTGTATGTGTGTGTGTGAGGCAGGGTCTTGCTATGTTGCCCAGGCTGGAGTGCAGTGCCATGATCATAGTTCACTACAGCTTTGACCTCCTGGGCTCAAGGCATCCTCCCACCTCAGCCTCCTGAGTAGCTGGGACTACAGGCACACGCCACCATGCCCAGATAATTTTTTAATTTTTATAGAGATGGGGTCTCGGTGTGTTGCCCAGGCTGTTCTCAAACTCCTGGCCTCAAGCTATCATCCACTTTAGCTTCCCAAAGTGCTGGGATTACAGGCATGAGCCACAGTACACAGCCCTATTTTTAGTTCTTTGAGAAATCTCCATAGAGGCTGCACTCAGCTACACTCCCACCAATAGTGTAGAAGCATTCGCTTTCCTCCACATCCACGCCAACCAACATCTATTATTTAAAAAACCTTTAATAATAGCCATTCAGACTAGTGTGAGATGGTATGTTATTGGGACTTTTTCATGTCTCTAATGATTGGTGATGTTGAGCTTTTTTTTTTTTACATGACTGTTAGACATTTCTATGTCTCCATTTGAAAAACGTTCACCTGGGCAGGGCGCTGTGGCTCATGCCTGTAATCCCAGCACTTTGGGTGGCTGAGGGGGGTGGATCACCTGAGGTCAGGAGTTTGAAACCAGCCTGACCAATATAGTGAAACCCCATTTACACTAAAAATACAAAAATTAGCCAGACATGGTGGTGTGTGCCTGTACTCTCAACTACTCGGGAGGCTGGGACAGGAGAATCGCTTGAACTCGGGAGGTGGAGGTTGCAGTCAGTCAAGATCGCACCGCTGCACTCCAGCCTGGGCGACAGAGCGAGACTCCATCTCAAAAAAAAAAGTTCACCTAATCTTTTACAGACCGTCCCCTTCTTTGTGAACTGTACCTGCCCTTGGGCCTTCTGCACCTCTTAGTCTTGTTAAACACTGCACATACCTTTTATTTCCCCCATGACACATGGCTTAGCACAAAATGAAAGGAACAATTTTGTGGGTACCATTTCTTGGGTGCCTCAGGTGGGTGGACTCGTGCAGCATGTGTCTTTCTGTGCCTGGCTTCCTTCTCAGCACGAGGTTCTCATGGTTCAGCTATGTGGTTGCAGGTCATAGGATTTCCTTTTATTTATTTAGTTTTGAGCCAGACAGAGTTTCACTTTTGCCCAGGCTGGAGTGAAGTGGCACGATCTTGGCTCACTGCAACCTTCGCCCCCCAGGTTCAAGCGATCCTCCTGTCTCAGCCTCCTGAGTAGCTGGGACTAAAGGCGCATGCCACCTCGCCCAGCTAATTTTTTTGTATTTTTAGCACAGACAGGGTTTCGCCTTGTTGGCCAGGCTGGTCTCAAACTCCTGACCTCAGGTGATCCACCCGCCTCAGCCTCCTAAAGTGCTGGGATTACAGGTGTAAGCCACCGTGCCTGACCAATTTCCTTTCATTTTAAATGCTGAATAAGATTTCATTATATGTATACATCATATTTCCATTGTTCTAATTAGTAGCTGTTTGTCAGAATTTACAATTTTCAGATAGACTGAACATTATTCTCTTTTATTTGGATTAGAGCAATTATTCACAACTGGGGGTGATTTTACCCCCAGGGGACCTTGTCAGTGCTGGAGACATTTTGATTGTCACAACTATGGAAGGGGGCACTGCTACGTGAATCTGGTCAGTAGGTCTCAGGGATGCTGGTCAAGAGAATAACAAGGGGGCTACTGTGCCCAGGACTGCCGCACCACAGAGACTCCCCCACAACCCCAAATGTCCACAGTGCTGAGGTTGTGAGACCCCGGATTACGAGACAGTGATTTCACATGCGGGGAAGTTAGTATAACATGTAAGGAGACGAGCTGTCCGAAATTCCTCTGTGCTCACTTCTCTTGCCTAAGTGTTGGGTTTTAGATCCAGAGATAAAAATGTTTGGTAATTTTCTCTATCACTTGCCAGAGAATGTAGACAACAGTTGAATCACAAAATGCCTTTTTTAAGATTTTATTTTATTTTCAAGAAACAGTCTTGCTCTGTCACCCAGGCTGGAGTGCAATGGCGTGGTCTCAGCTCACTGTAACCTCCGCCCCCCAGGTTCAAGTGATTCTCCTGCCTCAGCCTCCCAAGTAGCTGGGATTACAGCCTTACCACCACGCCTGGCTAATTTTTTGTATTTTTAGTAGAGACAGTGTTTTGCCATGTTGGCGAGGCTGGTCTCCAACTCCTGTACTCAACTGATCCACTCACCTAGGCCTCCCAGTGCTGGAATTACAGGCGTGAGCCACGGCGCCCAGCCAGAAAATGCCTTTTAAATGGAAAATACAAAATACTTAAAACTTTATTATTATTATTTTTTGGTGTCAGGGAGACTTAAGTATTTGAATTCTTTTTTTTTTTTTTTTTTTTTTTTGAGACGGAGTCTCGCTCTGTCGCCCAGGCTGGAGTGCAGTGGCCGGATCTCAGCTCACTGCAAGCTCCGCCTGCCGGGTTCACGCCATTCTCCTGCCTCAGCCTCCCGAGTAGCTGGGACTACAGGCATCCGCCACATCGCCCGGCTAGTTTTTTGTATTTTTTTTAGTAGAGACGGGGTTTCACCGTGTTAGCCAGGATGGTCTCGATCTCCTGACCTCGTGATCCACCCGTCTCGGCCTCCCAAAGTGCTGGGATTACAGGCTTGAGCCACCGCGCCCGGCCAAGTATTTGAATTCTTAAGCTTATACTATTTTGCTTGATTTTAAAGAATTTTATGTGACTCAGATATCCAAGATATATTTTAGGGAACACATTTGGGTTTTCAAATATGTCTTGTACTATTGATAAGTGTGTCTGGAGTAAATCTCATGAATGTATTTCTGTATGTAAAAATAAATGACCATGCTCCCTTAAAGAAATCACAGAATGGCCGGGCGCGGTGGCTCATGCCTGTACAGAATCCCAGCACTTTGGGAAGCCGAGGCGGGCCGATCACCTGAGGTCAGGAGTTCGAGACCATCCTGGCCAACATGGTGAAACCCCGCCTCTACTAAAGTACACAACTTAGCCAGGCGTGGTGGTGGGCGCTTGTAGTCCCAGCTACTCAGGAGGCTGAGGCAGGAGAATCACTTGAACCCAGGAGGCAGAGGTTGCAGTGAACTGAGCTCACGCCACTGCACTCCAGCCTGGGCGACAGAACAAGGCACTGTCTCAAAAAAAAGAAAAAGAAAAAAAACAAACACAGAATATCTGGGAAATGACTGAGTGACTACTGGGGGACTAGCTATTTCAGGAAAATTAAGAAGATCAAGACTAAATCTGGGTAAAATTGATAATAAATTTCAATTCCACCTTTTTTTTTGAGACAGAGTCCCACTCGGTTGCCCACCCTGGAGTGCAGTCACATGATTTCAGCTCACTGCAACCTCCACCTCCTGGATTCAAGTGATTCTCCTGCCTCAGCCTCCCGGGTAGCTGGGATTACAGGTGTGCACCACTACGCCTATTTTTTGTAGTTTAAGTAGCGACAGGATTTCGCCATGTTGGCCAAACTGGTCTTGAACTCCTGACCTCAAGTGATCTGCCTGCCACGGCCTCCCAAAGTGCTGGGATTACAGGCGCAAGCCAATGCATCCAGCCTCAATTCCATCTTTTTAAATCAAAGAGGGAGTATTCACTGTGGCTCATTTACTCCTGCCTTAGGGCCAGGTGCAATGGCTCATGCCTGTGATCTTAACACTTTGGGAGGCCGAGGTGGGAGGATTGCTTGAGCCCAAGAATTCATAATCCGTACAGGACAACACAGCGAGATTCCAACTCTATAAAGTTTATATACATATATATATACACACACATAAAGTTTATATATATAAAGTTTATATATATTATAGCCAGACGTGGTGGCAAGTGCCTGTAGTCCTATCTACCTGGGAGGCTGCGCCTGGGAGGTCCAGGCTCCCGTGAGCCGCAATCGCACCACTGCACTCCAGCCTGGGCAACAGAGTGAGACCTTATCTCTTAAAAAAAAATTAAATTTACTCTTACTTTAATAAAAGTTGGCTTATGAAGTACAGATGATAATTATACATTGTTTCAACATTTTGAATTATTTTATCAACATTATCCACATAATAACCACAATTCATTTCTGAACTTGTAAGCCTTCTTTTTTTCTTTTCAAGACTATACTTAAATTGGATATTAATTTAATGCACATAGCAATGTTGTTTTATTCATAGCATTTGGGGACGCTTCTCAATTGGCTTTATGTCAGTATGTTTAAAGAATTTTCAGGTCAATGAAAATCAGGCGAGTTACAGGAGATATCCTGAATGTTTCCAACGGCATCTCTCCAAGAAAAGAAATGGCATGAGTAATAGTAAGAGCCCCTGACGTTCACTGAACCTCAACACCCAGCTGAATGGAACTGAACAAACTACTCACAATCAGGTCTGGTCGTTCTGACAAGATCAGAGGTCCATGCAATGAATATTGTTTTTCCCCTCACTGCAATCATTGCTCAGTTAAAACACATGCAAGAACACACTCATGAAAGAGAATATTGATGTGACTCTAAATGCTAAGGGGTGAATCAGCTCAAATATCTTTAAACATTAAGGAAAACCATTCAGCAGCATGGTCTACATATTTTGAGAAACAACCTTACCTTGCTTTGCCTAATGTTAAACTGTTTATTTATACAAAGTGATTTTCTCATTGAGGCAAGATTACTTTGGAGAGAATTGTTACATTAGAGAGAGCATTTGGGGAGTTGAGACGCTGCTGCTCCTGGAGAAAAGCTGTGTTTGATGATTCCTTCCCCAAGAAACTAAGATGTTCTTAGTTATTGGGGTAACATTTTAAAGATGTATTGAAATGAGCTTAAGAAGGCTTTAGAGGAATCAAGCCTACTGTTTGTCTTCCTGGATTTGTCTAAGAACGCCTTGCAAATGCCAGCAACCCCAACATTTGTAAAATGGTTGTAACGTTACCTAAACGTGTGCAAACAAAAATAGGTGAAAACTCCCTAGATTTATAGAGCCTTACAACTCAAAAAACCCCACAAACACAGCATTCTATTCTGCCCACCGTGGTTTCAACAATAGATTTCTTGCTCTACTAATTTCCATGCAAATATAATTTCAGTTTCCCTCAGTGGAGTCTCTTTCCTGCGGTTAAAAGAAAACTTGAGACAAATTTTATAAAACACGCTGGTTTGTGGTCTCTAGCATTACAGACAACAGATTGTGACAGAATCCACATCTTCTTACAAAATTTATAGCTCTAAAAATAATATTGGGTCCTTTCTCGGGAACAAGAATTACTGTATCTCTCACCCCCATAAAAATGTATATATGGCTCTATTTGCCTTTTAATTGATCTGTTTTATTGATCTATTTATTTTTATTGTTTAGAGATGAAGTCTTGCTCTGTTGCCCAAGCTGGAGCCCAGTGGTGCCATCATAGTTTACTACAGCCTCGAACTCTTGGGCTCAAGCAATCCTCCCACCTTCGCCTCCCCAGTGACTGTGACTACAGGCACACCATCACGCCAGCTAATTTTTCTACTTTTTGTAGAGGTGGGATCTTGCTATGTTGTGTAGGCTGGCCTTGAACTGCTGGCCTCATGCACTTCTCCCTCTAGAAGTGCTGGGACTATAGGTTCAAAGCACCATGCCTGGCTAATTTTATCTTTTCAAACTTGTTTTTCTTCCAAAGATCTGTGCCAAGCTCATCAGTAAGGATGTAGCTCATTTATAGCAGGCGTGAGTCTCTCAGAAGGAAAAGCTTGCAATTTGTCGACTCTCTTATTTGTCTTTCAAAATAGAAGGCGATCACCTCTCATCACAGTTAATGAAAAATGTCGGGCCAGGAGCGGTGGCTCACACCTGTTATCCCAGCACTTTGCGAGGCTGAGGTGGGTGGATCACCTGAGGTCAGGAGTTCGAGACCAGACTGGCCAACATGGTGAAACCCTGTCTCTACTAAAAATACAAAAATTAGCTGGGCATGGTGGCGTGTGCCTGTAATCCCAGCTACTCAGGAGGCTGAGGCAGGAGAATCGCTTGAATCTGGGAGGCGGAAGTTGCAGTGAGACAAGATGATGCCACTGCACTCCAGCCTAGGTAACAGAGTGAGACACCTTTTTTTTTTTTTGGAGGCAGAATTTCGTTCTTGTTGCCCAGGCTGGAGTGCAATGGTACAATCTCGGCTCACTGAAACCTCTACTTCCTGGGTTCAAGCGATTCTCCTGCCTCAGCCTCCTGAGTAGCTGGGATTACAGGTGCCCGCCACCACGCCCAACTAATTTTTTTTTTTGTATTTTTAGTAGAGATGGGGTTTCACCATGTTGGCCAGGCTGGTCTTGAACTCCTGACCTCAAATGATCCACCCACCTCGGCTTCCCAAAGTGCTGGGATTACAAGGGTGAGCCACTGCGCCCGGCCTTGTGATACCCCTATCTTTACAAAAAATACAAAAATTAGCCAGGCATGGTGGTGTGCACTTGTAGTCCCAGATACTCAAGAGGCTGAGGCAGGAGGATTGCTTGAGCCCGGGAGGTGGAGGCTACTGTGAATCATGCTGCACCACTGCACTCCAGCCTGGGCAACAGAGTGAGAACCTGTCTCAAAACACGAATAAGTAAAAGAAATCAATTAAAAGGCAAATAAAGCCATATATAAATATTTATGGAGGGTGAGAGCTGCAGTAACTGTTACTCCTGAGAAAGGACCCAACATTATTTTTACAGCTGTATATTTTGCAAGATGTGGATTCTAGAACAATCTAGAACCTATAATGCTGGAGACCACTAACCAACATGTTTTATAAAACTTATCTCAAGCTTGTCTTTGTACCCCAGGAAAGAGACTCCATTGAGTGAAACAGATTATATTTGCATAGAAAATAGTAGAGCAAGAAATCTTTTTTTTTTTTTTTTTTTTTTTTAGATGGAATCTCACTCCTGTCGTGCAGGCTGGAGTGCAATGGCGTGATATCGGCTCACTGCAGCCTCTGCCTCCTGGGTTCAAGCGATCCTTCTGCCTCAGCCTCCTGAGTAACTGGGACCACAGGTGAACGCCACTATGCCCAACTAATTTTTGTATTTTAATAGAGACAGGTTTTTGCCATGTTGGTCAGGCTGGTCTCGAACTCCTGGCATCAGATGATCTGCGCACCTCAGCCTCCCAAAGTGCTGGGATTACAGGCGTGAGCCACTGTGCCCAGCCAAGATATCCATTGTTGAAATCGCTGTACAAAAAATAGTTTTAAATATAAAAACAAACAAATAAATGAATAAAAATAAAATGCCTCCTCTCATCTGACAGAAGGCTGCATGTATCCACAGATTAGTTCTATCCCACATCTGCGTGGCTGAGTTCATTCAGCAGCCCTTTGGGGATCTTTTGGAAATCTGAAATTCTTTCCAGTGTCTCTGGACAGCCCCACAGACACGCTTCACGTTTCACAGCTAATGCATGCCTGTACAATGTTTAGTAGACTTCGGTTCTAGGGAGCTATAGACAGTAAGTTAAATTCATGTCTAGACTTGGTTTTGTTCTACATTTGTCAGGGCCTCCATATCACCAAGTGTCCCCACTCCGTGAGGGTCTCTTGCTTTTCATGTGTAATGTCAGGCTGATCTGTGAAACTGGCATCCTATTTCTTCTTGCCTGGGATGAACCCATTCAGCAAAACCCAAAACAAATGACACCAAACGCTGCATTTGTATAAAGTGCTCCAGTTGATTACGTTAAAGCATTCTTCTGTTATTGTTGTAAGCACCACAGAAGTGCACGCTGAGTACTTCCTGGTCTGTGTTATTTTGTTTCCTTATCTGATGTTCAGCATAGTCATTGGTTATCTGTGTATCTCCCAGCGTTCCTGCCTTCTGCAGCTATTTGTAATCTCTCTCTGTTCAAGTACCAGATAGAATGTTTTTTGGCACACTTTGGATGCCCACAGTGTTTTGTCTTTATTATGACCTTATTGGTTAAGACTGTTCTGAGTTCTATTAATACCTCTTGTGCTTTGCAGGCAAATTATTCACTAACATTCATTTTCTAATGCTCATGTACTGCTATAACTTTTGCAACTTTCATACAAAACAAAACACAAAACCCACAAACTGTCCCTTTTCCACCGCTATATCTTCTTCCCAAAGATATTCTGCACTCAGCTGAGTGTAGCAATATTTTCGGCATAGAGACAACCTCAAAGATGCAATAGGACCTCAGGATTCCACAAATGCCCTACGCCTCTCACTGGCATTAAGTCCACCTCCTACTAATGACCACGTCAGTGCATCCAGGAATGTTCTGTTACTTCTTCCAACAGGGTCAACATTGTTGTAATAATAATACCTATATTGGAAACTGAGTTTTTCAGGCTCTTCTTGGACCCTTGGCCCAGCCCAGCTCTACTGGTGGTGGTTGTTGTTTTTTGTTGTTGTTGTTGTTGCTGTTTTGAGATGGAGTCTCGCTCTGTTGCCAGGCTGGAGTGCAGTGGTGCAATCCTGGCTCGCTGCAACCTCCACCTCCTGAGTTCACGTGATTCTCCTGCCATAGCCTCCTAGGTAGCTGGGATGACAGGCACGCGCCACCACACTTGGCTAATTTTTGTATTTTTAGTAGAGACGGGGTTTCACCATGTTTGCTAGGATGGTCTCAATCTCTTGACCCTGTGATCCACCCGCCTTGGCCTCCCAAAGTGCTGGGATTACAGGTGTGAGCCACCACGCCCGGCCTTACTGGTTTGTTTTTTAAATTATTATTATTATTTTTTAACATTAAAAAAATTTTTATGGGTACATAGTAGGTATATACATTTATAGGGTACATGCAATATTTTGATACAGGCATGCAATGTGTAATAGGCACATCACGGATGATGCAGTCTCCAGCCCCTCAAGCATTTATCCTTTGTGTGTGTGTGTGTGTGTGTGTGTGTGTGTGTGTGTGTTAAATTTTCAGAGACAGGGTCTTGCTCTGTCATTCAGCCTGTAGTGCAGTAGTACAATCATGGTTCACTGCAGCCTCGACTTCCTGAGCTCAAGTGATCATCCCATCTCAGCCTCCCAAGTAGTTGGGACTACTGGCACACGCCACCATGCCCAGGTAATTTCTAAACTTTGTGTAGAGACAGAGTCTTGCTATGTTGCTCAGGTTGGTCTCGAACTCTTGGCCTCAAGCCATCCTCTTGCCTGGGCCTCCCAAAGTGCTGGGATTATAGCACCCAGCCCCAACTTGACCTTTGTTTGTAGAACTACTCAGAAAATACGGCTGAATTAGAAATTGGATGGTGCCAAGTGAACCCCACTCAATCCTTCTGTCGCCTTCTCTTTTGGGAAACTGCCTAATTCTTTTGCCAGGGAACGACTCTGAAAACAGAAGCCTTTGTTTCAAGGTGTTATCCTTTTTTCCCAGGTCAGTTTCCTGTGGGGCCTTCACTCTACGCCCAACAGAGGATTTCAGAAACACTGTGGGGCAGCTCTTACAAAGACACCAACCTGCCAGCGCCCAGGAAACAAATCCTGCCCGGCCGCAGACTGACACAAATCCCAGTCAATCAAAAGGTCCACTTCCTTTTGGAAGGGAGGGGGCTTTAGCTTCCCTTCCCCAGCCCTACATTCAAACCAAGGTGAGATAAAGCATTAAATAGCTCGGATTACCTTCCAAGCACAGAGTTGGGCATGGTCTTTAAAATCAGTCAATTTTTTTTTTTTTTTTTTGAGACAGAGTCTCACTCTGTCACCCAGGCTGGAGTGCAATGGCACAATTTCAGCTCACTGCAGTCTCTGCCTCCCAGGTTCAAGTGATTCTCCGGCCTCAGCCCCCCAGGTAGCTGGGATTACAGGTATGTGTCACCATGCCCAGCTGATTTTTGTATTTTTAGTAGAGACAGAGTTTTGCCATGTTGGCCAGGTTGGCCTCGAACTCTTGACCTCAGGTGATCCACCCGCCTCGGCCTCCCAAAGTGCTGGAATTACAGGCATGAGCCATCGCACCCAGCCTTAACTTACATTTTTAAAGTCCATATATTTATGTAGTGCTTTATGATTTTATTTTTAAACATACATTTGACCCATCGGCAGTTTATTCTGGGGCTAGGTGTGATGGCTTACACTTGTAATCCCAGCACTTTGGGAGGGTGAGGTAGGAGGATTGCTTGAGGCCAGGAGTTTGAGACCAGCTTGGGCAACATAGGGAGACTCTGTCTCTATTTAAAAAAATAACTGATTAAAACCCTTTATTTTGGTATAAGGGGCAAAGAAGGAACCTGGCTTATATTTTTTAAAAATGTAACTCACTAGGCCGGGTGCGGTGGTTCACACATGTAATCCCAGCACTTTGGGAGGCCGAGGCAGGCGGATGACGAGGTCAGGAGATCGAGACCATCCTGGCTAACATGTGAAACCCCGTCTCTACTAAAAATACAAAAAATTAGCCAGCGTCATGGCGGGCGCCTGTAGTCCCAGCTGCTTGGGAGGCCGAGGCAGGAGAATGGTATGAACCCAGGAGGCAGAGCTTGCAGTGAGCTGAGATCGTGCCACTGCACTCCAACCTGGGTGTCTCAAAAAAAAAAAAAAAAGTAACTCTCTATGCAGCTGTCTGAATATCATCTGTTTGGAAAGATTTGTACTTTCTAAGACTTACAAATGTCACGTGCTTTCTGGACTTCCGGACCCAAATGTAATGTATTTCTTAATCTCTTTCTTTCCAATATAAAACTATCTTCAGGGCCAGTTGCAGTGCCTCACGCCTGTAATCCCAGCACTTTGGGAGGCTGAGGAGGGTGGATCATGAGGTCAGGAGCTTGAGACCCGCCTGGCCAATATGGTGAAACAACGTCTCTACTAAAAATACAAAAATTAGCTGGGCGTGGTGGCACACGCCTGTGGTCCCAGCTACTTGGGAGGCTGAGGCAGAGGAATGGCTTGAACCTGGGAGGCAGAGGTTGCAGTGAGCCGAGATAGCACCAGTGCACTCCAGCCTGGGTGACAGAGGGAGACTCCATCTCAAATAAAATGAAATAAAACTATCTTCAAAACTCTGGCTTTGTCAGGAAAAAGGCTAGTTCCCACCTGACGACAAGTATTTTTTTCAAAATTTTACGATTCTGTGTCTCATATTGATTCTCCCAGATTAACTTCACTTGGCCAAGTTCCCACATTCACTTTGACAGGGAGGATGCCACATGCAATTAGCTGGAAAGAACGAGCTGCAGAAGTATATGTTTTCCTCCAAGGTCAGGGTATTCGTTTTTCCTATGCCCTTCAGCAGTTTTCAGGCTTCCTTCGTATTAGTCTCGTACCGATAAGCACTGCTGACTAGCTGGACAGGACCTGTGAAACACGGTGATTCATGGATGAGACACAGTACATATCCTCTTATCGCTCCCCTAGCAAATGAGATAAATTACAGAATCACAGCAATTTAGCAAGTCCTACGATAACTCTAACCCCATCCATCACTTTACACACACTGGTTTCCAAATCTCTCAAGTGGTATCTTTTATGACATCATCTACCGTGTGTTCTGAAGTCTGTTTCATCATTACAAGAAAAGTATTCACACTTGTAGAAGAAGGAGAATCACATTAAAAATGAAGATTCTAGTAAATCCATCTGCCACACTTTTAACATTTTCTCATCATTTTACTTTATATTTTTATATCTGTAAGATAGGAGTGTATTATAAAATTTGGATTGTTGCCTATATATCTTAAAATATAACCATAGTTTTCTCACTCTGTTCACTGTTTATGAAGAGTTTGAAAATTTCCTCACATAAACAAACCAGCATAAATGCATGCCTTCTTGTATTTTAAGGTGCTGAAGGTATTGCCTTGCCCCACTGCTAAATTTGACTGACTTTAAAAAACAAACAAACAAACAAACAAATAAACTGTGTTGAGTAATGGGTAACTAGGCTGGGCAGGGTGGCTCATACCTGTCATCTGAACACTTCATGAGGTACAGGTGGGAGGATCACTTGAGTCCAGGAGTTCTAGACCAGCCTGGGCAACATGGCAAGATTTCATCTTTACTAAAAATTTTTCAGTTAGCTAGGCATGGTGGTGCATGTTTGTAGTCCCAGTTACTCAGGAGGCTGAGGTGGAAGGATTGCTTGAGCCCAGGAGTTAGAGGCTGTAGTGAGCTATAACTGCGGCACTGCACTCAAGCCTGGCCAATAGACTGAGACCCTGTCTCAAAATAAATAAATAAATAAATAGATAATTATAACTATGAAGCTTTTGCTGTACTGTGGAATTTGGTTTTGAAAAATAAATTCCTAGATATAGAACGAGTGGACCAACACATACAATCATTTCTCACACCCTAAGGCTTTGCCCTAATTAACATTACAACCAAAAGTGTATGAGAATTCTGTCATCAGTATGGAACACTTCGTCTTCCTAGTGTTCGGTAGATTAAAAACAAACAAACAACCGCCACATTTCTTCTTAGATGCATTTCTTTGACGGTTCTCTCTCTCCCTCTTTCTCTCCCTCCCTTCCTCCCTTCTTCTCTCCTTCCCTCCCTCCCTCCCTTCTTTCCTTCTTTCCTTCCTTCCTTCCCTCTTCCCTTCCTTCCTTTTCTTCTTTCACAGGGTCTTGCTCTGTTTCCCAGGCTGGAGTGCAGTGGTGCAATCATGGCTCACTGCAGCCTTGACCTCCTGAGCCCAAGCGATCCTCCTACCTCAACCTCCCGAGTAGGTGATACTATAGGCACACACCACCACACCCAGCTAATTCTTTTCATTTTTATTTTTTGTAGAGATGGGGTCTTGCTATGTCACTGAGGCTGGTCTCAAACTCCAAGGCTCAGGCGATCCTCCCACTTTGGCCTCCCAAAATGTTGAGATCATAAGCGTGAGCCGTTATGCCTGGCCCATTCTGGCCTTTCATCTCATGCACTATGTAAGCTTGCTGTAAATGTATTTTCATTTTGTTTTGTATTTCAACAACTGTCTTGACATTTTTAGGTAGTCATATCTATTAATCTTTACCTGTGTAGTTTGATGTTTATGAAGCTTAGAAAGTTCTTTGGAGCCCACCAGTGACTGGGCTCGTTTCAAGTTTGATTTATGTCCCCAATTTCAATTTAATACTTCTGGTATTTATTTCAGTTTTTTCTCTTGTGATGTCTTTGTGTTTTTAATTATGGTGCAAGGTGAGAATCTAAATCAACCTTTTATTCCAAAAATAGAGATTGGTTGAAGCTCCTTTGTTACTTATTATGCTTAGAGATATAATGTGACTTGATGTGTTGTAATTTTTCTCACATTATTATGTTGCACTTTGTGTTACCTGTAAGCTTCAGGGAATAGTCCAAAGCCCATCAGCAGAAAGAGAAGTAAAAGGATCTAATTCAGGCCGGGCACGGTGGCTTATGCCTACAATTCCAGCACTTTGGGAGGCCGAGGCAAGAGAATCGCTTGAGTTCACAAGTTTGAGACCAGCCCGGGAAACATAGCAAGAGCCCATCTCTATAAAAAACTAGCCAAGCATGGTGGCGTGTACCTGTAATCCCAACCTACTTGGGAGGTCGAGGTGGGAGAGTCGCTTGAGCCTAGGAGTTTGAGCTGCAGTGAGCCATGATCACACCACTGCCCTTTAGCCTGGGTGACAGAACAAGACTCCATCTCTTCCAAATAATAAATAAATAAATAAAGATCTGACCCAAGTGAATTCCAAATAACAAGGCCAGGATACAGAAGAGTTGGTTAAGAGTTTTCACACACTTCTTTGCTTTCCCACATTGACATTATAGGGATCTAAATATTTAAAGGAAACTTCATTAACATATTACAGAACACAGTGATGGGTGTCCATGGTTAACTTACTCTCTGTTTCTTCTTAAATGGAGATGGGTCTCACTATGTTGCCCAGGCTGGTCTCAATCTCCTGGCCTCAAGTGATCCTCCCATCTCAGTTTCCCAAATCGCTGGGATTATAGGCAAGCACAACCACATCCAGCTAATTAAAAAAGTTTTTTTTTGTAGAGATGGGATCTTGGTATGTTGCCAAAGCTGGTCTCAAACTCCTAGGCTCAAGCAATCCTCTCGCCTCGGCCTCCCAAAGTACTGGGGTTATAGGTGTGAGCCACTGCAACAACCTCTGATGAATTCACTCTTAAGTCATCTTGCTTATTGACTTGCTTCCGTACACATCGTTACTATTATTCTTTGAGTGAAATGTTACCTGTGACGTTCAAATCTGGAAATCCAGTTAAACAATAACATGAACACATACCATTAGCTTCCCTTTTGAAGGAAGGATTTTTCTTTCTGGTGCTTTTGTTAACCACTTTGGAAACATTATTCACCTGCATTCCTTCAATACCGTAGTTTACATTTTCCATAAACTTTACCAGTATCCCAGAAATAAAAACTCTCATGTATCTCTTGGATGAGGAGTAAACGCAGCCCATTCTAATTACAAGCTCATCTAGACATTTCCTAATGAATGGTTACCAGCGAAGACACCCATGACATCTTCAATGCTTTCTACTGGATTTTCTTTGGAATCGCTCAAGAAAAGCCTCCAAATAAACAGGCATGTTTAGAAACATTATTTTTAGAAGTCGGCACTTGATACATGAATAAAATCGCCTTGATTGCATTCTATGTTTGCAGATTTTTAAAACTTAGTTTGTAGAAAGAGTGGCTTAGGGTTTTGTTTTATGTTATGAATTTTAACTAAATGACGTCTGTCCAACTATAATATTTCACCACTCAGGGTTTCACTATGGATTAATTAATCCCTATAAACCCATGGAGAATTCAAGAGCCTCTAACTCGGGAACTGAGTATAATACACACGTGGAAATTTTCATTTCACTCAGAAGAAAGGACAGTCCTATAATTTTTCATTTTTTCAAAAGTTGGTTTTTGTTTGTTTTTTCTTGTTTTCTTTTAGCTTTTAAGTTCAGATGTACATGTACAGGTTTGTCACATAAGTACACTTGTGTCACAGAGGTTTGTTGTACAGATAATTTCACCACCCAGGTATTAAACCTAGTGTCCCTTACTTATCTTTCCTGATCCTCTCCCTCCTCCCATCCTTCACTGTCCAGACTGCCCCAGTGTGTGTTGTTCCCCTCTATGTGTCCACGTGTTCTCATCATTTAGCTCCCACTGATAAGTGAGAACATGCGGTATTTGGTTTTCTGTTCCTGTGTTAGTTTGCTAAGGACAATGTTCTCCAGCTCCATCCATGTCCCTGCAAAGGACATGATCTTGTTTATTTACTTTATTTTTTTTAATGGTTGCATGTTGGGTTCTTTGTTTGGTTTTTGTTTCTTTTCTTTTTTTTTTTGAGATGGAGTCTCACTCTGTTGCCCAGGCTAGTAGCACAATCATAGCTCATGCAACCTCGACCTCCCGTGCCCAAGTGATCCTCCCATCTCAGCCTCCCAAGTAGCTGGGACTACAGGCATGCACCACCAGGCTCGGCTAATGTTTACATTTTTTGTAGAGACAGAGTCTCACCATGTCTGGCAGGCTGGTCTCAAACTCACGGCCTCAAGAAATCCAAGAGGATATTTCTTTTTTTTTTTTTTTTTGAGACGGAGTCTTGCACTGTGGCTCAGGTTGGAGCGCAGTCATGCGATCTCAGCTCACTGCAGCCTCCACCTCCCGGGTTCAAGCAATTCTCCTGCCTCAGTCTCCCGAGTAGGGGGGATTATAGGTGCCCGCCACCACACTCAGCTAATTTTTTGTATTTTTAGTACAAAAATGGCCAGGCTAGTCTCAAACATCTGACCTCGTGATCCGCCCACCTCAGCCTCCCAAAGTGCTGGGATTACAGGCGTGAGGCACCGCGCCCGGCCTCCAAGAGGATACTTCTAAATCAGCTTCAGCCTAAAGATGTTGTCCAGCTTGAAAACACACATGGGTAGGCTCAGGTCCCTCCTTCAACAAGTAAAGTTTGAACTGTTTGTTTGTTTGTTTGTTTGTTTTTTGAGACGGAGTCTCACTCTGTCGCCCAGGCTGGAGTGCAGTGGCACTATCTCGGCTTACTGCAAGCTCCGCCTCCCAGGTTCAAGAGATTCTCCTGCCTCAGCCTCCTGAGTAGCTGGGACTACAGGCGCCCGCCACCAGGCCCGGCTAATGTTTTGTATTTTTAGTAGAGACGGGGTTTCACCATGTTAGCCAGGATGGTCTCGATCTCCTGATCTCGTGATCTGCCTGCCTCGGCCTCCTAAAGTGCTGGGATTATAGGTGTGAGCCACTGCGCCCAGCCCCATTGGACATTATGTCTCTAGAGAATCAGGCTCTGAAAAATGGCAAAGAAAGTGGCTTCTAAGACTGGGAATGATGGTGATTCAGCTGGGCTAAAACCACAGCAGGTCTCTGATAACTGCAGTTATATGTACATTTATAAAATCAATTTCATCATCCCAGATTAGTCACAAAGGGCCTGACCCCATCAGCAGAGGCAGAAGTACCGAGGATTTACTGGAACGTAGCCAACTCCTAGGCTATAGTGAAGTCCTAACATGTAAAGCCAAAACAAACCCATGATGGTACCATCCTGTGACAAGGAAGAAATGAGAAGAAAAGATTGCAAAGCTACCAATGGTGAATCAGTCCTTGTAAGGAACATGCTAGGCATTGGGGATGACTCAATGATGCATGAAAATACTCAAGCCCCAATAAATGGCTCATCTGAGAAAATGAGAATGAACTGTGTTGAGCATGAGAAAAGATTCTATTCCTGGGACATGGTAGGCTCACAACCAAGGGCATTACCGTAATTATGATAATATCTGAGTACTAAAATTTGAAACCGTATTGCTGTAACTAAATGTTCATCAGAATTCCCTGCCTGTCTTCTAAGACCAAATCATAGGTGGATATATCCTCAGGAAATGATAGAGTTTCCATTCCTGGCACGGTCTAGATAGTAATTGATCACTATATTGCTTGGAGGACCCTTTCCAGATCCCCTGGGAAGACCTCTTACGCTTGGTCAAATAACAAAGTATTGAGGCACTGTGTGTTTCTGAAGCTATGTTTTTGTTGTTGTTTCTTTGTTTTTAGTTAATGTCTTTTATTAACTCATACACAGTTACTTGTCTTTTGGTTTGTTGAAGCAGTAAGTCAGACAACATTTGCCACAATAATGTCTGTCAAAGTGGCTTTCCATAAACACTCCAGCACCACATTCATCGGAAGGACACTAATTTTGTCATTCTCACCCACCTTATAATATTTCAGGCCATCCAGCTTCACCTTCTTTCTCTTGTGCTTATTCTTCTTGCGAGTGGGGTAAGACTTCTTCCTTTTCTTAGCAACACCACAAAGTCTCAACAAAAGATGAAGAGTAGGCTCCTTTTGAATGTTGCAGTCAGACAAAGTACGTCCGTCTTCCAGTCGCTCGCCAGCAAAGATCAGTCTTTGCTGATCAGGAGGAATTCCTTCCTTATCCTGGATCTTGGCCTTTACATTTTCTGCCGTATCTGAGGGTTCAACCTCAAGGGTGATAGTCTTCCCCCTTAGGGTTTTCATGAAAATCTGCATTTTGGTGGTGGCTCCACTGCAGATGGCAGATCAAAAAGGAAGCTGAAGCATATATTTAGGTTGATAAGTTGCAACATAAATATATATACACACACACACACACATACACACAAACATATACACATATATACACACATATACATACATATATTTTATATTATTTGCTTAACTCAGAATACATATATGTGTGTGTGTATATGTCTGTGAAGGTGGCTAAACAGTTCATATATATACACACACACTAGAATATATAAAATATACTAGAATATATTTATATAAGTTATATATATATATATACAAATTATATATATAAATTGTAAAGTTGGCCGGGTGCAGTGGCTCAAGCCCGTAATCCCAGCACTTTGGGAGGCTGAGGCAGGCAGATCACGAGGTCAGGAGTTTGAGACCAGCCTGACCAACATGGTGAAACCCTATCTCTACAAAAAATACAAAAATTAGCCAGTTGTGGTGGTGGGCACCTGTAATCCCAGCTACTTGGGGGGCTGAGGCAGAAGAATTGCTTGAATCCAGGAGGTGGAGGTTGCAGTGAGCCGAAATCGCACCACTGCACTCTAGCCTGGGCGACAGAGAGAGACTCCGTCTCGAAAAAAAAAAAAGTTAAGTTTGTGATAGTAACTGCCTACTTCCTTTTTTTTTTTTTTCTTTTTTTTTAGACAGAGTCTCGCTCTGTCATCCAGGCTGGAGTGCAATGGCGTGATCTTGGTTCACCACAACGTCTGCTTCTCGGGTTCAAGCAATTCTCCTACCTTAGCCTTCCGAGTAGCTGGGATTACAGGCGTGTGTCAGCACGCCCGGCTAATTTTGTATTTTTAGTAGAGATGGGGTTTCATTATGTTGGTCAGGCTGGTCTTGAACTCCTGACCTCAAGTGATCACCTGCCTAGGCCTCCCAAAGTTCTGGGAATACAGGCATGAGCCACTGTGCCTGGCCACTTGTATGTCAATCACAGTGCTAGTCACAATAGCAAAGATATAGAACTAACCTGAGTGCCCATCAATGGATGACTGGATAAAGAAAATGTCTTTTATTTTCTTTTTTTTTTTTGAGACAGCGTCTCGCTCTGTTACCCAGGCTGGAGTGCAATGGCACAATCTTGGCTCACTACAACCTCTGCCTCCCGGGTTCAAGCGATTCTTTTGCCTCAGCCTCCCTAGTAGCTGGAATTACAGGCGCCCACCACCACGCCCAGCTAATTTTTGTATTTTTAGAGAGACAGGGTTTCAATGGTGTTGGCCAGGCTGGTCTTGAATTCTTGACCTGAGCTGATCCACCCACCTTGGCCTCCCAAAGTGTTGAGATTACAGCGTTAAGCCACCATGCTCAGACAAGAAGATGTTTTATATGTGTGTATACACACACACACACACACACACACACACACACATACACACACACCATGGAATACTATGATTCCGTAAAAAGAATGAAATATCTTTTGCAGCAACATGGAAGGAAATGGAGGCCATTATCTTAAGCAAAATTACTGAAAAACAGAAAATCTGCATTTGTACCTCCTCAATATATAAAAATGAAAAAATAAAAAGTAAAATTAGAACAAAAAATATTTTATATCAGCATATATAGAAATATATTTTATATATCATTTATGCAAAATGTATTATGTCATATATTATATGTGCATACTTATGTACACATACATATACACAAATATATAACATATCTAACTCAGTATATATAATATATGTAGTGGATATATATACACTATATAAACACACATACATACACAAACACACACATACAGTATACATGCTTAAAGAGTGTTCAGCTCCCTTCAGAGATGGTAGGATTTTTTTTTTCAGTCAACAGATTCATTCTTCTGCCCAGGCTTGGAGGGCAGTGGCGCAGTCATAGCTCACTGCAGCCTTGACCTCCTGGGCTGAAGGCATCCTTGTGCCTGTGCCCCTGTGCTGGGATTATAGGTGTGCACCACCACACCTGGCTAGTTAAAAAACTTATTTTTGATAGAGATGGGAGGTGTGTTCCAATGTTGCCCAGACTGGTCTCAAACCCCAGTGCCTCCCAAAGTGCTGAGATTACAGGTGTGAGCCTCTGTGCTCAGCCAGATGGTACAATTTTGATTCCTCTCATATTTAACAACACCTGCACCTATCATTGTATTGAATTTATAGCTCATTCTGGTTTAGGGTCAGGGACTCATTCCTTCGGAATGGCAGAGTTCAGCATTTCCTGACTCCACTGCAAATTAATGCCACTTCATTAAGGCGATAATGACCCTTTCATGCCTAACTCACAGGGATTTCCCTTTTTTGTCTCTTAAGTAATAGGCTGTGGTTTCTCAAGGATTTTTATGATCCTTCCAGATGAAAGCTGCTTTGTCAAGCAAGGTGTTGAGAAACGTGCAGGGTCTGTTTCTAAGAAGAGGTAGCTATGTGGTCAAGTTCAGAGTGGGATCGGTGGAGTCAGACTAATCAGCAGCCCAAGCAGAGTTTGACGCTGCAAATCTGCGCCACGTTCTTCTTCCTGCGCGCAATCTGCAGGCAAAGACATCTGCTTAATTGGGTGTGAAACCCGGGCCTTGATTAAAAGCACTTTATGAGGCCGCAGCCTTGCATTTCCAAGGTCAGGCCCTAGTGGAGAGGGCGCGCGTTCCGCGGGGTGACACGAACTTTCCCTGAGTGCGCGTTCCTGGCTGGCCCTTAACCCCTCAGCCAGGCAGGGCTTGGCAGGGCCGTTTCCTGTCCTAACCAGGATCAAGGGATTGCATGGCTTGCTGGTGAAGCTTGCTTGGCAAGGCCGTGACCTGTCCTAACCAGGCTCAGGGAATGGCGGGGCCTGCTGGTGTCGCATATGTTTTGCATTCCAGCTCAGGATTTTGCAGAGCATAGAGAGCGGGTGTCACCCCGGGGGGAAATGCCACCCACAAAATGCAGGTGGAGGCTGGGGTGAGGCTGGCAGCCAGGGGCCAGAAATACAAAGCCTGAGCCAGGTTCAGACTTCCTGACTCCCCCTCCCTGTTAGCTGCGCAAGGATGGCTCGGCCTGGTCCCCTTAAAATGTGTCCATTCTGACTTAGAGGCTGCTTTGCCTCTCGGAAAGCCCCCCGACCAGCGGACTGAGGGACTGGAGACCCCCTCCAGTCGCAGAATCGCTGAGATCCCTCAAAACAAAGGCGTTAGAAGTTTGACCCCTTGCTGCTCAGAGTGGTCGGCGAACCGGCAGCCTGGGCCGCCCTGGTCGCGGGTCAGGGGCGCAGCGTCCAGGCCGTGCCAGGCCCGCAAGTTAAGCACCGTCACCCCTTTCCCCAGGGAAATGCAGACGGTGCTTAACTTGCGGGCCTGGCACGGCCTGGACGCTGCGCCGTCCGCATTTCCCTGGGGAAAGGGGTGACCAAATGTCTAGCTGTATTTGCATTTCAAATCCACACGGATAGGGTTTTAAATATAAGTATGTCCAACTATTGCCTGAGTCACACTCAAGCCAGGAAAAAAAAAAAAAAAAAATCTTTGCGTTTCTGAAATTGAAATGCGTCTGCACAATTCTTTATCGGGTTGTCGCCGGGGTATTTGAAACAGTGACCAATCAAGTTTCGCGCGCTACATTTGGTCGGGCGATCTCTCAAATCTGTCTTTCCCTAGTTCTTTGAAGAAATGTTTATTTGGAAAGAATTCTAGATCCACAGGAAGCTGCAAAGAAACGCGCAGGGTCGAGCCCACCCTTCCCCATCCCTTCCAAGTAGAAATCTAGAATCACCAGAGTCCTACAGCAAAACCAGGACGCTGACCTCATCCACAAGACCCGGCAGCCCCTCTTGGGGATCCGCGCGCAGCGCGCGTCCTGAGTAGCCAGGCTAATCCGAGCCCCTCTCCTCACCAAACGCCAATTTCACTTTTTATTTCTGAACTTCACTTTTGCGGAGCCACGCCCTCCCTGTCCCCGGGCCCCCTCGCCTCCCCATCTTCCGGGCTTGGGTGCAGCGACGCGGGTGTCCCGCCAGTGCGTCCCCGAGGAGGCTTCAACCTGGGTCCCACCCCAGGGGCGCACCGGGCGCGGACGGGGCGTGGGCACCTCCCCAGAGCCGCGCCAGCCGTCGGCGGCTGGAATCATCCGCACGCCCGGGTCTCCGGCTCCTGGGCTGGGTCGCAGCGGGGGCGGAGCGCGCGAAGGCGACGCCCCCAGCCCCGCGGCCGGGTTGGGGGCGGGGAGAGGCGCGGTCACGCCCAGGCTGCTTCCGCCCGCCCCATCAGCGCGCACGCGGCTACCGAGCTGGAGGAGGCGGCGGGCGTGAGACCGGGAATGCGCAGGGCCCCCGCCTCGCCCCCCAAGCCCGGGCCGCGGCCCCCGCCTTTCCCGCAGCCGTCCGGCACTCGGTGCCCGACCCCTGAGGCCGGCGGCTGCTCCCACCCGGGGCCGTTGCTGCTTGTGCCGTGAGCGCCGCCCCGCCATTGTCCCCGTCGCTCCGTCAGCTGCGCCAGGCGGCGCACCAGGAGGCGAGGGTGCGCATGGGGAGCCTCCGTTGATGCCGCCGCCGCCGCGCCGCCCTCCGAGGCTGCGTCCCGGGAAGCCCGGCTCCCCGATCGCTTCGGCCTGGCCCGGTGCCCCGGACCTGAGTGCGTCCCCATGGAGGCGCCTGGGCTGGCCGCGGCGGCCGCGGCGGAGAGCGACCCCCGCAAGGTGGCGGAGGAGACCCCGACGGGGCGCCTGCGGCTCTGCCCCAGCCCCGGGAGGCGGCGCGGGTCGCCGGAGCCGCCTGCCTACCGCCTGCAGGACTTTGACACGCTGGCCACCGTGGGTGAGTGCAAGTGGGCGGGGACCGGGCCCACAGCGGTGAGGCGGCGCGGCCGGGACGCTGTAGTAGGACTGGGGCCCTGCCGGCCTCCTGGGAGGGGACCCCGCTACCTCCGGCCCGGAGTCCGCGCGGGCTGCTCCCTGGTGCCCCAGGTCTCCCCTGGGGGCGCTTAGGGAGGTGGAGCGCACCCCTCAGCCCAGACAAGTCCCCCCGACCGGCCGGGTGCCTTCCCTGAAATGCCGACGGCTCCTCTCGGAGACCACCCTCCACTCCCAGCACACACAGCACTCTGGGGCCTGGGCCGTCCGACGTCACAAAACCTCCTGCGGGTCACCTCGCCTGGGGGACCTCGTGCCCCCTCCCTGGCAGCGACCCCAGGGACACGGGGGCGGGATCCGAAGGCCCCTGCGGGCCTCCCCCAGGCCAGCCTCCCCGTGTGCCCAGCGGCAGGGAATGTACAGATTTCTCCAGGGGCTGCAGGAGCAGCTGGGCTTTGAGGGACAGGTGTCCCGTGGCGTTGTGGGGACGAGGACGGCAGCGCTGGGGACGGATCCTAACATGTCCTGACACCTGCTTTTCGTCTTGTGCGTCTGAAATGGGTAATTCTTGTATCGGACGCTTTATCCGTTTCCTTTGTCCTCTGTCTTTGAACTTAACCCCGAATGGGCAGCTTGACAGGTTTCGAGTTCTCGGTGCGCTGGGATCCGGACACGCGCTGGCTTATAGGGCAGCCCTGAGTGGGTCGGAATATCCCAACCGGACATGGGCGCTGGATTTAAACAGTTGTCACCGGCCCGCCTGTGCCTCTTAGGGACTCTGTGTGGCTAAGTGGGGTGTTGGTTGTCAAGAAAATAAACGGGAGAACAGAGGGGGTGTCCTGGGTGTGTTGGTGAGGCGGGGGCTCTCAGGCCCTCTAACTCCTGTTTGTCCTCTCATTTTGGAAAGGAGGAAGCTGCGCTGGGAAGCCCAAGGGCTCAAGGCCACAGCTTATGGCTTAGGAAGACCAGAGGGCATAGCCAGGGGGCCTTCAAAACCGCTGAGGAAGAGGGGACTTAGCTGCCTTCAGTGACCTCTTTGCCACTTAGACTTTGAGGAAGGGCCCACGAGGAAAGCCTGAATTTGGAGGGACAGAGTGGGAGGAGGCACTCTTTTTTTCTCCTTTCCCTCCCTCCCTCCCTTCTCTCTATCTCATTTTCTCTCTGCCTCTTTCTGTCTCTGTTCCTGTCTCTCTGCATTTCTCCTCCTCTGTCTCTTGGTGTCTGTCTCCCTGTCCCCTTCCTGTCTTGGTTTCTCTGTCTCCCTCCCTCCTCTCTCTCTGCCTTCCCTCTTGTCTTGGTTCCCCCTGGAGAGCTGTCCTGGGCTAATCTTAGAGCTGGGTGTGTTTTGCGGGGAAGAAGGGTGGGGCAGGAACCCTGACTGGCGCAGCCGCCACCGTCGGTGGAAATACAACTCGACAATGGAAAATTGATGAGGTCCAGCCGTTCCTTGGCACTCAGCACCAGCGTTTGTCATTCTTTGGGGCACCCACATGGTCCCTTGGGGCTGGAGGCCAGGGCAGAGAGCAGGATGCGGGCAGGAGGGCGGCAGAGGTGAGGGGTTCTGCTGTCACAGGGGGCCACTCAGTTTGATGTCAAGTCAGCTTAGGGTGCCCAGCGTGTAACCTCATCCTTAAAAATAGAGTGTCGCTGCCTCTGGGGACCAAGCTGGCTGGGTGGGGAAGTCAGCTTTTTTTTTTTTTTTTTTTCCCCCAGTCAGTGCTCTTTTAATGAGGATGATGCTCCTTTCTCAAGGATAACTTCCTATGGTCTCCAAGGGTGTGGCAGGAGAGCTAGGTATCCCACACTCATTGGACAACAGGGGACCAGGACCCAGGGGTGTGTGTGTGTGTGTGTGTTTGCATGCGTGTCTGGAACACTCTCTCATGACAACTTCACAGCTTTGGTGACATCTGCTGCCTTTTATCTGAGCCCTTTTCTTTATTGTTGGTTAAAGAGCAATCTCAGTGTGATTCACCTAAAATAATAAATTTTTAAAAAGCCTTTTAGATCCTTCACGATTGTGCTCTGAGCCACAATCTACAGCAGCTTTGGACTGTTTTCCAAGGCGTGATGAAGAGTGAGGGGCGAGCTGGAGTCTCAGTCTGGAGTTGACACCCAGTCTGGGTGGGTGTGGCGTCTCTTCATCCTGAGCTGTCCCTGCAGGAACCTGAGTGTGCTTTTCATTGCTCTTTCCCTCATTCCTAATTCCCTCAGGCCCCAAACAAGCACCCCCAGGAGTACTGAACTTTTTGGGGGGTGGGCGGAGGGGATCTGTATGCAGATTGCCAGTTGAACAATCGTATTTTCTATGACTTAAAGCCAATCAGAGGCTGGGCGTGGTGGCTCATGCCTGTAGTCCCAGCACTTTGGGAGGCCGAGGCAGGCGGATCACTTGCTCTGAGGAGTTCCAGACCAGCCTGGCCAACATGGCGAAACCCTGTCTCTACTGAGAAAATACAGAAATTAGCCGGGCGTGGTGGCAGGCGCCTGTAATCCCAGCTTCTCAGGAGGCTGAGGCAAAGGAATTGCTTGCACCCAGGAGGCAGAGGTTGCAGTGAGCCGAGATCACACCCCTGCACTCCAGCCTGGGTGACGGAGGGAAAAAAAAGAAAGTGTCAGCGTTCTAGATTGACCAGTTTCCTCCAGTTCAGGTAGTTAGGAAAAAGAGTGCAGTTTGCAGTTGTGAAAAATCTGATAATGGATTTTTTTTTTCTTTTTCGTGCATGAAGGGATTCTGGAATACATCTGGTCTAAAGGCTGATTTAATAGTTTTAGGAACTTTGGTTCAGAACAGTCCTACTACTCCTTAGAGAAAAAATGGTTTTCAATCTGGTTCTTCAAATTTCTTGTTCATATAACCAAGCCATGCTTGTTCCTATGAGGAAGAACAATTGTGCTTTAAAAAAATAAATTTCAGGGCCAGGTACAGTGGTGCGTGCCTGTAGTCCTAGCTATTTGGGAGGTCTCTGTGGGAGGATGACTTGAGGCCAGGAGTTCCAGACCAGCCTGGGCAATATAGCGAGACCCTCATCTCTTAAAAAAAAATAGTAATAACAGTTAGCCGGGCATGGTGGCACACATCTGTAGTCTTAGTTACCTGAGAAGCTGAAGCAAGAGGATCACTTGAGCCCAGGAGGTCAAGGCTGCAGTCTACCACAATCGCGCCACTGTACTCCAGCCTGGGTGATACAGTGAGATCCTCTCTCTAAAAAATAAAATAAAAAAAATGATATTATGGAAATGAAAAACGTACCCTATGTAGAGAGAAGAGGATGAATCTGTGCACCCATCCACCAGCCTTATTTTATCAATCTTCCTACTTAAAATGACCACTTGAGAATTCCTTTCTCTATATATCAGTTAAAAAATACTTAGGTTTTTCCCCAGAAGTGTCCTTATCGAATCATTTGGCATCTACGACCCAGTGCTTGCTTCTCCTGGGTACCCCGAGTGTGAACCTGTCAGGAAGGAGGTAATTCAGCAGGTAAAACAGTGGCCAGGCTTTGGGTCCACATTTCATTTTCCCTTTCTCAACCTACTTCTGCATTTACTCATCTAAAAAAAGGGAAATAATGACAGAACCTGTCCTACACGGTTACTATGAGGAAGACTCCAAAATTCCTAGACCCCTATTAAAAATATATATATTTTGAAATACAGATTCACTGGAGATTGCAAAAACAGTACCTGGAGTCTCATGGACCCTTCAGCCAGCTTCCCCATGGTGACGTCTCCATATCCGTGGGACAATATCAGAACCATGTCATCGATGTCGGTATATCCCTATTAAAGAGAACACATACCTCGTTCAGCTTTTTTTTTTTTTTTTTTGAGACAGGGTCTCACTCTGTTGCCCAGTCTGGAGTGCAGTGGTGCGATCTCGGCTCACTCCAGCCTTGAGCTGGGCTCAAGCGAGCCTCCTGCCTTGGCCTTCCAAAGTGCTGGGATTGTGTACAGGCAGGAGCCATCGTGCCTGGCTTGTTCAGCCTTTATTAGTTTTCAAAAGGTGTTCATTTGTGTTTGCGAGTATGTGTGTAGAGTTCTGTGCAGTTTTGCCCACTGTGTGGATTTGGGCAGCTACTACCCTCCAAACCATAGTGCAGGATGAATTCCCTCACCACAGACCCCTCTGTCTTGCTCGACACTGTGTTTTTTTTTTTTTTTGAGACAGAGTTTCGCTCTTGTTGCCCAGGCTGGAGTGTATTGACCACAACCTCCGCTTCCCGGGTTCAAGCGATTCTTCTGCCTCAGCCTCCTGAGTAGCTGGGATTACAGGCATGTGTCACCATGCCTGGCTAATTTTGTAGTTTTAGTAGAGATGGGGTTTCTCTATGTTGGTCAGGCTGGTCTCGAACTCCTGACCTGAGGTGATCCACCTGCCTTGGCCTCCCAAAGAGGTAGGATTACAGGCATGAGCCACCGTGCCCGGCCAGACACTTTTTTTTTTTTAAAACTTGCACACACTATACATCTGAAAATGTTTTATTTTCTTAAGAGCTAGGAGATCTTCATAATTAATGATACATGGTTCTCAGATCTAAAGTGCTTATACTGGTAGGTTTTCTCCTGTCCTTGGTTCTTCTAAATTGGCCAGAATTTCCTTTCCTCTCCTTGTTGCTGGTTCTTATTAATGCCCCAGGTTAGTCTATTCAGGCTGTTGTAGCAAAACACCACTGACTGGGTGACTTATAAACCACAGACATTTATTCCCAGTTCGGGAGGCGGAGGTCCAAGATCAAGGCGTGGCAGATTGGGCGTCTGGTGGGGACCTGCTTCCTGGTTCATAGATGGTGCCTTCTTGCTGTGTCCTCACATGGTGGAAGGGGTGAGGGAGCTCTCTGGGGTCCCTTTATAAGGGCACTGATCCCATTCATGAGGCTCCATCCTCATGACCTTGTCACCTCCCTAGGGCCTCACCCCCTGACACCATTACCTTGCAGGTGAGGATTTCAACACAGGAATTTTAGGGGCACACAGACATTGAGTCCACGGCATCCCCACCCTGTCTCTCACACCAGCATGCTGCCGGCACGAATGGCATCTGAACTGGTGAGATTTTACTGTGTGCATAAATCAGCAGCCTTGTGGGCAGTGTTGACATAGCAATTAGGAGTGTTGTTTGTGGCCTAACAATACACAGAAAGTGGAGCTCAGCCCTTTAATCTTGTTTATCTTGTGTGGTTGCCCTGTGTGAAACCGGCTCATGCATGTGTGAATGACAGTTTCCATTTAAGTGCATCACACAAATGCCAAGAGATGAGATAAAATATTACACATCAGAGAACATTTCCAAGGATAGAAGTCCTGCCGGTTTCTCCTCTTCATTGTTTATTTCATTTTATTTTTTAAATTTAATTTAGTTTTAAGTTAAAATGCATGTTACATTAAATTTAAGTTAAATTAAGATACATGTGCAGGACTTATTTTAAGAAAAGAGACGGGGTCTCACTGTGTTGCCCAGGCTCATCTTGAACTCCTGGGCTCAAGCATTCCGCCTGCTTCCGCTGCTGGAACATAGATGCCAAGAGTGCCGGGACCTCTGTGTGTTGGAGTCACTTTCGTCTCCCACATTCAGAGAACAGACCCAGCATTTAGTGCGTGCCCAAGACCATCCACTGCATGGATAGAGAGATCAACCCTCCTCATGTGCCAGGGGTTTCCCGAGGTGGGAAACCTTCAGTGCTAGCCAGGAAAGTCGCAGTCAGAGACAGAGACAAGCTGGTCACTCTGTGTGTGAATAAAGAAATGAATGGATGATGGCACTATCGACAGTTGTTCTTATGACACTCACTGATGCCAAGTACTGGACGGGTACACTATGTACTTTAGTTTCTCTATGGGCAGAACCTCCACCATGACAACATCAGCGTTATTTTCTTTTTTCTTTTTTTTTTTAGAGACAGGGTCTCACTCTGTCGCCTAGGCTGGGGTACGGTGGTGCAATCACAGCTCACTGCAGCATCGACCTCCCAGGCTCAAGCGATCTTCCCACCTCAGTCTCCCAAGTAGCTGGGACTGCAGATGTGCACCACCACACTCAGCTAGTTTATTTATCTATTTTTGTAGAGATGGGCGTTGCTATGTTGCCCAGGCTGGTCTCGAACTCCTGGGCTCAAGTGATCCTCCCACTTCAGCCTCCCACGTAGCTGGGACTACAGTTGTGTCCACCATGCTTGTAGCCTTATTTTCTTAATGGGAAAGAGGATCTGAGAGAAGAGATGCTATGTGCCCAAAGGGTTTCGCCTGCAGCCCGCTGCCTCCTCCCCAGGAAAGCAGGGCGTGCACACTGGGATCGGACGACCAAAACAAAGTCATCTACAGTTCATGGGCACGCTGCAAAGAAGGGAGACGTTAACCTCTCCAAAGCAGCAGACAGCCCCCGCCAGGAAGAGACATCCTTGTGAAAATCAAAGGAGGGCTAAAGCATGAGAATCGCTTGAGCCCAGGAGGTTGAGGCTGCAGTGGGCTGAGATCGTGCTACTGCACTCCAGCCTGGGTGACGGAGACCTTGTCTCAAAAAATAAAACTTCAAGGGAGGCCAGGTGTGGAGGCTCACGCCTGTAATCCCAGCACTTTGGGATGCTGAGGTAGGAGCATCGCTTGAGCCCAGGAGCTCAAGATCTGTCTGGGCAATATAGCACGACCCCATCTCTACAAAATTTTTTTTTTTTTTTTTTTTTTGACGGAGTCCCACTCTGTGGCCCAGGCTGGAGTGCAGTGGCCGGATCTCAGCTCACTGCAAGCTCCGCCTCCCGGGTTTACACCATTCTCCTGCCTCAGCCTCCCGAGTAGCTGGGACTACGGGCGCCCACCACCTCGCCTGGCTAGTTTTTTGTGTGTTTTAGTAGAGACGGGGTTTCACCGGGTTAGCCAGGACGGTCTCGATCTCCTGACCTCGTGATCCGCCCGTCTCGGCCTCCCAAAGTGCTGGGATTACAGGCTTGAGCCACTGCACCTGGCCCAAAAATTTTTTTAAAGTAGCTGCGTGTGATGGAATGCACCAGTAGTCCTAGCTACTAGGGAGGCTGAGGCAGGAGAATCGCTTGAGCCCAGGAGGTGGAGACTGCAGTGAGCCATGTTGGTGCCACTGTGCTCCAGCCTGGGCAATAGAGCAAGACCCTATGTCAAAAATAAAGTATCAAGGGAGATGATTACACAGTGCCTGGCACACTGTAGGGTCTCCAAAAAGTAAACCTTTTCTATCCATCAGCTTCCTCTTCTCTCTAGCATGAAATTGCATATGTAAAGTTGAAAAAAGGGAGATATAGATCTTTTAAAAGGTAGTAATGTTGATGACTTTAAAAAAAACCAAACAAACAAAAACCTGGCTGGTGGGTGGCTCACGCTATAATCCCAACACTTTGGGAGGCAGAGGTGGGCAGATCACAAGATCAGGAGATCGAGACCATCCTGGCTAACATGGTGAAACCCCATCTCTACTAAAAATACAAAAAAATTAGCCAGACGTGGTGGGGGGTGCCTGTAGTCCCAGCTACTTGGGAGGAGCTAAGGCAGGAGAATGGTGTAAACCCAGGAGGCTGAGGAGCTTACAATGTGAGCTGAGATCCGCACCACTGCACTCAGCCTGGGTGACAGAGCAAGGAACTCCATCTCAAAAAAAAAGAAAAAATCTTGGGGGAAATACAGAGGAAGCCCCGAGGCATCCCTTCCAAAAAGCTGAAAGTGCTTTACTTAGAATTGTGACCTCGTTTTCCCTGTTAGAAAAGTCTGTGGTTAGAAGCTTCCTGGTAAGCCCAGGGTGAGAAGGTGGAACCGATGTTTCTGTCTGTGTGACAGGTTCCCTCTGCCTGTTTCTCCAGGTGGCCTCCCCGTGGTCCTCTACTGTGGTGGATCCAGTCCCAAAACCAGGTCTGGGGCCACCATCATCATATTTGTGTCCCCCACCCCAAGATTCTTATGTCAAAACCCTAATCCCCAAGGTGATGGTGTTAGGAGGTGGGGCTTTTAGGAGGTAATGGGATTATTAGGTGGGGTCTCATGAGTGGGATCAGTGTCCTTACAGAAGGGGCCCCAGAGAGCTCCCTCACTCCTTCCACTATATGAGGACACGGCGAGATGGCACCGTCTGTTAGTTAGGAAGCCGGTCCCCACCAGACTCTGAATCTCCCACACCTTCATCTTGGACTTGCAGCCTCCAGGACTGACAGCAGTAAATGTCTGTTGTTTCTAAGCCCCGGTCTACTGTGTTTTGTGATGGCAGCCCAAATGGATTTCGATGGGGCTCTATTCACCTCACACAGCAGGGTCCATGGAAAGGCAGCTGCGATGCGCTGGTCTATCATTACCTCTTCTATGTTCTTTCACACTATCTTAGTTTTGTGTGACTGCTGGAATGAAGGACCGCAAATATAGTGACTAAAAACCACATACAATGAAGAGATACCTGCACTCCCAGGTTCACTGCAGCACGAGTCACACAACAGCCGAGATAGGGCAACAACTCACGTGCCCGTCAGCAGATGACTGGGTGAAGAAAATGTGGTCTCCACACAATGGAGTACTATTCAGCCTGTAAAAAGAATAAAGTCCTGTTATTTGCAACAATGTGGATGCAACTGGAGGTCATTATGCTCTGAGAAATAAGCCAGGCACAGAGAGACAAATACTGCACAGAGAGATAAATATCATTATCTCACTCCTTTTTTTTTTGGACAGCCTGGATGCCCAGGCTGGAGTGCAGTGATGTGGTGTCCCGGCAGCATCGACATCCCAGGCTCAAGGGATCCTCTCACCTCAGCCTCCCGAGTAGCTGGGACTACAGGTGTGCATCACCACACCAGGCTATTGTTTTGATTTTTTTTGTAGAGATAGAGTCTCGTCATGTTTCCCAGGCTGGTCTTGAACTCTTGGCCTCAAGTGATCCTCCCAGTTTAGCCTCCCAAAGTGCTGGGATTATAGGCGTGAGCCACCATGCCCTGTCTGACCTATGCACTTTAGAATCCCAGGAGCAAATCTCGTATCCTACTGGAGGAGCGCGACAGAAACACAGGTGCAGGTGCTAGAGGGCAGATTGTTTGCACAGAAACCTGGGCGTGTGGATGAATTTGGTAACCCTCACATGTGTGTGGGCAAACTTGGCCGGCCCCTTTTTTTCCAAGGTTCGCTTGTGCAAGAAGAATGAAACCAATGCAACCAGTACTTTGAAGAAACTCCTCCTTTCTGGAGCGTTTTCACGCTGCGTCTCTGAGGTGGGCGTGTTTTCCCGGCATCTCCACTTCTGTGCTGTGTTGGTTGAGACAGGATGATGGACATTTTGCTTCCCCATTAGGATCTTAAGTGAAAGTCCATTTGACGTTTGCATTTGATCTGAGTAGTAGAAAACATGATAAATAGCCATTGGAGGCCGGGCCGTGGGGGCTCACGCCTGTAATCCCAGCACTTTGGGAGGCCGAGGTGGGCGGATCACTTGAGATCAGGAGTTCGAAACCAGACTGGCGAACATGACGAAACCCTGCTTGTACCCAAAAATACAAAAATTAGCTGGGCGTGGTAGTGGGTGCCTGTCATCCCAGCTACTCAGGAGGCTAAGGCAGGAGAATCACTTGAACCCGGGAGACAGAGGTTGCAGTGAGCTGAGTCTGCGCCACTGCACTTCAGCCTGGGTGATAGAGTGAGACTCCATCTCAAAAAAACAGAAAACAAAAAACCCAAAACACATTAGATGCATTTGAAGCCGCCCAGCAGTTCTCCCATGATGGTGGAATAGGCATCCGGGAGACTCACCCTACCCTGTCTGAACACCTTTAGCGAAGATGTAAATGACTTGCAGAGGAAGGAGGCACAGGTTCGAGGATGGAAATTCCTTCCCCTCCAGCACTGGTGGCGTCCACCTCCACCTTCCTGTGGTCTAAGGAGACCGCACAGAGACTGTCAGTGTGGGAGGCGGTTGCCGGTTTGGTGAGTCTCCCTACGGAGGAATTTCCTGTGGGACGCCTCTGGGCAGTTCTTCCAGCCTTTCATGTCTTCTGTCAGATGATACAGTGGCCAGGTCAAGGGATTATGATTTTGTTTGTTTTTTGTTTTTTAGAGACAAGGTGTTGCTCTGTCGCCCAGGCTGGAGTGCAATCAATCATAGCTCAGCTGCAGCCTCAAACTACAGGGCTCAAGTGATCCTCCTACCTCAGTCTCCCAAGTAGCTGGGACTACAGGGACACACCACCATGCTCAGCTCATTCTCTCAGAAGGTGGAGAGAAGAGAAGAGAGGACAGAAAAGTGTCCATATGACTAGTTTGGGCCTTTCCATCCTGCTTAATCCAGAACTGTCAAGGTTAGACCCCGGTCATTCTTTTTTTTTTTTTTTTTTTTTTTTTTGAGGGGGGGTTTTGCTCTTTCGCCCAGGCTGGGATGCAGTGGCCAGATCTCAGCTCACTTCAAGCTCCGCCTCCCGGGTTTACGCCATTCTCCTGCCTCAGCCTCCCGAGTAGCTGGGACTACAGGCGCCCGCCACCTCGCCCGGCTAGTTATTTTTTGTATTTTTTAGTTGAGATGGGGTTTCACCTTGTTAGCCAGGATGGTCTCGATCTCCTGACCTCGTGATCTTCCCGTCTCGGCCTCCCAAAGTGCTGGGATTACAGGCTTGAGCCACCGCGCCCGGCCGGTCATTCTTTAATATGTTTGAAAAATAGGGCTGGGCACGGTGGCTCACACTTGTAATCCCAGCACTTTGGAAGGCCAGGGTGAGAGGATCACTTGAGTCCAGGGGTTTGAGACCCGCCTGGGCAACATACAAAGACCCCATCTCTACAAGGGGGGGAAAAATTAGCCAGGCACGGGGACGCATGCCTGTGGTCCCAGCTATTCGGGGGGCTGAGATGGGAGGATTGCTTGAGCTCGGGAGGTAGACGCTTCAGTGAGCTGCGACTGTGCTACTGCACTCTAGCTTGTGTGACAGAGTGAGACCCTGCCTCAATTTAAAAAGTAAAAAGAAAAATAGACCTTCCTCTGTGCAGTGTCTTCCCTGCTGGCCTCCATGCCCTTGTACCTGTTTAAAAATCCATTAGCATTTTTCACCAGGACATAGAAAAAGGAAGTTGTCTCACGCAGTTCCTGTTAAATTGCACAAGTCCACATAGATCCTTGCAACCCACGCTACCATTTACTTAGCATGCGTTGTGTGTGGGCATTACATGATTCTCCGAGGTAGTTATTTTGGATGTTATATTGGGGAGGCACCCCATCAAAGAGATTTGGAGGGCAACCTGTGGAGGGTTCTTTTAAAATCGTTGACAACTAATTTGGTGGATGTTTTCACCTTGGTGAATCATTCCCTTGGGAGTCATTTTGCAGAACAAAGGGGTTGCAGGCAGGTGTGGCCAGAGAAACCTTGGCACAGAAGAAACAAGTGCTTTGTAATGCTTAGGGCACCTGGGATCTCTTCAGATGGGTGGGCATGGGGGACCCTGTGCGAACCTGCCTGCATTTATTTGGGTGTGCAAGCTTATATTGGAGTCTTGGCAATGAGAGGACGAGAGTGGAGGGAACAGAGCTGTTAACAGAAAGGGGTCCACGTCCAGACTCCAGGAGAGGGTTCTTGGATCTCGTGCAAGAAAAATTCAGGGCAAATCCATAGAGTAAAGTGAAAGCAAGTTTATTGAGAAAGTAGAGGAATAAAGAATGGCTACTCTGGCCGGGCGCGGTGGCTCAAGCCTGTAATCCCAGCACTTTGGGAGGCCGAGGCGGGTGGATCATGAGGTCAGGAGATCGAGACCATCCTGGCTAACATGGTGAAACCCCGTCTCTACTAAAAATACAAAAAACTAGCCGGGCGTGGTGGCGGGTGCCTATAGTCCCAGCTACTCGGAGGCTGAGGCAGGAGAATGGCGTGAACCTGGGAGGCGGAGCTTGCAGTGAGCCGAGATCGCGCCACTGCACTCCAGCCTGGGTGACACAGCGCGAGACTCTGTCTCAAAAAAAAAAAAAAAAAAAGAATGGCTACTCCATAGGCAGGGCAGCCTCGAGGGCTGCTGGTTGCCCATTTTTATGACTATTTCTTGATTATATGGTAAACGAAAGGAGGATTATTCATGCCTTTCCTTTTTAGACCATATAGGGTAACTTCCTGATGTTGCCATGGCATTTGTAAACTGTCATGGCGCTGGTGGGAGTGTAGCAGTGAGGAAAACCAGAGGTCACTCTTATTGCCATCTCGGTTTGGGTGGGATTTGGCCAGCTTCTTTACTGCATCCTGTTTTATCAGGAAACTCTTTATGACCTGCATCTTGTGCTGGCCTCCTGTCTCATCCCGTGACTTAGAATGCCTTAACCATCTGGGCATGCGGCCCAGCAGGCTTCAGCCTCATTTTACCCAGCCCCTCTTCAAGATGGAGTTGCTCTGGTTCAAATGCCACTGACAGAGCTAGCTTACGGTTGGAGACAATGTCATAGGGAATTATTCTTCAAAGATTGCAAAATCCAGCTTGGATGAGATTCCAAAAATCAAAAGGGTGTTGAGAAAGCAACTTGTCTAGAATTTCTTCTTCATGGGCTGTTGATTTTGTTTATAATGACACCTTAAGAAAAAATAGGTGACACACAGTGGCTCACGCCTGTAATCCCAGTGCTTTGGGAGGTCGAGGGAGAATCATTTGAGGCCAGCAGTTCTAGACTAACCTGGACAACACAGTGAGACCTTGTGTTTACAAACAATAAAAAAAATTAGCTGTGTGTGGTGGCACATACCTGTGGTCCCAGCTGTTCAGGAGGCTGAGGCAGGAGGATCATTTGAGCCCAGGAGTTGGAGGCTGCAGTGAGCTGTGATGGCGCCACTGCACTCCAGCCTTAGTGACAGAGCAAGATTCTGAAAGAAAAGAAAGAAAAGAAAAAAAGAAAAGGAAATAAAAGATAAAGAAGAAAGGAAACAGAAGAAAAAAGAAAAATAAGTAATTTATATAGAAAAAAAAATCCATAGTGACTCAAAATATTCCCTGGACACTGGAATAGAAATAGTTGTTAGACATGATTTTGTTTATTAAAGCTTTTCTTTAGTTTGTCCTTAAACAGTTTAGTATTTTCTTTTGAAAACAGATTCTGTCTTGTCAACTTCATTGATTTTCGGGCTGGGCTCAACACCTGTAATCCCAGCACTTTGGGAGGTCAAGGTGGGAGGAGTGCTTGAGGCCAGGGGTTCAAGACTAGCCTCACCAACATGGTGAAACCTTGTCTCTAAAAAACAAACAAACAAACAAACAAAAACCAATTAGCTGGGTGTGGTGGCACCTGCCTGTAGTCCCAGCAACTTGGGAGGCCGAGATGGGAGGATCACTTGAGCCAAGGAGGTCAAGGTTGAAGTGAGCTATGATTGCACCATTGTGCTCCAGCCTGGGTGACACAGTGAGACCATGAAGGAAAAGAAAGAAAAGAAAAAAAGAAAAGAGAAGAAGGAAAAGAGCAGAAAACAGTAAAAGAAAAAAAATACAGAAAAAAAATCAGTAACGACTCAAGATATTCCCTGGGTAGTTGAATATAAATAGTTGTTGTTGGACGTGATTTTATCTATTAAGGCTTTTGTTTAGTTTATCCTTAAACAGTTTAGTATTTTATTTTGAGAATAGATTCTGGTTTATCAATTTCATCAGTCTTTGCAAAGAAACAGCTTTGGGTTTCCTTTATGTTTCTCTGTTAACTTCCTGTTTTCAGTTACACTGCGTTTTGCTCTGGTTTTTCTTTCATTTTTTCCACTTGTTTTAGGTTTCTAGAATTTCCTGAAGCATTGTATTTTGATACAGATTCTGAGCTGGTTCTTTGGGTGTCACAAGCCAGAGGGTCCTAGAAGAAGTAGAATTGTAACCGAGGAACACTGTTAGGAAACCCCATCCCTTTTGACCTTCAAAGGTCACCACCTAATTTTGGTGTTTCGTAGTCTGACATGTTCATAGCTTGTGACTGTTAGACTGTGATTGAGCTCTGATTTTTTTAAGTTTCTCTTACCCAGCTGGTGCTGTTTCAGCTCCAGCTTCCTCCTCTGTGTAATCAACACTCGCAGTCGCCTCTTCACCCAAAAAGCCACAGAAATAAGTGCAGAGAAAACAAGTCAGCTGCCACCTGCTACAGAAGCGTGTCCTTAAATGCGATGCATTTCAGGACAGCTGTGTGAGTTCCGGGAGCTTGTCTTCCTTCAAAGGGAAAAGTAAAAATAAACAGGAAGTTTGCACTGAAAGCATTCTCAATTGAGTGCTATTTGGCTGTAGTGTTTCAGATGCTCATTTAGAACTTTGGAAGTTGTGGGATGGTGGGCGAGTGTGTGACCTGGGACGGAGATTCTCCACCTCTTTAAGAGTGAAAACCTGGCCGAGCGCGGTGGCTCACGCCTGTAATCCCAGAACTTTGGGAGGCTGAGGCAGGTGGATCACCTGAGGTCAGGAGTTTGAGACCATCCTGGCCATAACGGTGAAACCCTGTCTCTACTAAAAATACAAAAAATGTGGCGGGCACGGGAGAATCACTTGAACTTGGAAGGCGGTGGTTGCAGTGAGTTGAGATTGTGCCACTGCATTTCAGCCTGGGCGACAGAGTGAGACTCCACCTCAAAAAAAGAAAAAAAAAAAAAAGAGAGAAAAAAGAAAATTAAAAAAAATGCTGGGCACGGTGGCTCACGCCTGTAATCCCAACACTTTGGGAGGCTGAGGCGGGTGGATTGCCTGAGCTCAGGAGTTTGAGACCAGCCTGGGCAACACAGTGAAACCCCATCTCTCCTAAAATACAAAAAATTAGCCGGGCCGTGGTGGTGCACGCTTGTAGTCCCAGCTACTTGGGAAGCTGAGGCAGGAGAATTGCTTGAACCTGGGAGGCGGAGATTGCAGTGAGCCGAGCTGGTGCCACTGTACTCCAGCCTGGGTGACAGAGTGACACTCCGTCTCAAAAAATAAAAAAATAAAAATTAGCCGGGTGTGGTGGCGCACATCTGTGACAGAGCGAGACTCCATCTCAAAAAACAAAACAAAACAAAAAAGAATTTTGAAAGTTGTGGGATGGTGGGCTAGTGCGTGGTCTGGAATAGATTCTCTACCTCTGTAAAAGTAAAAACCTGGCTTTTACAGTAAAAACCTGTAATCCCAGCACTTTGGGAAGCCAAGGTGGGCAGATCACTTGAGGTCGGGAGTTTGAGACCAGTCTGGCCAACATGATGAAACTCTGTCTCTACCCAAAACTACAAAAATTAGCCGGGTGTGTGGTGGTGGGCATCTGTAATCCCAGCTACTCAGGAGGCTGAGGCATGAAAATCGCTTCAACCCGGAAGGTGGAGGTTGCAGTGAGCCGAGATCGCACTGCTGTGCATGCCACTGCATCCAGCCTGAGCGGCAGTGAGACCCTGTCTCAAAAAAACCAAAAAAACAAGAAGCAAAACACATAGACAAAAAACCACAAAGACAAAAACAAAACAAAACAAAACAAAACAACAATAACAACAAAAAAAGTGAAAACCTACTTCTTTTACTGGACATGGTGGCTCATGCTTGTAATCATACCATTTTGGGAGGCTGAGGTGGGAGGATCATGCTCACTTTTCAAGACCCAGGAGTTCGAGACCAGCCTGGGCAGCACAGCAAGACCCCATCTCTCTAAAAAAAAAAAGAGAAAAAGAGAAAACTGTCTTCTTTCTCTGTAGTGGATGAGTTCTTTCAGTGGGATGCTTTGCCTTTCTTCCTGCCTCTGTGGTATGCCAGCATATACGATAGTCACTAGAAGATCCGTAGTTGTGCCCACAGCCATACGCATCACAGGTTTTTGGCTGATTTCATGACAACGCTTAAGGCTGCTGAAAACACTCTAATTCTTTGGATGTTGGCAAATGTTCAGGTCAAACTAAGCGGCTGGCCCACCCACCTGCTCAGGAAAGAATGGCCACATTGTGTGGGAAAGGAATCCTCTGGTCCCTAGCTGGCTGCCTGGTGTTCTGGTTGAGTGAGCAGAACAGACAGTGCCCTGGGTAGACCTGTGTGTGCTCCAACAGGCGATTTTGTCAAGCATTCCCTTGGGGTGCCCTTGTTCCAGAAACCATGTTCTGTGTGACTCTCAGCTGGGCTTCCCAGACTGGGTAAAGAAAACATGGTGATTCATGGCTGTGTGCGGTTACCCACGCCTGTCATCGCAGCACTTTGCGAGGCCGAGGCGGGAGGATTGCTTGAGCCTGGGAGGTCGACACCAGCCTGGGCAACACAGTAAGAACCTGTCTCTACAAAAAAAAAAAAAAGGTCGGGCATGGTGATGAGCACCTGTGGTTCCAGCTACTCAGCCTAATGCAGGATGATCGCCTGAGCCTGGGAGTTAGAACTGCAGTGAGCCATAATCACACCCCTCTACTCCAGTCTGGGTGACAGAGCGAGACCGCATCTTAAAAAAAAAGAAAAAAAAAAGAACATTATGATTAATGAAAACAAACATTGCCTGGTGATAAGAAAAGTAAGAAGTAGGATTGTTCTCAGATTAGTGACCCAGCAGACAAAGGAGTGTGCGGGAAGCAGGTCTCCAATTTAATAGCAGGACAGTGAAGATACAGCAAGTGACTTCTTTTTTTTTGGAAACTGGGTGTTGCTTTGTCACCCAGGCTGGAGAGCAGTGGTGTAATCATAGCTGACTGCAGCCTTCACGTACTGGGCTCAAGGAGTCCTCTTGCCGCGCCTTCCCAAGTAGCTGAGACTACAGGCACATACCACCATAGTTGGTTAATTTTTTGTATTTTTAGTAGACACGGGGGTGTGGGGATGGTTTGCTGTATTATCCAAGCTGGTCTCAGACTTCTGGCCTCAAATGATCCTCCTGCCTTGGCCTCCCAAAGTGTTGGGATTACAGGCATGAGCCACTGTGCTTGGTGAGTAAGTAGCTTTTTGTTTGTCTGTTTGTTTGTTTTTGAAGCAGTCTCGCTCTGTCGCCCAGGCTGGAGTGCAGTGGTGCAATCTTGGCTCACCACAACCTCCGCCTCCCAGGGTCAAGTGATTCTCGTGCCTCGGCCCCTCGAGTAGGTGGGATTACAGGCACATGTCACCATGCTTGGCTAATTTTTGTATTTTTAGTATGGACAGAGCTTTGCCTTGTTGGCCAGGCTGGTCTCAAACTCCTGACCTCAAGTGATGCGCCTGCCTCGGCCTCCCGAAGTGCTGGGATTACAGTTGTGAGCCACCGCGTCCAGCCAAACAAAAAAAAAGTCTGTCTTATACAGAAGATCCCTAATTTATGATGATTCCATTTATGATGGTTTGAGTTATGATAGTTTGAGTTAGGATAGTTCAATTGATGATTTTTTGACTTTATAATGGTGGGAAAGAGAGACACAGTCAGTGGAAACTGTGCTTTGAATACCCATGCAACCATTCTGTTTTTAACTTGCAGTGCAGTATTCAGTAAACTACATGAGGCATTCAATATTTGATTGTAAACTAGGCCTCACATTAGGTGATTTTGCTCAGTTGTGGCTAATGGAAGTGTTGTGAGCAGGGCAGGCCAGGCTAAGCTGTGATATTCGTAAGTTAGGTGTATTCGATGCATTTTTGACTTACCATATTTTCAACTTACAAGGGGTTTATGGGGGTGTAATGTCATCATTGTAAGTTGAGGAGTGTCTGTATCATAGACTGGGGGGCTTAAACAGACATTTATTGCTCACAGTTCTGGAGGCTGGGAGTCACAGATCAAGGCGTGGCAGATTTGGCGTCTGGTGAGGGCTTCCTGGTTCATAGACGGCATCTTCTCACTGTGTCCTCACATGGTGGAAAGGGTGAGGGAACTCTCTAGGGTCCCTTTAATAAGGACACTGATCCCATTCATGAGGCTCCAACCTCGTGACCTCGACACCTCCCAAAGACCCCACCTCCTAACACCATCACCTTGGGGATGAGGATTCAACCCGGGAATTTCACCCCGTCTCTACTAAAAATAGAAAAATTAGCCAGGCATGTTGGTGGGCACCTGTAATCCCAGCTACTCAGGAGGCTGAGGCACGAGAATCGCTCGAACCCAAGAGGCAGAGGTTGCAGTGAGCCGAGATCATGCCGCTGCACTCCAACCTGGCCAATAAAGTGAGACTCTGTCTCCAAAAAAAAAAAAAAAAAAAAAAAAAAAGGTGAAAAGCGGTGTGTCCTGCACTGACCAGGCTGAATGGGTAGTGGCTATAGCCTTGCAGTAGGGCTAGACTTTAACCATTAGGTTGCTGGATTGTGGGGAAGTGGGGAAGCCCAGGGTCAAGCTTTCACCAGTAGGATTTTCTTTCTAAAGAAATGGAAGGAAACGAAAAGGCAGGCACTGGGTAGGAGAGAGCTAGGGAAGACAGTTGGCGGGGGGCACTCCAGGATAGTGCTGTCCCCCAGTGTCATTCACACCAAAGAAACCTGAAGCAGCCTTTCTGATGTGTCATTCTTAGGAAAACCACCATGAATCTGGCATCTAGCTATCAGTGAAACTGTGGGAGAGCCTAATGGAAGTAAAGACATGTGGTCCCAGAAATGACATCATTCAGAGAACCCAAGAGAAAATTAAAAGCAAAAGAGGGTCATGTGCACTGTGACTCAAACTTTGGGAGGTCGAGCGGGAAGACTGCTTGAGCCCAGAAGTTTGAGACCAGCCTGGGCAACATAAGGAGACCCTATCTCTACAAACAATACAAAAATTAGCTGAGTGTGCTGGCACACACCTTAGTCCCAGCTACTCAGGAGGCTGAGGTGGGAGGATTGCTTGAGCCTGGGAGTTCGAGGCTGCACTGAGCTAAGATTGCTCCTCTGCACTCCAGCCTGGGCGACAGAACAAGATCCTGTCTCAAAAACAAAAACAAAAGCAAAACAAAACGAAAAAAGAAAATCCAAAAGGGAAATATAAGCGAAAACAAAAAATCTCACTTTGAGACATCTTTTTAGAAGAGTTGGAGAGGGTATTGTCTCCCTCCACAAAAATAGGATGTTACAGTAAAAGAGAAAGAGGAAGAACTTTATATGGGACTGCTGAGAGTTAAAAGAATAAATTAGAAGAGTGATCTCATCCATGCCTGTGACTTCAGTTATCATCTTAAGGCTTTGGGTCTCAATGCACACTTCTAGTTTAGACCTTTCTTAGGAGCCCTGAAGGGTGCATTGCCAACTACTGCCTGTTGGAAGGTCCATTTTTCCCAGGATATCCAGCAACACTCTTATATGAGTGTCCTGCTCCATTGTCACAAATGACCATAAACTGAGGAACACAAGCAACAGAAATTTATGCTCTCCCAGCCCTGGACACCAGGAGTCTGAGATCAAAGTGCGGGCAGCACTGTGCTCCCTCTGGAGGTTCTAGGGAGGATCCTTCCTGCCTCTCCCGGCTCCTGGGGGCTCCAGGCATCCCTGGGCTTGTGGCCACATCTCTCCAGTCTCTGCCTCTGTCTCCACGTGGCCTCCTCTGTGCCTGTGTCTCCTCTTCTGTCTCTTAGAAGCACACTGGTCATTGGATTTAGGGCCCACCCTACTCCAGGACGATCTCATCTTAAGATCCCTAGCTTAATCACATTTGCAAAGTTCCTTATTTCCAAATAAGTTCCCATTCCAGCTTCTGGACATGAGGATGTGAATATATCTTTTTTTTTTTTTTTTGAGACGGAGTCTCGCTCTGTCGCCCAGGCTGGAGTGCAGTGGCCGGATCTCAGCTCGCTGCAAGCTCCGCCTCCCGGGTTTACGCCATTCTCCTGCCTCAGCCTCCCGAGTAGCTGGGACTACAGGCGCCTGCCACCTCGCCCGGCTAGTTTTTTGTATTTTTAGTAGAGACGGGGTTTCACCGTGTTAGCCAGGATGGTCTCGATCTCCTGACCTCGTGATCCGCCCGTCTCGGCCTCCCAAAGTGCTGGGATTACAGGCTTGAGCCACCGCGCCCGGCCGTGAATATATCTTTGTGGGGACCGCAGTTCAGTCTACTGGAGTTGTACGTAGTTCCTTCTGGAGGCTCTAGGGGAGGATCCTTTCTGCATCTCCCAGCTCCTGGGGGCTCCAGGCGTCCCTGCACTTGTGGCTGTATCACTCCAGTCTCTGCCTCAGTCTCCATGTGGCCTTCTCCTCTGTGGCTGTATCTCCTCATCTGTCTCTTTTTTTTTTTTTTAAATAATTTATTTATTTATTTGTTTATTTGTGACGAAATTTCACTCTTTTGCCCAGGCTGGAGTGCAGTGGTGTCATCTTGGCTCACTGTAACCTCCACCTCCCGGGTTCAAGTGATTCTCCTGCCGCAGCCTCCTGAGTAGCTGGGATTATAGGCACCCACCACCACGCCCAGCTTATTTTTTATATTTTTAGTGGAGACGGGATTTCACCATGTTGACCAGGCTGGTCTCGAACTCCTGTCCTCAGGTGATCCACCCGCCTCGGCCTCCCAAAGTGCTGGGATTACAGGTGTGAGCCACTGTGCCTGGCCATTTTTAATTATTATTTTTTCCTCTTCTGTTTCTTAGAAGGACACCTGTTGTTGGATTTAGGTCCCACCCTCAATCCAGGATGGCCTTATCTGGAGATTGTTTACTTAATAGAAACTACAAAGACCCTATTTTCAAATAAGGCTCCATTCACAGGCACCAGGGGTTAGGATGTAGACATATTTTTGGGGGACACCGTTCAACCTAGTCCATCCCTCAATCTCAGTATATTCACTGGGTTCAACATGAACTGTGTCCTCTTCTTCCCCCAAACAGAACAACCCAAAAGACCCCTGTGCACATGCGCACCTTGCCTAAGTCGTCAGCACTCACTGCTTAGATGCCCAAACCCTAAGCCATGATCATCTCCAGCCTCCCTCTTGCGGCCCAGTTGAGCCCATTCTCTGCCCAAGCACCTTATGAACAAGGCTTTAACCCTCCATCTCCACCGCCTTCCCATTTTCATTGGAAATTTTACTTCTTAAAAGAGGCCTTCTCTGACTTTTTGACCAAAGTTAGATGCATCCCGATGTTCTCCGACGGATATGTTGTTTGAAGTCCTCAAGTCTAAACAAACTCATGTGAGGTCACCCAAGTTAGACTTACTGTCATTAATGTTTCCTCCCCTCCTTCCAGCCCGACTGGAACTAAACCAAACTAAATGAGGGACCAACCTTGTGTTGTTCATTGCAGTTTCTCAGAAGTAGACAGCACCTGTGACACAGGAAAACATCAATCATGATGGAAGTGATGCATTAATTTATTATATTGACTCCTTTTTCTTCCCCCCGGAAAGCTATTTTGTGTTCAAAACCTGGACTGCATAAACCACTTCATTGTCCAAGATGGAGTGTTAGAAGCCGACACCTAATAAAAGAATTCAGTGTGTCTCGGTGGTAGGAACTCTAAAGCCATCTAACATTAAATGCAATAAAAGTTCAGTTGCTTACTCTCCATAGCCTCAATTCAAATCCTCAGTAGCCACTTGTGAGCTTGTGGCTACCATGTTGGACAGCACAAATAGAGAACATTTCTATCATTGCAGGCAATTCTGTGGACAGTGCTTGCTCCAAAACAGGGGGTCTCAACTGGGGGCCGGCCTTCCCCCACCGGGCACTTGACAGTGTCTAGGGACAGTTGTGGTTGTCACTACTGGGGGTGGATGCTGATGGCATGTGGTGAGTGGAGCCCAGGGACAGGACGGCCCTACAGAGAATCATCCAGCCTCAAATGTCAGCAGTGCTAGGCTGAGAGAACCTGCATTAGCGTGAGAGTCTGTTTCTCTCTCTCTGTCTCTCTGTTTCTCTCTCTCTCTCCCTCCCCCCTCCCCACTCTCGCTCTCCCCCTGTCCACCCATCCCATCTGTTATCTATCTGCCTATCTACCTATCAATTATCTAACCATCCTATTTATCTATGTATCACCTATCTATCCTGTCTGTTACCTACCTACCTACCTACCTACCCACCTATCCATCCATCCATCCATCCAATCAATTAATCAAACAATCTATCATCTTTCTATCTTTCCATCTATGTATCATACCCATTGTCCATCCATCCATCCATCCATCCATCCATCCATCCAATCAATCATCTTTCTATCTATCCATCTATCTGTCTGTCATACCCATCTACCTATCTTTCTGTTTGTCTGTGGCAGAGATTTTCTGCTAATGGCAGTTCAGCCCCCTCATGGAGATACTTCTTGTATCCCTGGACAAGTCTGGAGACATTTTTGTTGTCACAGCTCAGGGAGGTGCTACTGATAACAGGTGGGTGGAGCCCAGCATCACTGCTCGCCACCTTACAGTGCACAGGATGGCCCCACCACAGAGAATCATCCAGCCCCAAATGTTAATGGACTCAGTTTGAGAAACTGATCTCCAGGGTAATTTGGGGGAGTCCTGTGGAATTATTGCATTCTATTGAAGGGGGAATTAATGAATTTTATAAGTATAATGGTTGAAAAATTATTCTTTTTCTTGAAGGTAGAATGTAATATAGCGCCCCCGCCCTCGGTGGGTGGGACCGGGTTAAGAGAGAATATTAACTGCTTATCCCTCCTCTATGCCCAGAGAGGCTTATCTGTGTTCCATCGTTTTACATTCCTTGAGGCATGGTGAGTTCTTGCTTCCCTCCCTAGTGCGGCTGTAAAGTCACAAGGTTGAGAAGCAATTGCTACAAAAGTATGTATTCCCAAGGATGTAAGACATATGGTGTAACAAATGTAAAACAGTAATTAACTGCCTTTGTTCTCGCTTCTGCAAGTCGCTTTCTGCAGCACGTAACTCCCGCCCCAAACTGCTTAAAAGGTGATTGATCCCTTTGTTCGGGGCTCAGACTTTCTAGATCCTAGTCGGACTGAGCCGGTGATCACCTTAATAATTAAAAGCTCTCCTAACTCTGCTCGGTCTCTCCCGTCTCTGATTTATCCTGCAACACTATCATGGAGGTAGGCTAGTATGTCTTTAAACTGGCTGGATTGTATTGTGGATGTGTGAAAACCAACCCTTGTTTTTCTTGATAGAGTCGCACCCAAATGTTATTCAGAGCTGCACATACTATGCTTGTATAAATACCCTGAGCCAGAAATCATAAACCTTTCCCTGGCTTCACATCTGTTAGTGCTGTGGGAGAAGGCGAAAATTTCCTGTTTTTCTTTTCACTTCTGTGATTATACATTTTGTGTTTTGTTGTTGTTTTTTGAGACAGGGTCTCACTTTGTCACCTAGGCTGGAGTGTGGTAGTATGATCATAGCTCACTGCAACCCCTGTCCCCAGGCTCACGTGATCCTCCTGCCTCAGCCTCCCAAGTAGCTGGGACTACAGTCGCCACCACGCCTGGCTGTTTTTTTTGTGTTTTTAGTAGAGATGGGGTTTTACTTTGTTGTCTAGCCTGGTCTTGAACTCCTGTGCTCAAGTGACCCGCCCACCTTGGCTTCCCAGCTGCTGGGATTACAGGTGTGAGCCACTACTCACGGCCACATTTTGTATTTCTGATGAGAAAGTGTAATTTAATACGCTGTAAATCGGAGAGTGTAGTTCTGAAACATCTCTTTCTATCTTTTAAAATAGGGCAGTGTAAAAATGGAATGTTTTTGACTCAGCAGAATTTTGAGGGAGTTTGTTTGTTTCTAGCTGTCTGGACCAGTGAACTCACAAAACTATCTACCACACAGTGCTTGACTGAATTGGCTCTACTGGTTTTAACTGAAGTTTGAAGTAAATATTCCAAGCTTTAAAAGATATCTCCTTCCTCCCCTACCCACTGGTTATAGCAGCAATATAAATAAAAAAATGTTCCTAAGAATATCCAAAGCATACATTCTTTCCTAAAAAAAAATTGTTTATAGAGATATAATTTCTATACAATAAGATTCACCCTTTAAAAACACAGCAGTTCTTTAGTTTTCAGTTTATATAGAGTTAGCACACTGTTTTTTTAAATTTTTTTTTTTAGATGGAGTCTTGCTCTGTCACGCAGGCTGGAGTGCAGTGGCGCGATCTCGGCTCACTGCACGCCCCGCCTCCGGGGTTCACGCCATTCTCCTGCCTCAGCCTCCCGAGTAGCTGGGTGGGACTACAGGCGCCCGCCACCTCGCCCGGCTAGTTTTTTGTATTTTTTTTAGTAGAGATGGGGTTTCACCGTGTTAGCCGGGATGGTCTCAATTTCCTGACCTCGTGATCCGCCCAACTTGGCCTCCCAAAGTACTGGGATTACAGGCGTGAGCCACCACGCCCAGCCCATTCATTCATTTTTTGAGACAGAGTCTTGCTCTCTCGCCCAAGCCAGAGCACAGGGGTGCGATCACTACTCACTGCCGTCTCGAACTCCTGGGCTCAAGTGATCCGCCTGCTTTGGCTTCCCAGGTAGTTTGGACTGCAGGTGTGTAACCACCATGCCCTGCTACTTTTTTGATCTTTTAATAGAGATGGGGTCTCGTTATGTTACCCAGGCTGGTCTAGGACTCCTGAAGTCATGTCCTTCCGTGGCCTCCCAAAGTGCTGGGATTATAGGCCTGAGCCACCATGCCTGGCCAGCACACACTCTTTTTAAAAAAATACTTTTTAAAAGCTTTTTTTCCTCTATAAAATAGAAGGTTATACTTGTTTGCAACAGTAATTTCAAAAATCGACTTTGTAAAGGAGAACTGCATGTTTCACACACTTATTTCCTACCTGGGAGCATTTAATGTTCTTTTATTGATTTTACCCACGGGGGAAAATGTCAAGGAAAAGAACTGAGTTTGATGATGATAAATTTGTACATTCTGATGTCATCATTATTTTGAAACAATTATTTAATGCACTGCATCAGTTTTACTTATCAATTTAACATAAATTGAACCTATGTAGATGAAGCATTTCTATAGTTATAAATTTTAAAAGGTGAGAAAGTTATATAGTGAAATGTATCGCTGTTTTTGTGCCTCACCTGTGCACAATTTGCCCTCTTCTCCCACCCAGGTGCCCATATTAATGTGTCTTATATATTTCTCCAAAGTCCTTTCTCCATATAGAAGCAAATATCACTTATGGAGAAGGGCCTCATTTTTTTTTTTTTTTCTTTTGTGAGCAGATGGTGGTCCTGCTCTTTTGCCCAGGCTGGAATGCAGTGGTACGATCACATTTCACTGCAGCCTCCAACTCCCGGGCTCAAGCAATTCTCCCATCTCTGCCTCATGAGTAGCTGGGACCACAGGCGCATACCACCACACCCTGCTCATTAAAATAATTTTTTTTGTAGAGATGGTGTCTGGCTATGTTGCCCAGGCTAGTCTCGATCTCCTGGGCTCAAGTGATCCTTCTTCCTCAGCCTTCTAAAGTGCTGGGATTACAGGCATGAGCCACTGCTCCCAGCCTCCACCCATCTACAGGTGTGGAACAAGAGCGTGTTCCCTCTCAAGCTAATGTGGCGTGTACTGGCCTCCCAGACTATAGACAAGATCGATGCGGGCTGTGCCCACTTCTTGAGTTACCTTTTTTTTTCTTTGGGGACAGAGTCTCGCTCTGTCGCCCAGGCTGGAATGCAGTGGTGCGATCTTGGCTCAATGCAGCCTCTGCTTCCCAGGTTTAAGCAATTCTCCTGCCTCAGCCTCCTGAGTAGCTGGGATTACAGGTGCCTGCCACCATGCCTGGCTAATTGTTATATTTTTAGTAGAGATGGGGTTTCACCATATTGGCTGGGCTGGTCTCGAACTCGGCCTCAAATCATCCACCTGCCTCGGCCTCCCAAAGTGTTGGAATTACAGGCGTGAGCCAGTGCGCCCAGCTGGGTTTTACCTTTTTTGTTTGTTTGTTTTTGGAGACAGAGTCTTGCTCTGTCGCCCAGGCTGGAGTACAGTGGTGTGATCTTGGCCCATTGCAGTCTCCGCCTCCCGGTTTCAAGCAATTCTCCTGCCTCAGCCTCCCGAGTAGCTGGAATTACAGGCATGCGCCGCCATGCCCAGCTAATTTTTTGTATTTTAGTAGAGATGGGGTTTCACCATGTTGGCCAGGATGGGGTTTTACCTTTTTTTGAAGTGTATTTTCCATGTAGCCACCTCTCTTGGACTGTCCATGAGGAACCCGATGCTGTCCTTGGTGTCTCAGCAGGGCCACTGTGACGCTCTCCTCTTGCAAAGATTTCTGTCCATGATGTCTCAACGATTGGCCTGTTTGGGGTTTTTTCTCCTGCGTTTTAGGGAGAATTGGGGCTCATCCACCCTCACCTTCTTTCCCCCATTGAATTGGTGCATCCTGTTTTGTTAGCACCTGGATTGCCCATGTTCAAGGTTCCTTAAGCATCACAGTTTAAGGAAAGAAATGCAAATTATTTAAAATATGTGGGGTGAATGTGCAGGGTGATGATGGACAATGCATGTGTTTAATTCAGGGACTGTTGTGTCAGCTGTTTTTGAACCTTAGGAATTCCTTTTTTTTTTTTTTTTTGAGACGGAGTCTCGCTCTGTCGCCCAGGCTGGAGTGCAGTGATGCGATCTCCGTTCACTGCAAGCTCCGCCTCCCGGGTTCACGCCATTCTCCTGCCTCAGCCTCCCGAGTAGCTGGGACTACAGGCGCCTGCCACAACGCCCCGCTATCTTTTTTTTTTTTTTTGTAGTTTTAGTAGAGACGGGGTTTCACTGTGTTAGCCAGGATGGTCTCGATCTCCTGACCTCATGATCCGCCCGCCTCGGCCTCCCAAAGTGCTGGGATTACAGGTGTGAGCCACCACGCCCGACCAGGAATTCTTATAGTTGACTGGCATTTACAATTTATTAAGGGACTTACCTTTTAAGTGTATAATCCTGAAAACATCTAAAAAATGAGTGATTTTTGTTATCCAAGTTACTTTGACATCAGCCATTTGCTGTCCCACCCACATAATTTCCCATTATGTTACCTTATTATTGGCTTAGTTAATATGCTTACTAAAGACCTGTATGTGACTTCTCCCATTAAAAGTAAGTGAAGTCTGGGCGCAGTGGCTCATGCCTGTGATCCCAGCACTTTGGGAGACTGAGGTGGGAGGATCCCTTGACTTTGAGACCAGCCTGGGAAAAAAAGTGAGATCTCAAAAACAAAATTAGCCAGACATGGTGGTGCATGCCTGTAGTACCAGCTACTTGGCAGGCTGAGGTGGGCTGATGACTTGAACCCAGGAGTTTATGCTGCAGTGAGCCGAGATTGCATCACTGCACTCCAGTCTGCGGGACAGAGTGAGACCTGTCTGTAAAAAAAAAAAAAATTAATTAATTAATTAAAAATAAATAAATAAAAGTAAGTCCAAATGGAGATGGTTGGTGGTGTTGGTTGCATGACGTTGTGAATGTATTTAGCACCATTAATCTATACACTTAAAAATGGTTAAGATGGTAAATTTTAAGTTGTGTGTATTTTACCATAATTAAGAAATAGATTTGGTAGGGCGCTATGGCTCACGCCTGTGATCCCAGCACTTTGGGAAGCTGAGGTGGGTGGATCACCTCAGGTCAGGAGTTGGAGACCAGCCTGGCCAACATGGTGAAACCCTGTGTCTACTAAAAATACAAAAATTAGCTGGGCGGAGTGGCAGGCACCTGTAATCCCAGCTACTCTGGAGGCTGAGGCAGGAAAATTGCTTGAACCCAGGAGGCGGAGGTTGCAGTGAGCTGAGATTGCGCCACTGTACTCCAGCCTGGGTGACAGAATGAGACTCTGTCTCACAAAAAAAAAAAAAAAAAAAGGGTTTAAAACAAAGTAAGTATATTCAAGGCCAGGTGTAGTGGCTCACACTTGCAATTCTAGCACTTTGGGGTGCTGAGGTGGAGGATTGCTTGAAGCCAGGAGTTCAAGACCAGCCTGGTCAACAGAGAACAGAGTGAGACCACGTCTCAAAAAAAAAAAAAAAAAAGATTAACTTTCATTCTGGGATCGTAAGTAGAGACATTGTTTCCCAGACCTGGTACAGATGGAACCTGCCTATATGTCTTCAATGGACATCTTAAGACTTATGTTTTGGACGTATCAGACCTTTGGAATAAAGGAGCTGAGTTGGGAGTGTAGACTCCTCTTCTTCTCCATTTCCCTGTGGCGGGAGATTTTGCTCCCAGCCCCCACTAACTGGTGTGAGATCCTTGATTCGCAAGGCGAGCTGTGCTGTTCAGCCCACAGGTCCTCAGGAATGTCTATATTCAGTGCCACGCAGAATAGTAAGAAGAAACACATGCCACCTCTGTTTCTATGGAGCTTACTTTTTGTTGTTGTTGAGAGGGGGTCTTGCTCTGCCGCCCAGGCTGGAGTGCAGTGGTGCGGTCATGGCACTCATTGCAACCTCTACCTCCTGGGCTCAAGAGATCCTCCCTGCTCAGCCTCCTGCGTAGCTGGGACCACAGATGTGTGCCACCATGCCCAGCTAATTTTTAAATTTTTTGTAGAGACAGAGTTTCGCCATGTTGCCTAGGCTGGTCTTGAACGCCTGGACTCCAGTGATCCACCTGCGTTGGCCTCCCGAAGTTCTGGGATTACAGACATGCGCCACCGAGCCTGGTCTTGCTTACTTTTTCTTTTTCTGTTTTGTTTTTTTTTTTTTTTAATTCCTCTTAGCCTATCTTGGGGGAGGCGGGTCAGTGTTATTCAGGTGTACATACAGCAAAATCACCCATTTTAAGTGCACACTGGGAGGAGTCCTTGCCAAATGGATAGGGCTGGGTAACCACCACCACATGGGACATTTGGGAAGCTGATGTTTGAATGTTTTCACACTTATGGATGCATTCATTTACTATGTGTATTATTCTGTGTGATATGCTTTCTGTGTGTTATTTCACTTAAACCCAGTGGGCGTAAAGATTATGGTCCCTATTTTGTAGATGAAGTTTAGAGGGGTTAGGGGGCTTGTCAAGGTAACGCAGCTTTTAACCATGATGAGATGACACCTCTTAAATGAGGCTTAATAGTGAGATGGCTGAGGAAGGAAAAAAATAGGAAGGAGAGAAAGAGAGAAGGAGGGAAGGAGGAAAGTAGGGAGAAAGGAAGGAAAGGAGAGAGAAGGAAGAGAGAAAGGTGGAAGGAAAGAGGAGGAAGGAAAGAAGGCAGAAAGGAAGGATGGAAAGAAGGAATGAAAGGAAAGAGATGAAAGAAGGAGGGAAGGGCTGAAGAAATAGATCTCCTGTTCAGGTGGGTTTATTCCCAAGAAGGACCCAAGATGGAAAGTGTGTATATAAGAACTGGTTTAGGCCAGATGTTGTGGCTCATGCCTGTCATCCCAGCACTTTGAGAGGCTGAGGCAGGAGTTTGAGATCACTTGAGGTCAGGAGTTCGAGACCAGCCTGGTCAACATGGTTAAACCCCATCTCTACTAAAAATACAAAATTAGCTGGCTGTGGTGGCGCATGCTTGTAATCCCAGCTACTTGGGAGGCTGAGGACGGAGGATCGCTTGAATCCAGGAGGTGGAGGTTGCAGCGAGCTGTGATCGTGCCACTGCACTCCAGTCTGGGCCACAGAGCAGGACTCCATCTCACAGAGTAGAAATAAATAAAAAATAAATAAAAACAGAGATGAGGACACAGACACACACAGAGGATGACCCTGTGAGGACACAGGGAGAAGATGGCATCGACAAGCCCAGGAGAGGGGCCTCAGGAGGAACCAGCCTTGCCTACACCTGGGTCTCCGACTTCCAGCCTCCGGGCCTGTGGGAGAAGTTCTCTTTAAGTCCCCCAGTCTGTGTTATGTTATTACAGTAGTTCTAGCAAAGTACTTTATTTACATAGAAGTCTGCCAGAATTATGAGCCCTGAAACCCTTTCCCAGGATGAACCGAGGTCAGAGTGTAATTAATAGGTACTTTTTTTTCATTTACTTTTAGCCACTGGATTTTTTTTTTCAACAAAGAGTAGCGAATACTGCAGAAGCTGAATGAGATGACAGCTTAAGTGAGATCTTTATGCACCTCAGAATATTTATACTGATTAAAAGAAATAACCAACACTTGATAGAGGGAAAGATTGAGACCCAGAAAGTAATCTCTCCCTGTGACCACTCCTACCAAATTCTTGCTTAACTACCTTGTTGTTTTTTGTTTGTTTTTGCTTTTTTGAGACAGAGTCTCGCTCTGTTGCCCAGGCTGGAGTGCAGTGGCGCAATCTTGGCTCACTGCAACCTCCACCTCCCAGGATCAAGCGATTCTCCTGTCTCAGCCTCCTGAGTAGCTGGGAATACAGGTGCATGCCACCACACCTGGCTAATTTTTGTATTTTCAGTAGCGATGGGTTTTACCATGTTGGTCGGGCTGATCTTGAACTCCTGACCTTGTGATCCACCTGCCTCGACCTCTCAAAGTGCTGGGATTACAGATGTGAGCCACTGCGCCCGGCCAACTACCTTGTTTTTATTGGATGAAGATGTGGTTCTTACCTCAGTAAAGATTATGAAGGGATTTATATACAAATGACTAAAATATCAGTTGTTAGTTTCCTATTTGTTTTTGTTGTTGTTTTTTTGTTTTGAGACAGGGACTTGCTGTGTTGCCCAGGCTGGAATGCAGTGATGCGATCATAGCTCACTGCAGCCTCGGCCTCCCAGGCTCAGGCAGTCCTCCCACCTCAGCCTCCCAAGTAGCTGGGACTACGGCTGTGCACCACCACACCTGGGTAATTTTTTATGTTTATTTTTATAGCTGGCATCTCGCTGTGTTGCCCAGGCGGGTCTTGAACTCCTGGCCTCAAGTGATCCCACCATCTTGGCCTCCCAAAGTGCTGGAATTACAAGCGTGAACCGCCCCGCCCAGCCTAGTTTACAATTTGAACTTGGTTTTTCATCTCGGCTCCTTTGAAGACTTCTGTCTTCTCCCATGTTTGGGGCGGCTCTGCCTTGTGGACATTCCTTAGCGATCGGCCTGGGAAGGCTCAGACACGTCTAGGCTGCCTTTGTAGGAATAGGGATTAGTAGCTCCTTAGCCCCTTTCTTTCCTGGGTTGTTGCTGTTTGCTGAGGTCTGCACAGTTCAGACCACCCTGGAAGCCTCTCTCAGGTTCTCAGAGACAGTGGAATTATACCTTTGACTCTGAGCTCGCAGCATTGCTAGGGAATGTACTTGGCTGAATTTGGCACTGATTGGTTGAATTTGTACCCCCTGGGCGTATTTACTTTGATAACAGATACCACAGACTGGGTGCCTTGAAATAACAGAAGTTAATTGTCTCACAATCCTGGAGACCACAAATCTAAAGTCCAGATGCGGGCAGGGCTGCGCTCCCTCTGGAGCCTCTAGGGGAGGCTCCTTCCTGTCCCTCCCAGCTCCTGGGGGCGCCAGGCGTCCATAGGCTTGTGGCCGTGATGTGGTCTCTGCCTCCGTCTCCACATGGCCTTCTCCTCTGTGTTTGTGTCTTCTCTTCTGTCTCTTACAGGAACACCTGTCATTGTGTTTAGGGTCCACTCCAATCTTAGATGACCTCACCTACCTTGAGATCCTTGACTTAATTACATCTGCAAAGACGCTTTTTCCAAATGAGGTCTCATTTACAGGTTCTGTGGGTCAGGACATGACATATCTTTCTGGGAGACCATAGTTCAGTCCACTACAATTGTATCCAGTTCTTTCTGGAGGCTCCAGGGGAGGCTCCTTCCTGCCTCTCCCAGCTCCTGGGGGCTCCAAGTGTCCCTGGGCTTGTGGCTGCATCACTGTACTCTCTGCCTCTTTCTCCACGTGGCCTTCCCTCTGCGTCTGTGTCTCCTTATTAGTTCACCACTCATATTGGACTGCCTTTAGGATGACTTCACCTTAATGTATATATTTTTTTATTTCATTTTTTAAAAAAGTGGAGATGAGGTCTTGCTGTGTTGCCCAGGCTGGTCTCAAACTCCTGTGCTGGGATTACAGGTGTGAGCCACTGTGCCCAGCCTTTGTGTGTATCTTAATTACATCTGCAAAGACCCTATTTCCAAATAAGGTCCCATTCACAGGTACCAAGGATTAGGACGTCAATGTGTCTTTTCCAGGGCACCCAATTCAACCTACACAAAGTGGGGAGAGGGGAGATTGGCTGTATTTAGGTGACGCATGAAAGGCTGAGCTAGCTGTGGGGTGTTGCTCTTGCAGCACAGAGGAAGAACTGAGCTCAGATGGTGTCAGCTGCTAGTGTCTGAGATCGTCCGTGAATCTACTCTCAGGGGTGTGCTGTAGTGAGACACAGTCCTTCTCTGTACCCTCCTGACCCCGTCCCATCTACCCACGGACCCCAAGGGAAAGTACTCAGGGTTGGTTGGTTTCTTTTCCCTTTTGTGACCGCGTGAAATTCCATGTCACAGTCCCTGTGTTTATTCCATACAGATCTGCTGAAGTGTTTTGAGTTCTAGCAAAATTTAAAAATATAACCAAAAGAAACTTAAATCCATGTTTCTCCTCTTTCTGGGCACTTTAGTATGAATGGGCTTCGTGATGATTAACACGGTGGCCTGCTGTCTTCCCTTCTGTCTCTGCTGGCCATCTCTTTCCTTCCCTCCGAAGTCACAGGCAAGAGGGATTTCGGGTTTGCTGGACTTAAGGAAGAGAGGAAAAGGCCATCTCTTTTCACAGTGAGAAATGTGTTTTCTGCTTTCTCATACCTCACTTTGTACATTTAAAAAATTATTTGTTTCTCTTTAGATTTTTGAACCAAGAGAGATATATTTATTATTTTTTTTATATTTTTTTGAGACAAAATGTCCCTCTGTTGCCCAGGCTGCAGTGCAATGGTGCGATCTCAGCTCTCTGCAACCTCCTGCTCCCCGGTTCAAGACATTCTCGTGCCTTTGGAGTAGCTGGGATTACAGGTACCCGCCACCACGCTTGGCTAATTTTTTTGTATTTTTAGTAGAGACTGGGGTCTCACTGTGTTGCCCAGGCTGATCTCAAGCTCCTGGGCTCAAGCAATCCTCCCATGTTGGCCTCCCAAAGCACTGGGATTATAGGCATGAGCTACTGTGCCTGGCCTCTTTATTTTCTAAATAGAGACAGGGTCTCGCTATGTTGCCCTGGCTGGTCTCAACCTCCTGGACTCAAGCAATCCTCCTGCCTCGGCCTCTTGAGCGACTGGGACTCCAGGTGCACACTACCATGCCTGGCTAATTTTTGTATTTTTTTTGTAGAGATAGGGGTCTCACCATGTTGCCCAGGCTAGTCTGGAATTCCTAGGCTCAAACAGTCCTCTGACCTCAGCTACCCAGTGTGCTGGGATTACAGGTGTGCACCACTGTGCCTGGCCTTATTTATTTATTTATTTTTGGAGGCAGGGTTTCACTCTGTTGCCCAGACTACAGTGCAGTGGCAGCCATAGCTCACTGCAGCCTCGACCTACCAGGCTCAAGTGATCCTCCCACTTCAGCCTCCCCAGTAGCTGGGACTATAGGAGTGCACCATGACTCCTGGCTGATTTCTTTTAACGGAGATGAGATCTCTTTGTTTTTGTAGGCAAGGGGCTCTCGCTGTGTTGCCCAAGCTGGTCAAGACCTCCTGGCCTCAAGATATCCTCTTGCCTCGGCCTCCCAAAGTGTTGGGATTACAGTTGTGAGCTACGGTGCCCGGCTATAGCTTCTCCCTGCTCCCCCAGCCCCCAGTTGTGAGTCTTCACTAACAAGGGAATCTTTCAGCTTTTTCCATGGTCATGGTGATTCACCTAATATTTTAGTTCTGCTGAGTTGTGTAAACATTCGGGATAAAGGCTCTCATTTTTGGTGACCGTCGTGTGTATGTGTATGTTTGCAGTTACACATGCCTGTATTTGGATGGAGCTCAGAAGATGCCCATGGCATTTTTCTGGGAAAGTTGAAGTTGATGATGTTCGCTCGTTATTCGAGTGTGGAGATTGTCTCTCTCCTTCTTCCCATCCCTCCAGACAGAAAGCTGGGATGTGGCCAGGTGCGGTGGCTCATGCCTGTACTCCTAGCACTTTGGGAGGCCAAGGCGAGTGGATCACTTGAGGTCAGGAGTTCGAGACCAGCCTGGCCAACATGGTGAAACCCTGTCACTACTAAAAATACAAAAATTAGCCAGGCGTGGTGGCGGGTGCCTGTAATCCCAGCTACTTTGGAGGCTGAGGCAGGAGAATCGCTTGAACCCAGGAGGCAGAGGTTGCAGTGAACCGAGATTGCGCCAGTGCACTCCAGCCTGGGCGACAGAGTGAGACTCTGTAACAACACCACCACCACCACCACCAACAACAACAACGACAACAGGCCAGGATGTGTTTGTGTGTGAGTTGGACCCAAGGGCTTGGAAAGGATGGATGGGGTGGGGGATGAGGGATAGATGGATGAGGGAATGCAGAGAGAGTGGTCACACTGTCACACTGTCAGAGGCTTTCACAAAGCAGGACGTTCTCCAGTGGGAGAGAGGAGACCCGAGTCCACCCCTCATTAATGTTTACAGATCAGAATTGCGCACACAGAATGGCCCATAAATCTGACCCAGCTTCCGTGTCTGGCACTTGGCTGGAGAAACAACTCTTTGAATGTTGGGGGAAAAGCCCGCTGCATCGCACCTGCTGTAAAAAGGCTGTGCCCGCCTTAAAAGTAGCCACACCTTCCCGAGATTGTCATGGTCCTTCTAAGTCTCTGAAATGTATAGATCAGGTACATTTGGGAATTTGGGGATTTTTCTAAATTTGGGATGAGAATGGGTGCATTCTGCATTTTAAATTATACAACACCCTCAGCAGAGTCTGGGCTGGATGTTGTTATCAAGACGAGAATATTTCTATGTAGATATTCACCCCCAAGGAGGATCAAGCCTGAATAGTCTAATGTTAGGCGAGGTCCAGTTTTGTGGCCAGGTGTGTTGATGAAGACACTTTGAGTATTCAGAGCCTTTAGCTTTAGCCACTGTGGCTAAGGGATTGTAGAAGCCATACTTAAGCTTTCCCCTTAAAGTTTTGACTTTAATCTCCATATTGCACCCAGCAAAAGAACAGAATCGTGTCCTTTGCAGCAACGTGGATGCAGCTGGAGGCTACTATCCTAAACAAATTCATGCAAAAAATCGACAGCCAGATAGTGCATGTTCTCACTTATAAGTGGGATCTAAACATCCAGTACTTCATGGACACAAAGATGGGAACAATAAACACTGGGGATTCCAAAAAGGGGAAGGGAGGGAGTGGGGAAAAGACTGAAAAACTTCCTATTGGAAACTGTTTACTACTTGGGTGACGGGATCGTTAGAAGCCGAAACCTCAGCATCATGCAATATACCCACGTAACGAACCTGCACATGGACCCCCTGAATCTAAAATTAAAAGAAAAGACATAAACTCCACATCAGATTTCCCTCGTGTGTAACACTACTACTTAGCTTGGAGAGAGATGGAGGGGATCTCTAGGGTGGGGAATGGACCACTTACCTTCAAGATTTCTCTTATCAGGAAGGAAAGATCTGACCTACCTAGAAACACTTGAAAAGACTATTTTATTATGTCTTATTGGGCAAAGCTGGGTCAGATGGCCACCCTTAGCTGCAGAGAAGGCTAAAAATAGACATTTTCTACTCAAGTGGGATAGTGGTAACTGGGGAATGTCTACTGGAGAGCCTCCGAACACCAAGCAGGGAAAATCTACCAGCACCATTAAATGTTCCCTTTGTCTTCTGTGCACTTAAGCTGATAAACCTTAAACATTACAGCATGCCACTTCTGTCTGCTTTGAATAAGGTTGTTTACCGACATACTTCTGCAGTCTGATTGTGGCGTTGACGGGACTGACCACATCTCCCAGGGTAGTGCAAAGATCCGCTGTAGTGCATAAGTAACATGTTTTGAGTTTTGTATGTTTATAACTCACACAGCTCAGAGAAAGGTTTAAAGAAGTCACAGAAGCGTGAAAAAATCTGTTGAGTCATAGCTGTTGTTCTTAAAGTAGGCATGGAGAATTCTCTCTGTTGAGGGTCAAATACAAGTGCTAAGAAGACAGAATGTTATGCAATAAACACAGCCAAGTAATAAATGGGTTCCTTGGAGTGGGTGATAGAGAAAGGTAAGTAAGGAGGAAGGAACCAGACAGAGGAAGAAAAGTCAGGGACCATATTCATTGCATTATTAGAATTTTAGGGTGTGGCAAGAATTTAATGTTTCCCAGTAATCTGTATGTTCTGTTGGAAAGAAGAGCAACAGGAGACTAAAAGGTTACTCTGTTGCCCATTTCATAGGTCCAATCCCAGGCAAAGCTTAGGTTGGATGCCAGTGTTCCTGATTCCTAATTGTGTTTTATCCAGTTGAAACATCAGTGGCCATAGTCAAACACCTAAACTGGATCAGTTCACAGTCCTCAAAGCCCTTCTCCTACTTCCTGTCTTTGACCTCATTCCACCTAATTTTGTCCACACCATGTCGTACTGTAATAAAACCTGTTTTATTTCCAAATTAACTAAGAGAATATACTTAAAAAGTGTTACTATCTCGTTGTTTACTTCTTTTTAAAAAGAAGTATTTAACACCTGTCAGCTATTGACGTTGTTTACTTCTTACACTTTATCTTGTAGTTCACTTTCTATTTCTGCCATAATAAAATATTCATTATCGGAAACTTCACTTAAAAGCAAAGGTTACTTCTTCTCCTCCCTTCCCAGTCTGCCCTAAGCTAGTAAATTCATCATTCGTTAGCTCATATATTTTACAACATGGGGATTTTAGTTTACAGCAAATACTCTTAAGTAAAATTGGTAGCTTAAGTACAACTTTTTCTTTTCATGTTACCATGTGCAATCAATGGCATTCCGGGCTCTTGGAAGGAAGTCCATTGTATGGTTGTGGTCTTTTTTTTTTTCTTCTCAAGCCAGTCAAAAATACCCAGTCACAATTTAAAAAATTATCTGCCCTTGGTGGTGCATGCCTGTAGTCCCAACTATTTGGGCAGAGGTGGGAGGATCACTTGAGCCTGGCAGGTCAACACTGCAGTGAGCTATAACTGTGCCACTGCACTCCAGCCTGGGCAACAGAGAGAGACCCTGTCTCCAAAAAAAAAAAAAAAAAAAAAGACAAAACAATGTAACGTGATCTACCCTCTAAGCAAATTTTCGTATATACAATTTCACTATTGTATATGTGAGATTTTTATATACAAAAATTTCATATATCAGTTCAGTATTGTTAACTATATGAACTGGGTGTATGGTAAATCTCCATGGTTTATTTATCTTGTTCAACTAAAACTTTGTATCCTTTGACCAATATATTTCCCCTTCCCCCTCAAGCCCTGTCCTCTGATAACTACCTCTCTACTCTCTGCTTCTATGAGTTTGACTATTTTAGATTCTGCATTAGTCCATTCTCACGCTGCTCATAAAGACATACCTGAGACTGGTTAATTTATAAAGGAAAGAGGTTTAATGGACTCACAGTTCCACATGGCTGCGGAGGTCCCACAGTCATGGTGGAAGGTAAAAGGAGGAGCAGAGTCACATCTTACATGGCAGCAGGCAAGAAGAGAGCGCGAGCAGGGGAACTCCCATTTATTAAAACATCTGATCTCTTGAGACTTGAATTCACTATGGGAAAAACCCACCCCCATGATTCAGTTACCTCCCACCTGGTCTCTCCCATGACTCGTGGGGATTATGGGAGCCACAATTCAAGATCAGACTTGGGTGGGGACACAGCCAAACCATGTCAGATTCCTTGTATAAGTGAGATCATGTGATATTTACTGTTTGTTTTTCTGTGCCTAGCTTATTTCACTGAACATAAAGGCCTCCAATTCCATCCCCGTTGCCGCAAATGACAGAGTTTCGTTCTTTTTTAGGGCTGAATGGTATTGCATCATGGATATGTACCATGTTTTCTATATCCATCTGCCCTTGGACGGACACTGAGGTGGTTTCCATGCCTTGGCTGTTGTGCATAGTGCTGCCATAAACATGGCAGTGCAGGTGTCTGGAAGAACCTGGTTCTCGTGAGTTTTGCAATCTAGCATAAAGCAGGCACAGGAGTATCAGCAAATGAATGGATAGGTAAATGGATCAATATTGATTAGTGAGCTTTGCTCGTCAACAGAGGCTGGTTCCTCAGAAGGATATACTTCCAAACCGTCCTTTCTCTGAATGTCAGTTTCTGAGAAGCCTGCACTGCTGTCTGGGGTGAATGTGATCACATAATATGGGAGGGCAGTTTTGTTTTAGTTGCTCATCTCTGTCTGAAGCTGTGGATGGGTTGTTTAAAAATATTGCTGAGGAATGACTTGCATGTCAGTAAGGGGCTGCTAACGCTGGGATCAAGGTAGATCAAAGGCAATTTAGGGATACACTAGAAATCCTGCATCAGTCACAGTGGCTCATGCCTGTAGTCTCAGGACTTTGGGAGGCTGAGGCAGGAGGATCGCTTGAGCCCAGGAGTTCAAGGCTAGCCTGAGTAACGTAGTGTGACCCCCTCTCTACAAAAAGTACAAAAATTAACCGGGTAGGCTGAGGCGGGAAGATTGCTTGAGCCCAGGAGGTAGAGGCTGCAGTGAGCTGTGATGGCGCCACTGCACTCCAGCTTGGGCGACAGAGTAAACTCATTTGTTCCCAACCCAAGAACATTTATGTTACGTGAAGAATATTTCAATATGTGTGTGAACATACATGCACACCTTGTGGGATCAGTGTATTACAGGAAGAAGAGGAGGATGAAGAGGAAGAAGAGGAGAAGGAGGAGGAGATAGAAGGAGGAGGAACAAGCAAAGCTTGTTTAGAGATTCTGATTTTCTTTTATATCTCATTGACTATTAGATTTCTTCATTTAGATGCACCCCAGTGAGAGGAGGAAGTAGAGGAGGAGGAGATGGAGGAGTAGGAAGAAGTAGAAAAGAAAAGGAAATAGAGGAGGAGGAGGAGGTGAAAGAGAAGGAGGAGAAGATTGAGGAAGAGAAAAAAGAGAAGGAAGAGGTAGAGGAGGGGAAGGAGGAGAAGAGAGTGTTTGGATTGAAACTGTCCCAGCAGAATACTCTAGAGCTGTTGGTTTTCTCTAGTATTTGTAGTGGTTGCCGTTGTTGTTGTTGTTTTCTGTTGTGGACACCTACAGCACTTCATCCCAATCCATGGCAGATTGTAGAATACGGACTCCGTGCTTTGAGCAAGCCTTCGTGTGCGTTAAGGAAACAGCCGTGTTGCGGAGGGCTGTGTGTTTTACACCCTGTCTGGATTTCTGATGAAACCAGAGAGCCTGAAGAGAAAAAGGCATGTTGCACAAGTCCATTTACTGTTACTCTAATGCTTCTCCATGTGGGTGTGTGGGGCGTGTGGGTGTGCTGTCTGCAAAGACTGATCTGCAGATTCTATGGCCAGTTTGTCTCCAAATTGAAGAACCATTCAGAGGCAGATGGCTCTCTCTGTCTCCCTCTCTTTCCCTCTTTCTCTCTCTGCAATTTCTGTATTCAGTGGAAAATTCCAGGTGAGCACCTCTCACTAAATGCCATCAGCCCACGTGTGCTGTGACACTCAGTCTCTGAAAGTTTCGCTTGGGGTCTGTGTTTGCTGTCCTGGTGCAGCCCCCCGCTGATTGCGTGGCTGCGGTGGTTTCTCCCTTTGCCAGGAGACTCAATGGCTCTGTCGATTTCTTCTCTCTCTAGGCACTGGGACGTTCGGGCGGGTGCACCTGGTGAAGGAGAAGACAGCCAAGCATTTCTTCGCTCTCAAGGTGATGAGCATTCCCGATGTCATCCGCCTGAAGCAGGAGCAGCACGTGCACAATGAGAAGTCTGTCCTGAAGGAAGTCAGTCACCCGTTTCTCATCAGGCTGTGAGTCCCCTCCTGAGGCCTCTCCCCACACACCCTCCCTAGGCCCCTGTGTGTCTCTTCTTGTAAGAAGCAGGGTGGGCCGAGACCGTGGCCTGCGTGCAAAGCCTCAGGCCACAGCAGTCTCCACCTGTCAGGTCTTATCAGCCTCTGATCTCGGAGCTGGAAAACCTCCAGGGCTCCTGACCTCCATGGCTGACCAGGTCCAAAAAGAAATGCTCTGTGTTCAGAAGTCCATGCCCAAGGCCCCTAGCTCCTCTCCTGGGTGAGCCAAGTACCTCTGCCTGGAAAAGGATGCAAGGATCTTTGTCTCCTCACCTCCTTGGGTTCTGCTTCTATAGCTCTCTGGAGAACTGGTTAAGTTGATTTTTAAGGGACCACAGTCTTTTGGACGGGGCTGGGCTTCAGGTTTCGTGGGTTTCTGGTTGACTGTGGATGAGAGATATCCCATTTAGATGCAGCCCACACCCTTCCAGCTGATGGTACACAACAGTCTTATGTCCTAGGGTAGGTGTGTGAGTCCATTCGGGCTGCTATAACAAAGGATCTTAGACTCGGTAATTTACAAATAACAGACATTTGCTTCATGGTTCTGGAGGCTAGAAAGTCCAAGATCAAGACATGGCAGATTCAGTGTCTGGTGAGGATCCGCTCCCTGGTTCATAGATGGCGCCTTTTCACTGTGTCCTCATATGGTGGAAGGGGCAAGGGATCTCTCTGGGGTCCCTTTTATAAGGGCACTCGTCCCATTCATGAGACTCCACCCTCATGACCTCCCAAAGGACACACCATCTAACACCATCACCGTGGGGGTTAGGATCCAACATAGTGATTTGGGAGGACACAAGATATTCAGACCATTCCAGCAGGGAATTCCGTTTCCAGCCAGGTGTCTTAGACGAGGATGTCCTGCGTGTCTCTCCTTTCCCTCCATGCGTGCCTTCCATCCAGTTCCCCAAGTCTTCCCTCTGCCGTCTTATTACCACGCCTCTCCTGTCCACCTATCCATCTTCTGCTTTATCTGGGTCCCATCTCTCTGCCCTGATTTTCTGTACTGGCGTCCCTCCTACCTGATCTTTCTCTCCCAGCCTTGCTCCCCTTGAAGACATTCCTCACTTTATAGCCTCACTAGTCCTCCCAGGTACCTCTGCAATGACCTGCCTCTCTCTGGTCATTCTCAGGGAACTCCTGAAGTATCCCATATAAAGCCCCAGCAATGCGGCATCCTCCTACCAATATCCTCATGGACTGGCCTCCTGCCAGCACCTCCCTGCAGGAGAAGGTAGAAGGTGCTGTTCACCCACTCACACCGGTGCTTCTCCCAGGCCACCCTTCATTGACCGGCCTCCTTCTTTGCTCTCATCATTGTCCTTCACTTCCCCCATCTAAGAAACACCTACTTGTTTTCCCTCATTCACCTGCTGTCCCCGGGACACAGGGTGCCTCCCATCATATTATTGAAGCACCTTGTGTGTACCGGAACAAGTGCACCTGCCTTCTCCTCTGGACCCAATGCTGCCTGAGCTTCGAACAAAATCATATGCAGAGGATGGGCATGGTGGCTCATACCTGTAATCCCAGCACTTTGGGAGGCCGAGGCAGGTGGATCACCTGAGGTCAGGAGTTCAGACTAGCCTGGCCAACACGGTGAAAACCCATCTCTGCTAAAAATACAAAAATTAGCTGGGTGTGGTGGTGCACACCTGTATTCCCAGCTATTCAGGAGGCAGAAGCAGGAGAATCGCTTGAACCCGGGAGGCTGAGGTTGCAGTGAGCCGAGATCATGCCACTGCACGCCAGCCTGGGTGACAAGAGTGAGACTCTGTTTCACAAAAACAAAGGAGTTCTTTTGAAGGCTGGGCTTGCAGGTGGGACCCTTCCCTTTCTCGTTTGCTTTGTTGCATTTTTCTGTGGCTTGCAGGTGTCCTAAGCATGATACTGTGGGGTGTGCCTGAAATCTTGGGTGAGGGGCTCCAGTTCTGGGGATTCCACCCTGTTGAAGGTCGAATTGTGTTTCCTGAAAAGATATGTTGAAATCCTCACCCCGACTCCTGTGAATGAAATTGGAATGCTATTTGGAAATAGGGTCTTTGCAGATGTAATTAAAATGCAAGTGGCCAGGCACAGTGGCTCATGCCTGTAACTGTAGCACTTTGGGAGGCTGAGGTGGAAGGATCATTTGAGCCCAGGAGTTTGAGACCAGCCTGGGCAACGTAGCAAGACTCAGTTTCTACAGAAGATTAAACAATTATTCAGGTGTGGTGGTGCACACCTGTGCTCCCAGCTACTAGGAAGGATGAGGCAAGAGGATTGCTTAAGGCCAAGAGCTCGAGGCTGCATTGAGCTGTGATGCCACCACTGCACTCAAGACCCTGTTTATAAAAACAAAACAAACAAAATAAAAATGAAATGCAAGTAGGATGGACTGATTCTGCTGTACGGTGTGCTTTTAACCTTGTGTGACTGGTGTCCTTACGAGAAAAGGAAGGAGACACAGACACAGAGACGGCCGAACACCGAGAGGAGGACACCTTGTGAGGATAGAATTAGAGGTTGGAGGAATGGTGCATCTCCAAGCCAGGGGACTCCAAGGATTGCCGGCTACTCCCAGAACCTGGGAGAGAGGCCGGGGACAGATTCTCCATCAGAGCCTGCAGAAAAACCAACCCCACCAACACCATCATGCTGAACTTTGGATTTGGGGCTCCAAAGTCATGAGAGAATACCTTTCTTTTCTTTCTGCCTTTCCTTTTCCTTTTCCTTTTTTTTTTTTTTGAGACAGAGTCTTGCCCTGTCACCCAGGCTGGAGTGCAATGGTGCAATCTCGGCTCACTGCAGCCTCCACCTCCCAAGTTCCAGCGATTCTCCTGCCTCGGCCTCCCAAGTAGCTGGGACTACAGGCCCGCACCACAATGCCCAGCTCACTTTTGTATTTTTAGTGGAGACAGGGTTTCACTATTCTTTCTTTCTCTTTTCTATTCTTTTTTTTCTTTTCTTCCCTCCCTCCCTCCCTCCCTTCTCTCTCTTTCTCTCTCCTCTCCTCTCCTCTCCTCTCTTCTCTCTTTGTCTTTCCTTTTCTCTCTCTTTCTTTCCCTCCCTTCTTCCCTTCCTTTCTTCATTTCTCTTTCTTTCTTGACGGGGTCTCACTCCTTCTTGCCCAGGCTGGAATTCAGTGGCACAGTCATGGACCACTGCAGCCTCTACCGCCTCCTAACTAGCTGAGACTACAGGTATGTGCCCCCACGCCTGACTAACTTTTAAAAGTTTTTGTAGGATGAGGTCTTGCTGTGTTGCCCAGGCTGGTCTCAAACTCTTGGCCTGAATCTCTCCTCCTGCCTCAACCTCCCAAAGTGCTGGGATTGCAGGTGTCAGCCACTGTACCTGGACTGAGAATGCATGTCTGTTGTCTGCTGCATCCCCCCACCCCAACCCTCAGTTTGTGGTACTTTGTTAATGATAGCCCTGAGGAACTCACACACACCCCCTGCGCCTCCTGGAGCAGGACAGCAGCCTAGGCGATGGGCTCCTGAGTACTCTACAGTTCGCAAATCTAAAATCCCACAGAAGAACCGCAGGGACATGAGAGTGGGTGGGGTGTGCAAGTGAGAGAATTCCCCGGGACGGAATTCTTGAACTCCCGCAAGTTAAAAAATAGGGAGGAGCTTGCAGAACAGAGCTTTAGTTAGATAGTGCTCCTTTCTTCAAGCCAGGATAGCTCACGACTGTTTTCCTTAGCAGATAAGGTGGATTCCTGCAGGGACATGGATTCTGATTTTGATGTTCCCTACTTTCAATTAAGGAACAAAGTCATTTACGTTTCTTAAGTCTCATATAAAGCCCTAGAAACTTTAGAAATTCTGTCCAAAGTTACCTATGTTGGTTTATTTTTATCTTTTATATATAAAAAAAGTATATATATTTAGATTTAAATTTAGAGACAGGGTTTTGCTCTGTGGCCCATCTTGGAGTGCAGTGGCGCAGTCACGGCTCACTGCAGCCCCAACCTCCCGGGCTTAAGCCATCCTCCTGCCTTAGCCTGCAGAGTAGCTGGGACTATAGGCACCCACCACTACACCCTGCTAATGTTTTTATTTTTAATTTTTAAAAAATATATGTGTATATTTTTCACAATCTCTTTGGTGAAGATAATGTTTTTGTTTGTTTTCTATGAACAGGGTCTTGCTATGTTGCCCAGGTTGGTCTTGAACTTTAGGCTGCAAGCAATCCACTTGCCTTGGCCTCCTGGCATGCTGGGATTACAGATGTGCACTACCACACCTGCCCCATTTTAAAATTTTCTGTAGAGACGGGGTCTCACTTTGCTGCCCAGGCTGGTCTCAAACTCCTGGGCTCAAATGATCTTCCCACCTTGGCCTCCCAACATGCTGAGATTACAGATGTGAGCCACCGTGCCTGGCCTATTTCAGTCTTTTAAGGAGTGAAATTTCTCTGCACCATGATAGCTTTTGAAGAGGACATTTTGGATGCTTCATGAATTGTCCTTTGCCTGTACAGCTCACCGGCTCCTCTGAGTGCTGGTTATAGTCGAATGTGAGCTGTTATTTGTATGTCAGGTCCGCCTGGTGGTGGTGCCAAAAAGCATGAATTTTTCCTCATCATTTAAAGTCTACGTGGAATTTAAGGCCACTGTTGATATTATTCTTGGGAAGATTTTATTCAGTGTTTTGGGAAAACGTGGCAGGAACTCATTTCAGAATTCTCTGATTTGGGGCTGAGCTCAGTGGCTCACACCTGTAATCCCTGCGTTTTTGGAGGCCAAGGCGGGAGGATCACTTGAGACCAGGAGTTCCAGACCAGCCTGGGCAACATAGTGAGATCTTGTCTCTTAAGGAAAAAAAATAAAAGAAAATTCTAGCCTGGCCAATGTGGGGAAACCCTGTCTCTACTAAAAATACAAAAATTAACTGGGCATGGTGGCGCACGTCTATAACCCAGCTACTTGGGAGGCTGGGACACTAGAATCTCTTGAGCCTGGGAGGCAGAGTTTGCAGTGAGCCAAGATCGTGCCACTGCACTCCAGCCTGGGTGACAGAGCGAGACTTCGTCTCAACAACAAAACAAAACAAAACAAAGCAAAACATTTCTTTGATTTTGAAATAGTGCAGAAAACAAGGCAGGCCCTGAAGTCCACAGCTCTTGTGAAAAGTTTTGGATCTAGAGAAATGATTGTCAACAATGAGCCTTTAAAGACTTAATGGTGATAGCAGTTTACAGGTGACTTTTCCCAAAAAATTACAGAAAATGAGTTTGCCACTTGGGCATGTTGACTCACACTTATAATCCCAGCATTTTAGGAAGCTGAGGTGGGAGTGTCCCTTGCGCCCAGAAGTTTGAGACCAGCCTGGGCAACATGGCAAGACCCTGTCTCTACAAAAAATACAAGAATTAGCTGGGTGTGGTGGGGGTGCCTGTAGTCCCCGCTACTCAGGAAGCTGAGGTGGGAGGATCACTTGAGCCTGGGAGGCGGAGGTTGCAGTGAGCCGAGATTGTGCCACTGCACTCCAGCCTGGGGGACAGAGAAAGACCCTGTCTCAAAAAAGAATCCAAAAAACAATGTGGACTTCGAGAGGGTGATGTAACTTAGCCCATGAGACCTCCTTAGTGACTTGCTGAGAATTGATCTTTCAGTGCCCTGCAGTATTATGATAACCTGCTATAGCATTTTGCTTTTTCTGTGCATTAACACTTCAGGGACCAAGTGGCTTTAAGAACTGGATTAAAGTTGATTCAGTGCATTCAGGCACTTGGCATTCCCTGTATATAACACGAGAGAGCACGCTGGGTCTGGCCAGCCCCATGGATAAGATGCTGGAGGGTGTCCAACGTTGCATAATGAGGAGCATGTCTTAGAGGAGAATCCTAGATCCTCTGTGAAGAATGAATTTCATCCTCCCAGCTGTGCAGCTTCTCTTCTAAATGTAAGTTGCCTTGCTCAACATCTGTTTTCCATACTGGCAGTTTTAGGCCTTGGACTTCTTGATGAAAGTATAAAACAAGGACTTTAAGTGGAGGTGCCTCACCATTATGGCTGGAGGAGTCTCTGGGGTGGGGCCATCCTGCAGACTTCAGGGTGTTGGGGAGTGTCCCTGGGCTCCACCCACCAGGGGCCAGGAGCAGCAACCTCAGTTATGAAAAGCAGACATGTCTCCATACGTAACCAAGTGTTCCTTCAGGGAGGGAGGGCAAAGTTTTCTCCACCAGTGAACCACTGTGATGGCAGACTACCGACAGAGAGATGATAGATACGATAGGTAAGCATATGTTGAGATGGATAGGTGATAGGTAATAGATATTAAGATAGGTGTAAGTGATGGGTGATTGATAGGTGAACAGATAGATGATGGGGAGCTAATAGATGATATTAAGATAGGTGATAATAGATATTAATAGAGACAGTTATAGATGATAGATGATAGATACTGAGATGGGTAGGTGATTGATTGATAGATTAATGACTGATTGCATATAGACAGAGCTCTCATGCTAAAAGAGAGTTTCTCAGCCTCAGCAGTGCTGACACATGGGGCAGGATTATGGAGGACTGTGTAGTGGGGCATCCTGTGCACTGTAGGGTGTTGAGCAGCGTCCCTGGACTCCACCCAGCAGATGCCAAGAGCACCAATCCCATCTGTGACGAGTGTCTAAAGACGTCTCTAGATACTGCTAAGTTTCCCTTATGGGGGGACAAAAAGTTATCCCCGGTTGTGAACCACTATGACAGATCGTTGATTGATGGATGGATGGATGGATGAATGGATGGATGGATGGATAGAGATCAGTATTGAGACAGATATTTGATAGATGACAGATATTGAGGTAGATGATAGCTATAGATTATAGGTGATTGATAGATATTGAGATCAGTGATTGATAGATGATAGCTATAGATGATAGCTGATTGATAGATAACTGGTAGCTATACATGGTAGATGGTTGATAGATATTGAGATAGATAGGTAATTGATTGATAGATTGATGATGGAACGTATTAGTAGAGTTTCTCAACCTCAGCACTGCTGACATTTGGGGCTGGAGGATTCTCTGTGGTGGGACCATCCTGTGCACTGTAGGGTGCTGAGCAGTGTCTCTGGGCTCCATCCACCAGATGCCTCTAGCACCCCCACTCCAGTGTGACAGCCAAAGATGTCTCCAGACATTGTCCTGTGTTTATTGTCGGGAGCAGAATCAGCCCCGTTGACACCCACTGTAGCGGATGCACAGACAGATAACTACCTGTGTGTGTGGAGTCCCTTTGTCCCTTTTCTGCCCCAGCCCTTGAGCCTGTAGCCTCACTCTTCTGTCATGATTGATTGGCTTATGGGCCAAACTGTGGTTCCAGTGCCGTATTATCTATGGCACAGCAGCTGAGCCAAGCCAGTGAGTTTGGTCTGTGGTTGCAGGGCTTAGCCAACTTTCTTCTACAGAACTTGGAAGGGAAGAGGTCTCTCCACTCCGGGCCACATCCTTCTAGTTCCTGGATGACCGCTCGCTTCTCCATGGAGAGAAGTTCATGCCAGCACCTCTTCTTCAGGGAGGGTGGATGCATCTCTTGGAAACATCTTTTTTTAAAGTCTGCAAACTTGAGTGTGGTCCCCGTCGTCACTGGTACTTGTTGGGGGTAGGAGTAAAATCGTTCCTTTGTTTTCCTGAGAGTTCAGGAAGAAAGAACACCATGTTCTCTCCTTTTATTTATTTATTTATTTTGCTCTCTATTTGAATTTTAAAAGCAAAAATCTAGAAATAGCGCTTCTTGCTCTGTCATCACTGCCTGCAAAGCATAGAGACCAGAGTGAAGGCAGGCAGCTCCTGGATCTTCTCTTCCTCTTCTTTGGCCAAAAAATGATACATTGCATGTTTAGTATTTGGGGCAAAGCAGACGCTTCAAAAAGGGAGGCTTATTTTATTATCTATATTTTTCTTTTTTATTATTTCTTACCTTCATTCCCTTTTTCTATGTATGAAAAGGGAGGTTTAAATTCTTGCAAGAGAATGCAATTGTAGTGTCTTCTGAATAGAGTTTTCCGTTTGATGCCAAGCCTTCCGGTGCCTGCGTAGGCTGAGAAGAGTCCCAGCGATACGTGGAAAAGGGGCCTTACCAGCTTTGGAGGGCAAGAGGTAGGGGGTGAAGATGAAATGGACACCTAAGGAGAATTTTGCAGGAGGAGTAGGGGTTTATTGACTGAAAGGGGTAGGTGGTGGAAAATCATTCTAGACAGGGAGTGACACGGAAGCCATGAGTCACTACGGGGGCAGGAGGGACATGGGGGAGAAATTGAAATCTGGGTTCATCCAGGAGGTGGACACAGGCATGCAGTGAGCTCAGATGTGTAGGAGACTGCCGTGGGGACTGGGATGTGAGGAGGACTGGCTCTGGCTCAGCTGTGCCTTTGGGCTGCTGGACATGGAGGAAATCCAAGGAGGGAGAGTGCATTCCAATTTGGGAAACTGAGGGCAAAACATCTGCAGGCAACTGTCTCAGAAGAGCGCCTGAGGCAGGGTCCTTGGAGGGAGGAAGCCACAGGTGGACGGAGCCACCTAGGGCTGCTAGGTCCCCTTGTTTAAGGGCTAGTTGCAGTGGAGCCAGGTCGGAAAGTAGAACCGTTCCGGAGCCTTGCGTGGCATAGAGAGATGTTGGAGGAGATGGGATGACGACGGCTCATTTTCTTCTTCTCACGACAAAAGCCCAGCTTTATGGCAGCCTTTGGAGGGAGGAGGACCAACTTCTGTATTAGGCATCTCCAAATTAGTGAGGCTGATTTGCCTGTTCATAAAAACAAAAGCAGAAGCGAAAAAATCCCTTAGAGGAGAAGCCGTCCCCGCAGACCCTGCAAATAAAAGACAGCAGATCAGGTTTGCAGATGGAAAGTGCTGCTGTCAGCTAAAGATGAGGACAGAGCAGCTCAGCCGAGGTCACTGGCGAGGAGGGGGAGGGGACTGGGAAACCTCCCTTGTCTCAGTCGTTGTCGATGACATTGACCCTTTCTTTATGTTGACTTTCCCCCCCATTCATAGATGCATAGATTGCGCTCTATGCTGGAAAACATTCTTTAAAATTTAATTTTTTTTATTTTGTTAACATATATCACATGACATTTTACATTTTACTATTTTTTTTTTTTTTTTTTTAAAGAAATGAATTCTTGCTCTGTTGCCCAGGCCACAGTGCACTGGTGCAGTCATGGCCCACTGCAGCCTCAACCTTCTGGGCTCAGGTGATCCTCCTGCCTCAGCCTCCCAAGTAACTGGGACTATGGGTGCGCACTACCACGCCTGGCTAATTTTTAAATTTTTGGTAGAGACAGGGTCTTGCTGTGTTGCACAGGCTGGTCTCCAACTGCCAGGCTCAAGCAGTCCTCCTCCCTCAGGCTCCCAAGTAAAGCTGGGACTACAGGCACATGCCACCAGGCCCAGTTAATTTTTAAATTTTTGGCAAAGATGTGATCTTGCTTTGTTGCCCAGGCTGTTCTCAAACTCCTGACCTCACTCAATCCTCCTGCCTTGGCCTCTCAAAATGCTGAGATTACAGGCATGAGCGTCCATGCCCGGCCTCATTTTAACCATTTTTAAAATGTGCAGTTCATGGCCGGCACAGTGGCTTATACCTGTAATCCTAGCACTTTGGGAGGCCGAGGTGGGCAGATCACGAGGTCAGGAGATCGAGACCATCCTGGCTAACATGGTGAAACCCCGTCTCTACTAAAAATACCAAAAGTTAGCCAGGCGTGGTGGCGGGCACCTATAGTCCCAGCTACTTGGGAGGCTGAGGCAGGAGAATGGTGTGAACCCGGGAGGCAGAGCTTGCCGTGAGCTGAGATCGCGCCACTGCACTCCAGCCTGGGGTACTGAGCGAGACTCCATCTCAGGGAAAAAAAAAAAGCGTACAGTTCACTACTCGGGAGGCTGAAGCGGGACGATCACTTCAACCCGGGAGGCGGAGGTTGTAGTGAGCTGAGATTGTGTCGCTGCACTTTATCCTGGGCAACAGAGTAAGACTCTGTTTCAGGGAAAAAAAAAAAAAAAAAAAAAAAGCACGGTTTAGTGGCATGGAGCACATTCATGTTTCTATGCAACTGCTCCCCATCCCCATCCATCTCCGGAACTCCTTTTCATCTTCCCCAGCTGAAACTCTGTCCTCATGAGACACGCCCTAGTGCCCCTCCCTCCAGCCCCGCCCCGGCAACCTCCCTTGTACTCTCTGCTCTATGAATTTGGTGATTCTAGGAACCTTATATAGGCAGAATCCTACAGCGTTTGTCCTTTTGTGGCTGGCTTCTTTCAGTTACTGTAATGTCCTTCAGATTCCCCCATCCTGTAGAAAGGAATTTCCCTGCTTTCTAAGCCTGGGTAGTATCCCATCGTGTAGAGGATACAGCATGTTGTGTTTATCCATTCATTCATCCATGGACACTGGGGTGCCTTCCACCTCTTGGCTGTAGTGAATAATGCTGCTCTGAACACGATTCCGCAAATATCTGTTCCATTGCCTGCTTTCAGCTGCTTGGATACATTGTTTTAATTTTGTTGTTGTTTGAGATGGAGTCTCCCTCTGTCACCCAGGATGGAGTGCAGCGGTGCAATCTTGGGTCACTGCAACCTCTGCCTCCTGGATTCAAGTGATTCTCCCACCTCAGCCTCCTAAGTAGCTGCGATTACAGGCATGCACCACCACCCCCAGCTAATTTTGTATTTTTAGTAAATACGGGTTTTCGCCTAGTTGACCGGACTGATCTGGAATTTCTGACCTCAGGTGATCTACCCGCCTGGGCCTCCCAAAGTGCTGGGATTACAGGCATGAGCCACCACCCAGGCCCCTCAAATATATTTTTAGTATTATAATTAGATGCCTTTCCCACTGATGCAGGGCGCCTGTGCAGTGTTTTTAGTTATGTATTTTTCTTGAGGCTTGCCTCAAGTTTTCCTTTCTTCCACTCACCCTCCCTCATTGCCAGGTAACTATTTGACAGCCTAGTGTGGATCCTTCTGTACTTTTCTTTGTGTTAAAAAAGCCCCCTCACACACACGCACACACACATGTGCACATGCACACACACATATATGCATGCATGCACACACGCACACGTGCCCCATGCAGTTTTGGCCTCATGCCACTAGAGTCTGCATCATTTTTGTCTCTTGTTTTCTTGGAGATCCCTCTGGGGTATTTTGAGGAAGGGAAGTTGTAGTATTATTGTTGTTGTTGATTTTTAGACATTCAGGGGCACACGTGGACGTTTGGTACATGGGTGTATCGTGTCATGGTGAGCTTTGGGCTTCTAGTGTACCCCTTACCCAAATAATTAACATTGTACCCGATAGGTAATTTCTCGGCCCTCAACCCCTTCCCAACGTTTCCCTTTTGGGAGTCCCCGTATCTGTTATTTCCATTTCTATGTCCATGTGGACCCACTGTTGAGTTCTCACTTTTGAGCGAGACTGTGTGGTATTTGACTTTGTGTCTCAGTTATTTTACTTAGGATAGTGGTTTCCAGTTCCATCCCTGTCGTTGCAAAAGACATGATATTATTTTTGATGGTGGTGTTGATATACTACATTTTCTGTGGCTTTTATATACTAAATTTTCTTTATCCAGTCATCTATTGGAATGGCGGTTATAAAAACTCAAAAAAATCCAGGCATGGTGGCCCACGCCTATAATCCCAGCACTTTGAGAGACCCAGGCAGGAGGATCGCTTGAGCCCAGGAGTTTTAGACCAGCCTGGGCAATATAGTGAGACCCTGTCTCTACAAAAAGCTCAAAGAAATAGCGAGGGATGGTGTTGCATGCCTGTAGTCACAGGTCTTCAGGAGGCTGAGGTGGGAGAATGCTGGAGCTCAGGAGTTGAAGGCTGCAGTGACCTATGATCGCACCGCCGCACTCCATCCTGTGCAACAACAGAGTGAGACCCTATCCAGGAAAAAAAACAAAACAGTAAGAAAACAACAGATGGTGTGGAAGTGGAGGAAAGGGGCCGTGGATGTGCTGCTGGTGCGGAGGAGGCCTTCCAGTGCATGCGGCAGAGGGGGTGACCTCACTTTCTCGTCGAGAGGAGCTCAGCTGTGCAAGGCAGAGTTGCAGAGGATGGGAGGGTGGATGTGACCCTAGGAGCAAGGCTGTGTGCCTGTGGGCACGCACTTCCTGGTGACGTTTCCTTGGACCCCACAGTGGGAAACAGGAGCGCCTCTGCCCTCTCATTCCTCTTGCTCTGTATTTGCATTCGCTGTCTTGCTGGTCTCCAGATTCCCAAGCGCTGCTGCCAACCCAAGCCTTCAGCCTGCCAAGCTACACGTGTGTGCCCACTTCACCATTCTCTGAGCCTTCTGCTCAGATACCTCTCACCAAAAATAAGTTCCTGCTCTTCCTCCTTGCCCCTCAGCCCTAGTCAGTTCCTCATTTGCACTTCCCCATTTCGGAAGCGGTCCTTCCAGCTCTTGGGGCTCACCTAGGAACCAGTTTTTATTCCTTTTCTGTGACTGCATTCACTGTAATCCTGAGTCCTGCCCTTTTTATTTTTTATTTATTTTTTTTTTTTAAAGAGATGTGGTCTTGCTCTCTCATCCAGGCTGGAGTGCAATGGTGCAGTCATGGCTCACTGCGTCCTTGACCTTCTGGGCTCAAGAGATCCTCCCACCTCAGCCACCCAAGTAGTTGGGACCACACATGCGTACCACTATGTCCAGCTAATTAAATTTTTTTTTTTTTTGTAGGGAGAGGATCTCACTGTGTTGCTCAGGCTGATCTCAAACTCGTAGTTTCAAATGATTCTCCTGCCTCGGCCTCCTAAGTAGCTAGGATTACAGGTGCGCACCACCATGCCTTGCCCCTTTCCAATTCTAAAACCCGTCTCCAGAGCCCATCCACGTCAATGCTGTCTTCACAGAAGCCACCATAGCTTATCTAGATGCCCTCCCCTGCTCTCCATTGATCTCCCGTCTCTGCTGGGCTCACCCCTGCCTCCCGTATCAGCCCAAACCTTTCTAATGTGAAAATAGGCAGGGCGCGGTGGCTCATGCCTGTAATCTCACCACTGTCAGAGGCTGAGGCGAGAGGATTGCTTGAGGCCAGGAGTTTGAGACCAACCTGGGCATCTTAGTGAGACCCCATCTCTAGTTTTTTTTTTTTAAAGACAGGGCCTTTCTCTATTGCCCAGGCTGGAGTGCAGTGGTGCCATCGTAGTTCACTGCAGCCTCATTCTCCTGGGCCCAAGTTATCCTCCCACTTCAGCCTCCCAGGTAGCTGGGACTACAGGCCTGCACCACCAAGCCTGGCTAATTTTTAAATTTTGGAGGTCTTGCTATGTTGCCCAGGCTGATCTTGAACTCCTGGGCACAAGTGATTCTGCTACCTCTGTCTCTCAAGTAGATAGGAGTATAGGTGTACATCACCATGACCACCTAACTTTTAATTTTTTTTTTTTTTTTTTTGAGGCAGAGTTTCGCTCTGTCCCCCAAGCTGGAGTGTAGTGGTGTGATCTCGGCTCACTGCAAGCTCTGCCTCCCAGGTTCACGCCATTCTCCTGCCTCAGCCTCCCAAGTAGCTGGGACTACAGGTGCCCACCGCCACGCCCGGCTAATACTTTGTATTTTTAGTAGAGACGGGGTTTCACCGTGTTAGCCAGGATGGTCTCGATCTCCTGACCTCGTGATCCACCCACCTTGGCCTCCCAAAGTGCTGGGATTACAGGCATGAGCCACCACACCTGGCCCTAAATTTTAATTTGTTTGTAGAGATGTGATCTTGCTTTGTTGCCTAGGCTGGTCTTGAGCTCCTGGGCTCAAGTGATCTGCCACGTTGGCCCCCCAAAGTTCCAGAATTACAGATGTGAGCCACTGCACCTGGCCTCCAGTTTTCTTTTATGTCCCTCCCCAGTCTTCCTTTGGCCTTCAGCTGTGGGGACAGAGATGCCCCCTGCCTCCTGGTCCCCACCTTCTACCTGGCCTTGCAAGACCCCCTCCAGCCATCCTTCCAAGTTTACTATGTAATGTCTGTTCCCCATCACGCCTGCAGAGCTCGTGACAGTCACAAGATCTGCCCTTCCTGAGGACATGATGTACCGAGGACATTGCTTGGCACATAAGGGGCCCTTGTGCAAAACCTCTGGGAACCAGTGAAGAACGTGGCTGTTGAGTTACTGATTAATGTGTTGGCGAATTCACTGATTCCTGAGGCTAGTACGTACCGTAAGGGTTAGATCTTGAACATGCTTCTCATATCCGTTGTGACAAACCCTCTTATCTTCTATTGCTTTTGAACTTTTGTAGACGTGATGTCAGGGGCAGAGTCACACAGTTAACTGGAATCGTGGAACTGATGCATCGGTTTCTAATTTTCTAAACTCAGATGTGAAATCACCTGTGGTCACTAAACTCTGTCCCATTCCACAGTCCCTGCACATGATGACTTAAGTTTTGTAAATGTTTTTTGGAGATAGTAAAGGCAGTATCTCTTTCAACATTTTTGTCCCTTATCTTTAGTGATACCCAGCTCTGTACAAGTTCTGTCCATGTAAGCAAAGTCTTTTTTTTTTCCCAGATAAGGTCTCGCTCTGTCACTGAGGCTGGAGTGCAGAGGTTCAGTCATAGCTCACTGCAGCCTTCAACTCCTGGGCTCAGGCTGTCCTCCCACCTCAGCCTCTTGAGTACCTGGGACTATAGGCGTGCACAAACCACACCTGCCTTATCTTTTTAATTTTTTCCAGAGACAGAGTCTCCCTATGTTGCCCAGGCTAGTCTCAAACTCTTGGTCTCAAGTGATCCTCCTGCCTCAGCCTCCCAAAGTGCTGGGATTACAGGTGTGAGCCACCACACTTGTCTGCAAAGTCTTACTGATTTGAAGGAAGATTTGAAGGAAGGATGTCTCAGAGAACTTTTTTTTTCTTCTAATATTTACTTAATCTTATTGATTTGGGGAAGGGCAAGGGAATCCCAGTTTTCTAGATTTTTTTTCCTTATAGGAATATGTTCTTACTTGGCTACCTCTCTTTATAAACTGTTACTTCTTAAAGATACTGAAGGGTGATCCCACATTAGTGTATAGGCAAAAATGGTGTGTTCACTTCATATATACTGATTAGATGACTTTGTTAAATCTTGTAGTTTGTTGATGTTGATTTTACCGAGACACTTGTGGAACAAATATATTTTCATACAACCTTACACATCTCAGTAGTTTTCCCCACTCATGCAGTAACTTTTTCTCCCCTGCTTTCCCTCCTCCTCTCCTTACCTCTTCTCCACTCCCCTCCTCCCCTCTTCCCTTCCCTCCTCTTCTCATTTGATACAAAGCCCTAACTCTCTTCCTCTACAGATCATCCTACCCGTAGTTGAAATTGCAACTTCCCCTGCAAGCCAGGTGACCGAACCTGAGATCTTTGTATTGTCAGGGCTTGCATATTCTACATGCCTGCTTAATCCTGAAAGTTCTTTCATTCCTCCCTTCTAACCTACCCAAATCCTTCTAATCTCCCACTATGGTTAATTATCTCTGATGCTCCTAAAGGGTGACCTGCTGCTACATTGTGACAAGGTGATGCATTGTTCTTAAGAGGATCTGTGCAGATTATTATCCCAGAGTGGGGTGGATGGGGGAGGATACAGGATATATCCAAAGAATGTGTTGCAAACTAATTGACAGGAGAGAGAGAGGGAGAGAGAGAGTGTTTTGTGTGTGTGTGTGTGTGTGTGTGTGTGTGTGTGTGTAGGCATGCATCCATCTTTTTCTTGCATACTTGAGCCATAGGGAAATAGAGCCATATATATTCTCTTCAACCAAATTAACAGTTGTAGACAGTGGTCTTGCTATTGCTTTGACCGTTTATGGTATTTTCAAGAGCTCAGTGTTACCCCCAGATCTTCAGTATCACACCTTGGCTGGTCAGTTGTAGCTACATTTTCCTTCCACCTTGTGCCCTGAAGAAATTTAGAAAGTCACCAGCTGACACACAAGTTTATTGTAAAAGTTCATTAGTACCATAGTATTTGGACCTTGGAAAATATTTCACCACCAGAACAGTGAAATCGTGGTTGTCTTCTAAGCTCATCCACAAAAATACAGTTTGACTGTCATGCATTTGAGATACCGTGCACTTAATCATGAAATATTACTGAGAGGAACACTCTTGCCCAACAGTGGTGCAAAGCAGAAAAATAGGGCATTTAGCTAGGAGAAAATGACTCGAGATGTCAGCGATAAGATGGAAAGAATGTGGGTATGTGGCAGGTCTTTTACAACTCCAACAGATTGCTCTAGAAAACAGTCACTACATACCAAAATTAGCCAGTCACGATGGCATGCGCCTGTAATCCCAGCTACTCGGGAGGCTGAGGCAGGAGAATCACTTGAACCCGGAGACGGAGGTTGCAGTGAGCCAAAATTGTGCTATTGCACTCCAAGCCTGGGCGACAGAGCAAGACTCTGTCTCAAACAACAACAACAACAACAAAAAACCGCTCCATCACAATACTTCTCCCTCCTCATGTACTCTCCCTGCTTCCCTTTATGCCTCAAGACCACACATTTTGAACTTGCTGAGCTGTAGGAAGTGAATGGAGAGGTGGGCCACAGGTGCACAGCCTTTAGTAACTGAGGAAAAAGAAAAAAGAAATTTCTAACCCTGGCTTCCTGAGCTCCCTTCAGCAACCCAGCTGCTAAGGGGCAGGAATCCAGCAGCAAGGTGGAGAGAGGAAGGCATTCCTACAACCTGTATTTGTGGGTCCTCCACACTCCAGCATCATTAGTCCCCCAACTCCAGCATTGTTGCGGAATCTGCAAATTTAAAAGTGCATTAGGTAAGAGCCTTTTTTATAAGAGGCCTATATTTTTGCCAATACATAAAAACATTGTGATTAGTCAAATAAATGTTCGTTTAAAACTCACAGTAGCATGTTGTCTATTTTTTTTTCCTTTTAGAAATGGGGTCTCGCTCTGTCACCCAGGTTGGAGTGCAGTGGTGTGATCATAGCTCACTGCAGCCTCTAATTCCTGGGCTCAAGGGATCCTCCCACCTCCGCCTCCTGAATTGCTTGGATGCCACCATGCCTGGCTGATTCTTTTATTGTAGAGATGGGATCTTGCTGTGTTGCTCATGCTGCTTTCGAACCCCTGGCCTCAAGTGATCCTCCTGCCTCGGCTTCCCAAAGTGCTGGGATGACGGGCATTGAGCCTCCGTGCCCAGCCTATGATTTTTCTTAGCATTAATCTCTGTGTCATTGCAAGCTCTCTCGCATGTCCTTGCCTTCATTCTACATTGTTTTGGTGGAATGGCCCGTACTAGCAGACAAGACCGTCCGGTCGACCTTGAGCATCCTTCCCTGTCCTCAGGGAAGGTTTCCTGGGCATCATTTTGTTTTCTTTGTACACCAGCGGGTGCAGCTCATTAGAATGAGCTTGCAGGGGAGCATCTGTGATAGCATCATGATCAGATGAGACATAACTGGCGCGGGTCCTGGTTATGGTTGAGGACCTTTATGCTCCTGATTCTACTGGGTGCCTTCTACTGGTGAAGGCTCATGTGCTCATGGAAACACGGGCATGCTGGTGTCTTCTGAGTCCTCTCCAAAAACAAAGCCCAGGTCAGGTACAGTGGCTCACGTTTGTAATCCCAGCACTTTGGGAGGACGAGGCAGGAGGATTGCTTGAGCCCTGGAGTTCAAGACCAGCCTGGGCAACACAGTGAGACCCCGTCTCTAAAAATAATAGTAATAAAAATTAGCCAGGCCTGGTGGCATGCACCTGTAGTCCTAGCTACTTGGGAGGTTGAGGTGGGAGGATTGCTTGAGCCCGGGAAGTTGAGGCTGCATGAGCCATGACTGCACCACTGCACTCCAGCCGGGCAGACAGAATAAGAACCTGTTTCAAAAACAAACAGACCGGGCACGGTGGCTCACACCTGTAATCCCAGCACTTTTGGAGGCCGAGGCGGGTGGATCACCTGAGGTCAGGAGTTCGAGACCAACCTGGCCAACATGGTGAAACCCCGTCTCTACTAAAAATACAAAAATTAGTTGGGCGTGGTGGTGGGCGCCTGTAATCCCAACTACTTGGGAGGCTGAGGCAGGAGAATCGCTTGCACGCAGGAGGCGGAGGTTTCAGTGAGCTGAGATTGCACCATTGCACTCCAGCCTGGGCAACTAGAGCAAAACTCTGTCTCAAAAACAAACAAACAAAAATCCCAAAGCCCTTAGTTCCAAATCTTGCCTCATTCCCCATCCTCCCCCATCTTTAGGTGAAAGCGTTCTTTCATTATCAGTGCATATCTCTCCAAACTGTATTTATATTTGCGCTGAGATGTTGAATGCACAGACGCACCTCAGTATCTTCTGTTCCTTCTTTCATCCCTACCGCCACCTTCCTTAATTTCTCATTGCTGCATTTTCTTCCATTAATCAACACCTTTGTAAGGAGAAGAACCTCAGGCAAGCTCCCACAAGCAAGTGCTTCGAAATACTTCATTTCGGGCTTTTTAAAAGGGCTACTTTTTCCCAGCAGGTTTGGGATGCAGTCTGCTAGTTTATTGTTAATTCTCAGGCTTAATGATAGTTCCAGGTTACTGAATCAGGTGTGATCTCTGAAGATGTGTGTGTTGTAGTTAGTTAGCGCTGCCATAACAAAGTAGCATAGACGGGGTAGATTAAACACTGATTTATTGTTTTATAATTCTCGAAGCTAGAATTTTGAGAAGAACGTGTTAACAGGGCCAGTGCCTCCTGAGCCCTCTCTCATACACTTCTAGACGCCGTCTTCTCTCTGTGTCCTCACGTGGTTGTCCCTCTGTGCATGTCTGTGTCCTCATCTCCTCTTCTTTGGACTCCAGTCCTGTTGGAATTGGGCCCATTCTAGTGACCACATTTTACCTTAATCACCTGTTTATATGCCCTGTCTCCAAATACAGTCACATTCTGAGGTCCTGAGAATTTGGACTTCAACATGTGGATATTGGGAGGACACAGTTCAGCCCATAGCACACTGTTGGCTGGTTTATTATGAGACTGTGATATTTACTCTTCATTCATCCCAAGACAGTGAGAACTTTACCCATGTCCCAGGATACACATATGTTAACCTCTGCTGTTGTCTGAATGCATCCCTTCCAAATTCATATACTGAGACAGTAACCCCCAGAGCTATGGAATTAAAAGGTGGAGCGTTGGGGGAAGCGATTAGATCGTGAGGGTGAAGCCACTGAACGGGACCAGTGCCCTCGGTGAAGGGGTCCGAGGGAGCCTGTTTCCCCATTTTCCCCTGGGTCCGTGGGAGGACACAGCGACAAGGGCCCTTCCCTCAGGAATGAGCCCTTACCACGCAGTTCATCAGCAGGTGCCCTGACCTCGGACGTCCAGCCTTCAGAACTGAGGGGAATACATTGTTCTTATTTGTAAGGCCCCTTAGTATATGGTGTTTTTGTGATAGCAGCCAGAATGGAGTAAGACAACATCTATGTAACATCTATGGAACTTGTACTTTAATATCCATCTATATGCTTCTCCCAATATCTGATTATACACCTCTTAACATCTACACGCGTCTTAGCATCTACCTATACTGATGGATTACACCGTTCTATATGCAGACCTTAGCACCTGTCTATACCCAGAGTCACATCTACACACACGCAGATCCTAACATCTGTCTGTACGCACACCTTAGCATCTATCACATATGTTAGCATCTATCTACACCTACATATTAACATCTACCTCCACCCATATCCTAATCTGTCTACACCCACAGAGCAACACCAGTCTACATCCGCCTCCGCCCATATCCTAACGTCTCTCTATACCTCTGTTAATATCTATCGACGTTCATAGTCTAATATCGGTCTTTATGAGTATATTAACATCTGTCTACACCCATATCCTAGCATCCACCTACACCCATATTATAACATCTGTCTCTTCCTATATGTTAACATCTCCCTACACCCATCTTCCAACATCTATGTCCATATATGAACCTCTGTCTACACCCGTATCCTAACATCCATCTACACCCATACTGTAACATCTATACGTATAGATACCATCTGTCTTCACCTATATTGTAACATTGATCTCTATCCATATTCTAACATCTGCCTACACCCATATCCTAACATCTGTACCTACATATTAACACCTGTCTACACCCGTATTCCAACATTTCTCTAATATCCATGTTGTAATATCTGTGTACATCCATATCCTAACATCTATCTATAACTACATATTAGCATATTTCTACACCTATATGCTAACATATATCTATATCCATATTTAATACCATATGGTAACACTGTTTACACCCATATATCAGCCCCGATGTACACCATATCCTAACATCTGTCTCTAAGCACATCGTAACATCTGTGTGTATGTGCATTTGAACACCTATCTGTACCCATATGTTAGCATCCGTCTTTACCCATGTGCTGATATCTGTGTGCTCCATGTCCCGACATCTGTCCCTGGCTATTGCCATCTGTCTGTACACACATTTTGGCATCTAGCTGCATCTATACGCCAACATCTAGCTGACATCGTATCGCCGCCCTGCCCTGGCGGGGCCCTGAGCATGTGCTGACACCTAGCTGACGGCGTACCCCCTCCCTTGCCCTGGCAGGGCCCTGAGTGTGTGCTGTCCCCGCAGGTTCTGGACGTGGCATGACGAGCGCTTCCTCTACATGCTCATGGAGTATGTGCCGGGCGGGGAGCTCTTCAGCTACCTGCGCAACCGAGGGCGCTTCTCCAGCACCACGGGGCTCTTCTACTCTGCGGAGATCATCTGTGCCATCGAGTACCTGCACTCCAAGGAGATCGTCTACAGAGACTTGAAGCCGGAGAACATCCTGCTGGATAGGGATGGCCACATCAAGCTCACAGACTTTGGGTTCGCCAAGAAGCTGGTAGACAGGTAAGAGGAACGTGAGCTCAGACGGGATCTACGCTGCTTGGCAATGACAAAGATTGTGGTAGTTGTGGCAGGTCAGGCAGGGGAAGACTGGGAACCAGAGTGTAACTCTCGTGTGGGAGACACTTGCAGCCAGGGATGAGAGAGCCAGGCTGAGCTGCAGCTCATTTTAAGTGGGCTGCCATTGCTGGCCAAGAGCCGGTGGGCAGGAAGTCGCTCTCCCTCACCCGCACCGTGGAGGAAATCGAACACCACATTTCCACTGTTGACCCGAAATGATGAGGAAATAAGTCATATCCAAGTTTGAATTGCCCTGACTATAAAATAGATCTGCACCGAATAGGATACAATATCTCTTGAAATTAAATGCCAGGTGCCGTGGCTCACACCTGTAATCCCAGCGCTTTGGGATGCTGAGGTGGAAGAATCATTTGAGCCCAGGAGTTTGAGACCAGTCTGGACAACATAGCGAGACCCCATCTCTACAGAAATATATATATATATATATATATATATATATATAAAGTTGATTATGGTGGTGGATCTCTGTAGTCCCAGCTACTTGGGAGACTGATGTTGGAGGATCATTTGAGCCTCGGAAGTTGAGGCTGCAGTGAGCTGTGATCATACCACTGCACTCCAGCCTGGGTGAAAGAGCAAGATCCTGTCTCAAAAAAAACCAAAAAAATCCAAATTGCATATTCCACACACACCTGCTCACACACACACGCACTTACTTTTTTCTGGTATCTATATTTCTATTATGTATATATATATTTCCACTGTATATGTATATTAAATAGAAATATATCTAACACTATATTATTTTATATAACATAGTATATTTTATGTACATATGATATAGTATTATATATGTATAGTATATATTATACTATAATATAGTATACTATGACTATGATAGTACCATATAGGTATACTATATATTATACTATATAATATATAACATTCCTGTGTCATATCATACATATTACTGTACTCTATATAGTACATATTGTACATATTGTATATTACATATACTATGTATTATATATAGTATATATTACTATACTATACTATGTATTATACTATATTATATATTATATAGTATACCTATATCATACTATATCATATGTATGATATTACATATGTTTCTTTTCTGGAAACACACTCACAGACACACCCCGAAACAACGTTTGAACAAACATCTGGGGACCCCACGGCCCAGCAGCACATGAAACGAACCATCACATGTTGTCTCAGCCAGTGTGGGCTGCACTAACATACGCTCATAGACTGGGCAGCCTCAACAGCAGACATTCATGGCTCACAGCTCTGGAGGCTGGAAGTCCGAGATCAAGATGCGACAGATTGTGTACCTGGAAGGAACCCACTTCCTGGTTCATAGACAGCGCCTTCTTGCTGTGTCCTCACATGGTGGAAGGGGTGAGGGGGCTCTCTGTGTCCTCACATGGTGGAAGGGGCGAGGGGGCTCTCTGGGGCCCCTTTTGTAAGGGCACTCATCCCATTCGTGAGACTCCACCTTCGTGATCTCATCATCTCCCAAAGGCCCCACCTCCTAACGCTATCACTTTGGTGATGATGATTTCAACATAGGAATTTTGGGGGAAACACACACATTCAGTTGATAATACATGTATATGTATTTTTTTTCCATGATTGCATTCATTTAACCAGTCTGTCATGACAAAAGACCACACACTGGGCATTAAAGAATAGACCTTTTCCTCTCACTGTCATGGAGGCTGAGGTCTGAGATCCAGATGTGGGCAGGGCTGGTTCCTCCTGAGGTCTCTCTCCTTGGCTTGGAGATGCCGTCTTCTCCCTGTGTCCTCACAGGATCGTCTCTCTGTGCATGTCTGTATCCTTGTCTCCTCTTCTTATGAGGACACCAGTCCTGTTGGATCAGGACCCGCCCTAGTAACCTCATTTTACCTTAATGACCTCTTTAAAGACGCTCTTTCCCATATAGTCACATTCTGAAGTTCTGGGGGTTAGGACTGCAGCATATAAGGTTTAAGGGATACATTTCAGCCTGGAACAATTATATATAGGTATGTTTCTCCATTGAGGAGAAAACAGTTATCCTTTTTTGTTTGTTTGTTTGTTTGTTTTTGAGACGGAGTCCCACTCTGTCGCCCAGGCTGGAGTGCAGTGGCGCGATCTCCGCTCACTGCAAGCGCCGCCTCCCGGGTTCACGCCATTCTCCTTCCTCAGCCTCCCGAGTAGCTGGGACTACAGGCGCCCGCCACCTCGCCCGGCTAACTTTTTGTCTTTTTAGTAGAGATGGGGTTTCACCGTGTTAGCCAGGATGGCCTCGATCTCCTGACCTTGTGATCTGCCCGCCTTGGCCTCCCAAAGTGTTGGGATTACAGGCGTGAGCCACCACACCCGGCCCCAGAATGTAGTCTTTTATCTCTCACCCACCTCCCACCCTTTCCCCCAAGTCCTTAAAGTCCATTGTATGGTTCTTATGCCTCGGCGGCCTCATAGCTTAGTTCCCAATGGATGTTTAATTTACATGTATAAAATCAACAGTCATAAAAAGTAAATTCACATGCCCAAGCTGCTGAAAAATCCTCAGAAAGATTGTTGGTAACTCCACTGAGTGTCGGGTTTTCAATTCGATTAAATTAATTAAGGTAGAATTAGATAATGACATCAGTTCCTCGGTAGACAAGCTACATTTCAAATACCCAGGATGGCACATGGCTATCGGCTTCTGTCTTGGTCAGGCAAGCCTAGAAAATACGTCTTATATTTCCATATTCTTTGATGTGGTGGGGTTGGGTAAGGTGATAATTACACTAATTATACTCTTAACATTGTAAAACCGTCTGCATTTTTGAGAAACTTGATGTGGGGGCAGTTTTACACTAAATGACTCTCTTCTCTGGCGGCTTTTAGAAAAGGGCTCTCCTAGGGAAATTTTATGATGCATTTAAATTCAATCTGATTTTCCCCTGTGGTATTTCTTGTATTACATTTCCAAAAATAAGACGCATGGAAATTAGGTGCATTTTACATGGAATAGGAAAGACAGGATTTTTAAAAATACTGATTTACAGCATCCGTGCTGCCCTCTCTTGGCAGCACACGGTATATTAGTAAATTCGTTTAAAGTCATTTGCCAGTCTAATTCAAACAAACCAGAGATAAAATATTTCATATATTCACTTGTTTATAAGTTTGACAAACCATGTTACTGTCCAGTTAATTCATGATGTCTATTTAAATGGACGAAGATAGTTTAGTATATAACATGCAGCGATTATTGTACTTAATGAACATGTGAAAATCTTAGAAAATGCCTCATTACCATCTTGATAGATTGCTTTTGCAAAGAACTGCATCTTCCTCTGTATGGGTAGTGTAGCTTCTGGAAACTTTTTTTTTTGTGGGTACTCTTTTCTCCTTGTTTTTTTTGACCCTCTTTGTAACGAAGCATCTCTCTTCTGGCCCAACCCCAGGGAAATTGTGTGCATGGGGGCAGGTACATGGCCCTGCCTCTGATTCAGGATTCAAACAGTACATGTGCCTTTTGAATAAAACTTAAATTCACCACTGTATCGTAGACCACTACAGAATAGATGGAACTAAACAGGGAGGCCTCATCTTGAATAACCTTTTTTTTTTTTTTTAAGACAGGGTCTTACTCTGTCACCCAGGCTGGAGTGCAGTGGTGGGATCTTGGCTCATGCAACCTCAGCCTCCTGGGCTCAAGCGATCCTCCCATTTCAGCCTCCCAAGTAGCTGGGATTACAGGCATGTACCACCACGCCTGGCTAATTTTTGTATTTTTAGTAGAGACCTGGTTGCACCACATTGCCCAGGCTGGTCTTGGTCAGCTGGCCTCAAGTATCCACCTGCCTTGACCTTCCAAAGCATTGGGATTGCAGGCGTGAACCACCGCGCCCGGCCTTGAATAACATTTTTGAACATATCCCAGAAAGAAGTACGTTTCTCATTTTTCTCTTATAGCATGGGGTAAAAACATACTTAAGCATATATTCTATTCACGACACGAATTTCTTTCTTTGTTTTTTGTTTCTTTTTTGAGACAAGGTCTCACTGTGTCACCCAGGCTGGAGTGCAGTAGTGCGACCATGGCTCACCACAGCCTTGAACTCCCAGGCTCAAGCATTCCTCCTGTCTCTCAGCCTCCCAAGTAGCTGAGACTACAGGCTTGCATCACCACTGCTCTTGGTGACTTGATTTCTGACTTTCCTAGGTTGTCAGTATGTTCAGATGGTTTTCTTTTGTGACTTGCGTTCACCAGGCTCTTGTTTTCTAACAGCAATATTACGTTTGTATTTTAAATATTTTGCACACACACTTTATATTATCTAGAGAGCTCCCCTAAAAGATTTGGTGGCAAACTAGAATTATTTCTGGTTTTATGAAATGCTCAAAATAAAATACTGATGTGTTTAATTTGATTTTATAATTCAAATGCATAACACAAGCATCCCTTACCTGAAATACTTCAGACCAGAATTGTTTTGGATTTTAGATTTTTTTCAGATTGTGGAATATTTGAATTACACTTACTTGTGAGCATCTCTAGTTTGAAAATCTGAAATCCAGGATGCTCCAGTGAGCATTTCCTTTGAGCTGTGAGCCTCATGTCGGTGCTGGAAAAGTGTTGCCTTTTGGAGCATTTGGGATTTCAGATTTGGATTAAAGATGTTCGACCTTTGTACATCTGTCTTTAAACCATAACAGATGGTATTCTTTCTTTGCAACAGCTCTTTTTTGTTTGTTTGTTTTTGGTGTTTTTTTATTTCTCTGTGACAGCTTTTTGTTCGTTTTTGTTTTTTTGTGTTTCTTTTGAGACAGGGTCTCACTATATTGGCCAGGATAGTCTTGAACTCCTGGCCTCAAGCAGTCCTCCCGCCTCGGCCTCCCCAAGTGCCAGGACAGTAGCCGTGAGCCACCATGCCAGGCGCAACAGCTCTTTCCTAGTTCTTCTGTTGTAGCATTTTAAATCCAGATGTTACATTGATTACTGTCCTCTGGATTTTTATTTCTAGCCTTATAGGGGTAATATTGAACCTAGTCTTTCAAAATTACTACTTACCCCTTTCACACACACACACACACACACACAGGAGTAGAGAGAGTAGTTCACGTTGAAACCTTATGGCCCCATCACCCAGCTTCGATTGTTATCAAAGCTTTGCCACTTTGTTTTTTTTTCCTTCGCCCGTTTGTTTCTTGAGTTATTTGAAAGCAGGTGTACTTCATCCTATCTCTAACAGAGAACTCCCTTTCAAAAAGAACTTCAGTGGCCTTATCACATCTGACAAAACTTTTTTTTTAAAAAAGCCCAGCCTGGGTAACATAGCAAGACCTCGTCTCTACAAAACATCAAAAACAAAAAAATTCGCCTTGCATAGGTTAAATCCAGCCCCCTGTGTGTCTGTTAATAAAGTTTTATTGGAACACAGTCACATTTTGGGGGCTTTTGAGCTACAGTACCAGAGTTGGATATTTGTAACAGAGACCCTGTGATTCACAAAGCCTAAAATATTTGCCATCTGGCTCTCTACACAAAATATTTGCCCACCCCTGAGCCAGGCCATTTGCTTTGTGAACTGGTTAAAATTGGCCAGGAGCTCTGTCTGTGCAGTGGAATATTATTGGCCATGAAAAGGAGTATAATTCTGACACATTCTACATGTTGATAAACCTTGAACACATGATATTGGATGAAATAAGCCAGACCAAAAAGGTCTCATATTGTGTGATTCTACTTGTAGGAGGGCCCTAGATTCTTTCAAATTATAGGGACAGAAAATAGAATGGTGGGTGCCAGGGGCTGGGGAGGTGCAGGGTAGGGGGAGATGACGTTTAATGAGAACGGAGTTTCTGTTTGGAATGATGAAGAAGTTCCAGCAGTGGATGGTGGGGAGGGTTGAACACCAAGGTCGACGGACTTCCCACCACTGAACTATACAATTAAAAATGCTTAAAATGGAAAATTCTATGCTATGTGTATTTTACAATTGAAAATTATACGTATAAAATCATAATTATGTATATAATTATAAATAACTATATAATTGTAATATTTAATTGCACATAATATATCCTACATTAAATTTATATATTTAAATATATTTATCTCTTTATTACTAATGTAACATAACATATGTATATGTTAATTTATTAATATATTCAGATTATAATTATATATTAAATAAATATAATGTAATTTTTAGTTAAAATAATCATTTAAAAATAAATCATTTAATACAATAAATATATAATAAACGGATACAATTTTATATTTAATATTACATATTTAATTTTATAGTTATAAACATGACTACCAAATAATTATATATGCTCATAAATTATGATATAAGTATATTTAGAAAATTATATGTAGCTATAATTATACATTATTATCCACAGTTTTATATATAATTTTATAAATATATTTTTAAAATTTAAATTTATATATTAGTATGTGTTACACATTTACTGTTTAGATTATAAGTTCAAATTTAAACATATACATTTGTAAATACATAATTGTTTTATATATATTTCGTAACACCAGAAAAGTCTTTCTAGTTACTTGAGACGTTTTCCCTTAGTTTCTGACTTTGAGTATTTGACGGAAGCCAAGGAGGGCCTGAGATGTCGAGTCTATTTGCAGTCGTGTTGCTACTTTCCCTTGAACTTTGCTGTAGTTCATACTAGGAGGTGGGTATTACTGTGCCGAGGTTGGTCAGTGGTGTCTAGGAGCCATTGTCATAGAGGAAACCCCTCCCAGCACCTGGGCTGGCCGTCAGAAGCTGTCCCATGCTTGCAGACATGCACCTTCTCCCTTCATGGGCCTGAAATTCTCAACTGTTTGTTCCCATCAGACAGTTCTAGGAACTGTGATTGTGTCCCCATAAAAAAAAATGACAAAATCTTCCGTTTTTATTAAAAATCCCACACCCTGCTTTTTCATTGTAACCCCAGATCCTATAAGAAAATGCAATGTAGTATTTTCACTATGAGTACTGAGCTAATATCTATTTCCTGCATTACCAAACTCAGACAAAACACTGGCTCATACTTTTCTGATAAAAAGGAAAAAAATGCATTTGTATCTGTAATCAAGTGTAAAAGCTCTCATCAGCTGTCCTTCCTCCTGAGCCCCACCATGTCCCTGTTAGCTGAGTGACATGCTCACCATGTCATAAAACCGTGAGGAGAGACAGAAAGTGAGGCTGGTGATGCCACCTGCTAGGACGTAAGAGGGACTGGACTGAAACTCAGCTTGGAGATGTCATCCATTTCTCTCTATTTTTTTTTTTTTGAGACAGAGTCTCACTCTGTTGCCCAGGCTGGAGTGCAGTGGCACGATCTCGGCTGACTGCAACCTCTGCCACCCAGGTTCAAGCGATTCTCCTGCCCCAACCTCCTGAGTAGCTGGGATTACAGGTGCCTGCCACCGTGCCCAGCTAAGTTTTGTAGTTTTTAGTAGAGATGGAGTTTCACCATCTTGGCCAGGCTGGTCTTGAACTCCTGACCTCGTGATCCACTTGCCTCGGCCTCCCAAAGTGTTAGGATTACAGGCATGAACCACCATGCCCGACCTCTTTTTCTCTTTTTACTGTGGTAAAATACGCTTAAAATGTACCATCATAACCATCTTTATTAACATTTTTAATGTTTCAGAACAGGGTCTTTCTCTGTCAGCCAAGCTGGAGTGCAGTGGTGTGATCACGGCTCACTGTAGTTTCCAACTCCTAGGCTGAAGCAATCCTCCTCTCTCAGCCTCCTGAGTACCTGAGACTAGAGGTGTGAGCCACGATGCCTGGCTAATTTTTAAATATTTTTGTACAGATAGGGTCTTGCTATGTTGCCTAGGCTGGTCTGGAACCCTAAGGCTCAAGTGATACTCCCACCTTGGCCTCCCAAAGCGTTGAGATTACAGGCATGAGCCACTGTAGCCAGCCCATTTGAACCATCTTGCCGTGCACAATTCAGTGGCATCTATTGCATTTACCGTGTCGTGCAACCATCACCTCTCTCTAGTTCCAGAACATTTCGTCATCCCAAAAGAGAACCTGTACCTGTTAAGCAATTATTCCCCATCCTAAGCCAGGATGATCTCTTCTTAACTTGACTGCAGCTACAAAGATCCTGTTTGCACATGAGGTCCCACTCACAAATACTGGGGTTTAGGACTTTGGGGGGTGCACAGTCCAACCAGTGCAGGTGTGGTGGAAGGCGTGGGCATTCAGAACACAGGAGTCATTGGATATCTATACTTTACAGAGAATCCTATCCTTAGCTCTGTTTCTGCTTCGTTAACGTGGCCTCCTCCCTCCCCTCCCCCTGGCCATAGTGAAACTAAGAACAGTGAGAAAACAGAACAGCAGGTGTCACCTTCCTTCTACCCAAAAGACAGGTGAGCAAAAGGAGACAGGAACAGGGAAGTGGATAATTCACTGTCCAGACCAGTGGTGTCGACACAACACTCAGACTGTCTCATCTCATATTCATACAGTCGACATCTCTCCATAGCAGCGTATGTCTCTTTGTACATCTAGTGAGGCATTGGGGTTTTTGCAGGAAGGAGTGACTCTAATGGGGCCAAAGTCTTTCTGAGGCAAGTCAGAACCTGGAAACTTATACAGCCTTAGGTGTGTGTCCTTTCCCTAACACAGAGCCAAAAAGAATCTCATCTTTCAAAAGGTAAGTGGAGAAGTTGCAGCTAATGCCGGTAGCATGACCTGTGGCCTCTACCTGGGCTTCATATCAGCTAAGATCTAGGCTTTTAGCTACTTTCAGGCCACTTTGGATGGGCTAGCAAGGTGGAAATACAAAACTAGCAGGCCAATAAGTCACTCGTCTTGCAGAATGATAGAGGTGTCGTGCGTCGAAGCAGCCGGGGTGTACTTGGAATTGATTCAACTGCTGGGCAGGGCAGGGCAGGGGAGAGCATGTTTCTGAAATAGTGTGCATTGTACTTTCCATTTGTAGACTTAATTCTAATGAATGAGAAGCACTTAACAGGACCACATGGTGATCTCTGTTCCATAGTTAGATCTAACCTGCAGATAGAGAGTAAGTCCCTTCCACATTCTTCCGTGGGAAGAGGACTCAATTTCTCTCCTTGTCTTCTTTCCTGGTTTTCTGACTTACATCTGCTAGATCCTGCAGTATTTTTTTTTTTTGAGACAGTGTCTTGCTCTGTTGCCCAGGCTGGGGTACAGTGGCACTATCATGCTCCCTGCAGCCTTGACCCCCTGGGCTCAAGTGATCCTCCCATCTCAGCCTCCTGACTAGCTGAGACTACAGGTGCACTTCAGCACACCTGGCTTTTTTTTTTTTTGTAAAGGAGTGGTCTTGCTATGTTGCCCAAGCTGGTCTGAAACTCCTAGCCTCAGGCAATCCTCCTGCCTCAGCCTCCCACAGTACTAGGATTACAGTTGTAAACTACCATGCCTGACCTTGTGGTACTTTGATTTCATGGATGGCTGACAGAATTTGAAATTTGGATGGCAGCCAGTTTGTTGTTATCCCGAGGGCTTACAGATTAATGTGGAAAAGTCTGTTGTCTGGAAAGAGGTGGGGTACAGAGGTGTGGTGGGGAAGGGAAGGAGAGATACCAGTAACAACATTTTGGGTGGGTTCCTGCAAGCAGGAAGCTGAGGAGCTGAAGCCAAGATACATGCCCACACCACTGTAAACAGGGCGGACTCAGGCAACATGTGCTGGGTATAAAATAGGCTTTACACATGCTTGATACATTGTGCAAAGAACTTGAGAGTGGATAAACATGTACATTACCAGACTCTGTGGAACTTGTTTTTTGTTCTCTTTACATTCAACTTACAAAATAAGAGTTACTTCTTTTATTGATTTGACTGGTGGAAGGGAAGGGTCTTTTGCAAAACATCTATATATTTTTTCCCTCCGAAGGTGTTCTTCTTCCTGCCTGTCTACAGACAGGCTCCACACACCAAGGCAGCCCTTGGCAGGAAGGGTGGATGTGGCTTGGAGGTGTGCTACGGGTCTGAATTGCTGAAAGCCCGAAGCGACATTCTACCCAGCAGTAGAACGCCAATGGAGTGTGGCCCAGACACGGCCCCCTCTCTGGGATTACTGATGCTCAGCTCCTTTCCAGCCCATGAGTCTTCCAGCTTCTGCTGTGGTCCTTGTTATCTTTCCCTGACTTTGTTTAGCAGATGCTTCTGTAACCAAAATGCAGGTTCAGCCGCTCGCCGTTTGCAGAGTGCAATTAGCAAGGGCGAGGTCCGGTATAAAGAAAGTGGTTTTTTATTCCAGAGCTTTCTTAGGGGAAGAAGTACAGGCTTCCTGCTTGAGGCCACCACTTTGCTTTTGGAGCACAAAGCAGGCACTTTTAAAGGAAAATGGCATGCAGGGGAGGAAGTGTGTTTTTGTCTTTACACTGGTTTCCAGGGGGCAAGAAAATTTTTGTGGGGGGGGGGGGTGGGGGTGTAAAGAGCGGAAGAGAACGAATGTAAACTTTGCGAACCATCCAGTCTCAGTTACAGTACAGACTCTGCTCTTGCACCTTTTTTTTTCTTTTCTGAGAGACAGTCTTGCTCTGTCGCCCAGGCTGGAGTGTAGAGTGCAGTGGCACATTCTCGGCTCACTGCAACCTCCGCCTCCTGGGTTCAAACATTTCTCCTGCCTCAGCTTCCCGAGTAGCTGGGACTATAGGCACACATCAGCAAGCCTGGCTCATTTTGTATTTTTAGTAGAGATGGAGTTCGCCATGTTGGCCAGGCTGGTCTTGAACTCCTGGCCCAAGTGATCTGCCCACCTTGGCTTCTCAAAGTGCTGGGATTATAGGTGTGAACCACCATGCCTGGCCTAAGTGAGTTCTTGAATTATTCTTTTTCACTGCCACTTTTTTTGGGGGGGGGCGGCGAGGGGATAAAGGATTTTCTTTTTTACTTAATTTTATTTATTTATTTATTTTAAAAACTTTTAGGTTCAGGGGTACGTGTGCAGGTTTGTTACATGGGTAAACTGTATGCCACTTTGTGTACCGATTATTTTGTCACCCACGTAATAAGCGTCGTACGTGACAATTAGATTTTCCATCCTCATCCTCCTGTCCTTCACCTTCCAGTGGCCCGGTGTCTGTTTTTCCCCGTCTCCGTGTCTATGTATACCCATTGTTTAGCTCCCACGTATAAGTGAGAACATGTGCGTCCACTTAGGAGAATGGCCTCTCTACGTCCATCCACGCTGCTGCAGAGGACGTGATCTCGTTCTTTTTCCTTTAATTAAGTAATTTTATTCTTTATGATTTATACTAAGACAGGTATAAATAACTCAAAAAAACTGAGTTTTTTTTTTTTTTTTTTGCTTCTGAGTAACAGTGGTAACAGTACCAGCAACAGTAGCAGGGATGATAAAACCAATTCTTTAGTTTCCAAGCCAGTTAAGAAATGTTACTATGGAAAGGAATCAGCAAAAACAATGTTACTGTCTTGACACAGTAAAATGTGTGCACAGGAGGGTAAAGGGAGGGTGGTTTTACTCAACTAAGTTATTGTAACAATCAGAGCTTCTAAGGTGACTGCATTAGCCAAGCACCACTGAGTTTTGTGGGGGTCTGTCTCTGTCGCCCATATAGGACTTGGACCCTCTGTGGAACACCGGAGTACCTGGCCCCGGAAGTCATTCAGAGCAAGGGCCACGGAAGGGCCGTGGACTGGTGGGCCCTCGGCATCCTGATATTCGAGATGCTCTCGGGGTAAGTGGAGTCTCCGTAGAGAATCTTCATCTTACAGGCCAGCACCCCCTTCCCCCACCCATTCATCCCCTCGGCGTTTCTGTAACCTTGAAAACAGTACGTGAGTATCACAGACACACGGTGTGGCTGCACACACATCTGCTGCCCTGCTGAGGTTGGCAATGTGAATTAGCAGTTGCGCTTGTTTGAATAAGAGGCAAAAAACCTAAACTTGTGAAGGAACCACCCATGCATGTCCGTTGAGATTTTTGTATTGAAATATCCATATCTTCCTTAAATATAAAATTAACGTTCTGGGCTGCTCTGAAGGTAGTGAGTTATCTCAGTTGGTTTTCACAGTTAGCTACAGATTGAACTCCTTGCTCTCCTCTTTTCCTCCTTATCACTTCTGTGTTTAGTTAGTCTTAAAAAGAATTCAGAAATTAAAGTAAAAAATGAATCTTCTGCACAGACCCTTGCTGAAGTAACCTGCAGAGCTCAGGAGGGCACAGGTTGGGTCAAGGTAAATCAGCCAAATACAATTGAGTGGCTTCTGCGTGAACAGCCGGCGAGGAAGGTGAGAATATGTTCTTTCTTAAAACCGCACACCTGTGGCACAGGAAAGGGGTGCCGACCCAGACCCCAACACAGGGTTCTTGGATCTCTCGCTAGAAAGAATTCGGGTAAAGTCCATAAAGTGAAAGCAAGTGTATTAAGACAGTAAAAGAATAAAAGTATGGTTACTCCTTAGGCAGAGCAGGCCCGAGAGCTGCTGGTTGGCTATTTTGATGGTTATTTCTTGACTATATGCTAAACAGGGGGTGGATTTTTCATGAGTTTTCCTGGAAAGGGGTGGGCAAGTCCTGTAGCTGAGGAGTTCCTCCCCTTTTCAGAGCATATAGGGTAACGCCCTGTCCTGACGTTGTCGTGGCATTTGTAAACTGTCATGGCGCTGGCGGGAGTGTCTTTTAGTACCTAATGCATTATAATTAATGTATAATGAGCCGTGAGGACGATCAGAGGTCACTGTTGTCGCCCTCTTGATTTTGGAGGGATTTGGCCAGCTTAGTAGCAGCCTGTTTTATCAGCAGGGTCTTTGTGTGCCGACCTCCTATCTCGTCCTGTGACTTAGAATGCCTTAACCATCTGAGAATGCAGCCCAGTAGGTCTCAGCCTCATTTTACCCGGCCCCTGTTCAAGATGGAGTTGCTCTGGTTCCAGCGCCTGTGAACCCTGTGTTGGGTGACATTTGGAAGTCAGGGGAGGTGCCATCCTCCCTGCCACCACATAACAGAGAGGTCGGTCATTTGTTGGGATGTCAGCATGATTGAGTGTTCGAGTCTAGCATGTGCCTGGGACAGCTCCACTATGACTTGACCAGAAACGCAAAGGAAGCATGCAACACTTGGAAACCCAGGACGTGGGCGTCATCCTCATTCCGTTGTTAGTACCCAGCATGTCCATTAATTCCGTAAGACGACTCAGTAGCGTGGCACTTTTCCAGAAAGGAACCTGTAGGAAGGAGTGAGCTACGTGTGTGCAGAGGAACTGTTGCACTGTGTGGCTCTGCATGAAAGGCTGTCCTCTCTGGGATGAAGACGAGAGGAAGCCCAGCCTGCGAGGGCCCAGAACACCGGTTGGGGGATCCTCTGCCGTGCTTTGCCACAGCCGACACTCTGCCTTCTATGTTCTCTCTTTTCCTGTTTCCTTCTTTTTTCTGCTTGCCCCTGAGTCTCAAAGACAGACACCAGCGTATCCTCTGAGTGCCTTCCGTTGTCGCAAAAGCCAGATCCTCGCTCACATCTCGCTGATTCCCTGCAGGGGGTCAAGACCAGAGATTTTTACTGGGAAACTTTCCCTTTCAGTTGGAAACAAAGGAGGGAAGGAGGAGAGGCATTCTCCTGCCTGGAAGGCGTGTCTCAGCCAGATCCTGCTGGCGGGAGCACCCAGACCCAGCGCTTGTTCCTGGGGGTGTGGAGCATGTGACATTCTAACATCCACCTTAGGAAATCCAGGCAGTCACTGACTTTTGTTTGGGGAGCAGACAGGGGTCATCGTCCCATGTGCTTATCTCTGCCATCTTTTATGAAGAAAGTGAATCCGTTAATTCCCACACTAGCTTGGGGATCAGAACGATGTTGAACAAGCACTGCCAAAGAACTCCACCACAAAACTGGAGCCTGAGATGCCACAGGAGGAGAGTGGAACCCACAAACACCTGTATTTCATTGTCTGCCTATCCATGTATATTGTTTATCATCCATCCATCTACCCATCTGTTTATCTATGTTTATATACTTTTCCATCCATCCACCCATCTACCCCTCCACCCCTTCATCCATCCATCCACCCACCCCTTCATCCATTCAACCATCCACCCCTTCATCCATCCATCCACCCACCGCTTCATTCATCCATCCACCCACCCTTTCATCCATCCATCCACCCACCCATCCCTTCATCCATCCATCCACCCCTTCATCCATCCACCCACCCCTTCATCCATCCATCCACTCACCCCTTCATCCATCCATCCATCCATCCATCTACCCCTTCATCTATCCATCCATCCACCCCCCCACCCCCCTACCCCTTCATCCATCTACCCCCCACCCCTTCATCCATCTACCCCCCACCCCTTCATCCAGCCCCCCCACCCCTTCATCCACCCATCCACCCACCCCTTCATCCACCCCCCCCACCCCTTCATCCGCCCACCCACCTACTCCCCTACCCCTTCATCCACCCACCCACCCACTCCCCTACCCCCTCATCCATCCACCCCCCACCCCTTCATCCATCCACTCCCCCATCCCCCAACCCCTTCATCCATCCATCCACCCCAACCCCTTCCCTTCATCCATCCATCCACCTACCCACCCCTCAACCCCTTCATCTTTCCATCCATCCACCCACCTACCCCTTCATTTATCCATGCATCCATCCATCCACCCCCCCACCCCTTCATCCATCCATCCATTCATCCACTCACCCACACACCTATCCCTGTCTGTCTCTATGGTCTGCTACCTATTATGTATGCATGTATATGTTTATCTATTTATCGTTATCTGTCATCTAAGTTGTCATTTATATATTTATATATCCATCTCTCTGTCTCCATCTCTTTATCTCTACAATCTTTTTATCTGTCTACCTACCTGTTATCTATGTATTTACCTATCATCTGTCATTCATATACCAATCTATCCATCTGCTTCCTATTTATCTGCCTATCCATCTATTTATCATCTTTCTATGTAACTGTTTACCTACCTACCTATCCATCTATCAGTCATCTATTTACCTATTCATCTGTCTGCTTTTCTATGTATCTATCTATTTATCAATCATCTACATACCTACCTATCCATCTATCTCTACCTTTCTGTCTATCTAGCTATCAATAATCTACCTACCTACCTGCCTGTTGGTCTTTTGAATTTTCCATTACTCTTTGCTGAGACATGCCTACAAATCGTATAGAACTAAACTTCTCAATATGCACTCTAGCCCATTATGTCCCAGGCAAACTCAGAAGGTTGTAAAAATCACTTAGGCATATTGATCAGCATCCAACCGAGGAAAAGCACCACATTTTCCTTCAGTGATAACACTGACCACACGAGGGCAGTGTTGCCTGAGGATTGTTGTATCCTGTAGTCTAATAGTTTTAAATAGAGTGAGGTTCATGTGCCCCAAATTTTACTGATTATAGGATAGAGTAGACTATTATTAGAATACAGTATACTATTAGAACATAATATTGTTAGAATACAGCATATAATTATTAGACTATAATTAAAACAGTATTAGTTTCAAGGTATGTTGAAGTTAAAAATTTATAAAAATAAATTTAAAAAGAATAGAATATTACCCCCCCAGTCATTAGAATGACTGTATTAGAATTATTATATAAAGTTATGAGAATTGTTAATAGGCTATAACATATTGGAATATTTAAATATATTAGAATATAATAGAATAGAAAATAACCTAATTATAATGTAATAAATCATTAGGCTAATTGAAAATGAATAATTAGGCCAGGCACCATGGCTCACGCCTGTGATCCCAACACTTTGGGAGGCCGAGGTGGGTGGATCACCTGAGGTCAGGAGTTGGAGACCAGCCTGGCCAACATGGTCAAACCCCCATCTCTACTACACATACAAAAAAACCCGGACATAGTGCCTGTAATCCCAGCTACTCGGGAGTCTGAGGCATGAGAATCACTTGAACCTGGGAGGCAGGGAGGTGGCAGTGAGCCAAGATCGCACCACCGTACTCCAGCCTGGGCAACAGAGGTAAGACTCCATCTCAAAAAAAAAAAAGAAAAAAAAAAGTAAGTGAATAATTAAATGAATAACCATCTCCCAATCAAAGCCCAGTCTGCTGACCTGTGCATTTCATGAGGCAGGGAGCTATTGATTCACAGTAGGCCTCTTTTTATTTTCCTTTTTTCTAATTAGAGTCTATTTCTGGGTGAATATTGTTTTTTCAATTTCTCAGCAGCCCTGTGTCTTTTCACATGGGTGGGTGTTTTGAGAGTTAACCAGCTTCGCTGACCCCAACTCTCCCAGGCATTCCTGTGCTCTTCCCCAGCTCTGGCCGGCTTCAGGTTGCCTGGACCACCCCAAGCCTTCTCACTGTCTCCTGCATCCCCTCCGCCTGCAGTACATTTTCCTGGAAGCAGTTGCAGGCATCCTGTCCACGCGCCCACCAGCTGTGCCCCTCTTCCCTGGGAGCCCGCTTGTTGCTTCCTGGATGACTGGAGCAGAATCGGAAGCTTGTTACCATATGAGGTTCTGAGATGGTCTGTCTGTGGGTTGTCCACCCCCCTTAGACAACAGCCTGGCCCTTCGTCTTCCCACTGCTTTTTAAACATGCCAGGAAGCCTGACCTGTCCCCCTGCCCAAAGGCTGGCTTCCTTCCTCCCTTCTTTTTTCTTTTCTTTTCTTTTCCTCCCTCCCTCTCTCCTTCCTTCCTCTCTCCCTCCCTCCCTCCCTTTCTCTCTCTCCTTCCTGCCTTCCCTTCTTCCTTCCCTTCCCTTCTCCCTTCCTTTCCCTTCCCTTCTCCCTTCCCTTCTCCCTTCACTTCCCATCTCCCTTCCCTTCTTCCTTTTCTTTCCTTTCCTCCTTTCCTTTCCTTTCCTCTCCTTTCCTCCTTTCCTCTCCTCTCCTTTCCTTTCCTTCTTCCTTTCCTTTTCCTTTTCCCTCTTCGTTCCCCTTTCCTTTCCTTTCCTTTCCTTTCCTTTCCTTTCCTTTCCTTTCCTTTCCTTTCCTTTCCTTTCCTTCCTTTCCTTTCCTTTCCTTCTTCCTTTCCTATCCTTCTTCCTTTCCTTCTTCCTTTCCTTTCTGTTCCATCTCGCTCTGTCACCCAGGCTGGAGTGCAGTGGCACAATCTTGGCTCACTGTAACCTCTGCTTTCTTGACTTGCTCTGTCACCCAGGCTGGAGTGCAGTGGCACAATCTTGGCTCACTGCAACCTCTGCTTCCCAGGTTCAATTCTCCTGCCTCAGCCTCCTGAGTAGCTGGGATTACAGGTGTGTGCCACCACGCCCAGCTAATTTTTGTATTTTTAGTAGAGAGGGGGTTTCACCATATTGGCCAGGCTGGTCTCAAACTCCTGACCTCAAGTGATCCACCTGCCTCAGCCTCCCAAAATGCTGGGATTACAGGTGTGAGTCACCGCGCCCGGCCAGGACTAGCCCCTTCTCTTCCACTGCACATGCTGCAGGCTCACCTGTCACCTGCTCCCACAGCCCTCTGGGGCCTCCCTGTTCTCCTGGGCCATGCCCTGTCCGATCAGCCCATCTGTTTTCTTTATACTGCTTAGCAGCTCTGAAACCATCTTGATTTTGTATGTGTTGCCTGCCTCTGAGAGCAATGCTTCCAAGCTGCTCTCCTCACCTCCTCCAACCCAGAAACTTCTGGTGGCTAGAGGGAGGGCGTGGCTGCACACATAAGTGGAGCCGGCCTGCAGTCAGAGTCCTCCTGCTCCCTTCGCAGCCCGTGTCTGCACCTTCCCTGTTCCAGCTCCATGTGATGGATTCCCACTCTTAGCAGGATCAAGTGAGGCTGTGCCTTGTCTGTTTTATTGCTTTAACTGGTTATCTCAATCTTCCACTACGCACAGGGGAAAACATCTGTTTGGTAAAATCTGCCATGTGATTAGGAAGGAGGTCATATCATGATGCAGATTTTATTTTCATGGAACGAGACATGTTTAGGTCAGATGAAAATTGTGTGGCACATTCTGGAACAAAATCACTCATGCACTTTCCAAGGACCCAAGCTCAGCTCCGATTTCTCCCATCCTATTCTCTTTTCTCATCCATTTCTGTGTCAAGAGTCAGGTAAAGCCTGGACGCGGTGGCTCATGCCTGTCTGTCATCCCAGCACTTTGGGAGACTGAGACAGAAGAATTGCTTAAGCCCAAGAGTTCAAGACCAGCCTGGGCAACGTAGTGGGACCCCATCTCTACAAAAAATAAAAATAAAACTAGCTGGGTGCGGTTGTATGTAGCTGTAGTCCCAGCTACTCAGGAGGCTGAGGTGGGAGGATTGCTTCAGCCCAGGAAGTTGAGGCTACAGTGAGCTGAGATTGCACCAGTGCACATCAGCTTGGGTAACAGAGCAAGACACTGTCTCAGAAAAAGAAAAAAAAAAAATCAGCTAAAGCATCAAGAACAAAACACAGGGGCACGCACGGCATAGAGCAGAGTGTAGGGTGAGAGAAAGCCCCGGGGCATCTTGTCTTAGTTATGACAGCAATGATTCTCAAAGAGGGATCCCAGAGGACTGTCGGGTTCCGGAAGTGTGTTTTAGCAGATGGGTGAGATCATTTTTCCAACGACAGATCTGAATAGTGATGAATTTTCCTCATAGGTGTCAACTAAGACAATACAGCATAGCAGACAGGGTGCAGAAGATTCTAGAGAAGGTAGAATCTCTCTGCAATGAAGCCTCTTCCATGGAGAGCGTCAGGCGTTGTGCAGTGGTTCTCAAACATGCTGGCCTCGGGAACCCTTTAACACATAGCTCAGAGTTATTAACAACCTGCAGAACTTTCATTTCTGTTTGTTACAGCTGTCCACGCTGACTGCATTTGAAATTAAAGTGGGACTGAAATATAAATAAACAGAATACATAAGTAATATATATGAGAAGTTAAATAATAATCACAGAGGTGAACATAAATGGCATTTTTTAATGGAAAAAATGTGTAACCGCACTTTCTAGAATTGAAACCATTCAGGCTGTGCACGGTGGCTCACGCCCGTAATCCTATCACTTCAGGAGGCTGAGGTGGGAGGATCACTTGAGCCCAGGAGTTGGAGGCCAGCCTGGGCGACATAGTGAGACCCCATCTGTACAAAAAATAAAATGAAATAAACCAATTGCCTGGGCTTGGTGGTGCACGCCTGTGGTCCCAGTACTTTGGGAGGCTGAGGCGGGAGGATCACTGAGGCTGGGAGGTCAAGGCTGCAGTGAGCTGTGGTCTCGCCACTGCACTCCAGCCTGGGTGACAGAGAGAAAACGTTCGTGAGGAAGTTGGCCGTGTTTTCTGAGTTTTGCGAATCTCTTAGTGTCCAGCTTTCACAAGGACTGCTGGCCTCTCCTCCCTTCATCTGCAGCCTGTCTGCTGTGCTGCATAGCGTGTTGCTGAGTTGAGGCATAGGAAGAAAATTCATCATTATTCAAAGCTGGAGTCAGAAAAACGACCTCACCCATCCCTAAATTGGGGTCGGGAAGCCACCCTGGGACTGCACTTTGAGAGCCACTGCTGTGATGCCCACGCCAACGCGCCCGGGGCTATATTTTCACCCTCCGCTCGGCCCCAACCCTCACACACCCCAGTGCTTGCTCCTTCCGCTTTATCTGGCCCTTGAATTCCCCTGTCTCATCTCCCACCTCACCCACCCTGGTTCATCTGAGGAGCACAGATTTTATATTTATTTATTTATTATTATTATTATTATTTTCTTTAGAGGGACTCTCTCTCTGTCGCCCAGGCTGGAGTGCAGTGGCGTGATCTCAGCTCACTACAGCCTCTGCCTCCTGGGTTCAAGCAGTTCTCCTGCCTCAGCCTGCCGCGTAGCTGGGGTTACAGGTGCATGCCACCATGCCTGGCTAATTTTTGTATTTTTAGTAGAGATGGGGTTTCACCATGTTGGCCAGCCTGCTTTTGAACTCCTGACCTTGAGTGTTTCACCTGCCTCGGCCTCACAAAGTGCTGGGATTACAGGCATGAGCCACCACGCCTGGTCTAGATTTTAGATTTTAATCTGAAGGTATCGGGACAAAGATTTTTGAGGAAGAAGTCAAGGTGGGATGAAATTCTAGTGATGGCTTTCTTCTTTTCTCTAAAAGCCTCTGCCTTCCTTTTCATGACTGCATTTCCAAAGCACCCGTCTTCCAAGGCCGGCCCCGGCCTTCAGAAGTGGGGCAGGGAGTGTGTCGGCCGATAGTTTAGGAGGGTGTTTTCCCAGCTGAGTACAAGGGAGAACATCAGCTCGCAGCGCCCAGGGCATCTCTGCCTGGACTGTCCACTTGACTGGAAGATGTAGATAGGTGGAATAATTACATTCAAATTTTACTGGCAAATGATAGAGCTAGTGGCACAATTGGTGTGGTTTTTTTTTTTCATTTTTCTTTTTTTTACAGAGTCTTGCTCTGTTGCCCAGTCAGGAGTGCAGTGGTGCAGTCACAGCTCAGTGCAGCCTTGACCTCCTGGGCTCAAGCAAACCCCCCACCTCTGCCTCCTGAGTAGCTGGGATGACAGGCACACGTTACTGTACCTGGCTAATTTTTAAAAAATTTTTTGTAGAGATAGGATCTTGCTATATTACCCAGGCTGATTTCAAATTCCTAGGCTCTAAGAGATCCACCTGCCTTGGCCTCCCAAAGTGCTGGGATGACAGCCGTGAGCCACTGCATGAGCGTTTTTTTTTTTTTTTCTTTTTTCTTTTGAGACAGGGTCTTGTTCTGTGTCCAGATTAGAATGCAGTGGTACAGTCATAGCTTACTGAAGCTTCGACCTCCTGGGCTCAAGCGATCCTCCTGCCTCAGCCTCTTGGGACTACAGAAGCTGTAGCTGGGAACACAGGCACACACCAGCACGTCCAGCTAATTTTTAAATGTTTTGTAGAGACGAGGTCTCACCATGTGGTCCAGGCTGGTCTTGAACTCCTGGGCTCAAGCAATCCTCCCGCGTTGGCTTCCCCAAATGCTGGGATGACAGGCATGAGCCACTGTGCCTAGCCTGAGCGTGAGTTTTTCAGGTGAAAATCTCGAGCTTGCATTCATGCTGATTAGCAGATTGTCCTTACTAGTATAGCTGTCACCACAGATCAATTTAGCTTGCTTAATAATGCCAAATTCCATATAATGAGAATTTATTCTCCACTTGGTAAGAATTGGAAGCAGTCTGTATGTTTAGAGACAGAAATTTGAGGGTTTCAGAGGGCACTGCCCAGGCGTCCGGGGAATGCTGTTTCTCAGACACACACATACACACACACACACACACACACACACACACACACACACACACTGTCTCTGCTT